>NW_006399843.1:8847027-8853019 GCF_000299155.1 Elephantulus edwardii | reverse complement strand
AAAGTAAAAAAAAGAAAATTCAACTCTTCACACTTTATCAATTAGCAAGTTTTGATGAAATTAAAAGTTTCTTCAATGTAAAAAAAAATCAGTAAAGATGTATTCTTTCTCCATATCTGTTCAATCTGTACACTGAGCAAATGATTTGTGAAGCTAGACTTTATGAAGAAGAAGTTGACATAAGGATTGGAGGAAAACTCATCAACAAGCCGCATTATGCAGATGACACACCATACTTGCTGAAAGTGAGGAGGACCTGAAACACTTGCTACCAAGGATTAAAGACTACAGCCTTCAATATGGATTCTATAAAGAAAACAAAGATTCTTAGCACTTGTAAAATAGGCAACTTCATGATAAAACTGTCAATGATTTCACCTTACTTGCATTGACAATATACACTCTTGGTACTAACAAGTCAGGATACAAGTGATGTATTGCTTTGGGCAAGTCCATTGTCAAGAATCTCTCCCAAATACTGAATAGCAGTGATGTCAGTTTGAGGACTAAAGTGTGTCTGGTTCAAGCCACAGTCTTTTCAATTACAAGTTACCCTTCTGAGAACTAGACAATGAATAAGGACGACAGAAGAATTGATGACTTTTGAATTTTGGTGTTGGAAGAGAGTACTGAATATCCCATATACTGCCAAAAGAACAAACAGATATGTCTTGGAAAAGTTGCAACCAGAGTGCTTCTTGGATGCAAGGACAACAAAGCTTGGTCGCAGGCACTTTGAGCATGTTGCTAGGAGACGCTATTCCTTGGAGAAGGATCTCTTTCTTTGAAAGGCAAAGGAGCAGCGAAAGAAATTAAGGTTCCCAACAAGGTGGATGGACACAGTGACTGCAGCCATGGGATCAAGTGCATCTGAGCCCAACAACAACAAAAATACCAGGCAAACACTTGTTAAGCAAATACTGCACTTATAGTTGAAAAGACAATTTCAAGTTCTATCCAGAAGTACTGTGCTGTGAGTGTTAGGATACTGTTGTTAAGTGCTGTCAAATGGAGTACGACTCATAGCACCCCTATGAACAGCAGATCTGAACCCTGTCCCATCCTGTGTCATTCTCACAGTTCCTGACACGAGCCCATTGCAGCAGTCATTGTGTCTACCACCTGGTAGAGGGTCTTCCTCCCCTTCGCTGACCCTCCATCCTTTCCAGTATCGTGTCCTTCTCCATGGAATAGCATCTCCTAGCAACATGCCTAAAGTATGTGAGAAGCACTCCGGCTCTACCCTTTTGAAGACATAGCTGTTTGTTCTTTTGGCTTTCCATGAAATAGTCAATGCTCTCATTGAACACTACAGCTCAAAAGCATACTTATTCCTTGTCCAGCTGGCAGATGCATAGCAAGTGATCACAAAGACCATGTCCTGAATCAGATGCACCTTAGTCCTCAAGCTGAAATCATTACTCCTCAATAATTTGGAGAAGTCCATAACTGCAGACTTTGCCAATGCAATGTGTCTCCTTATTTAATGACCGGGTACAAAGGGTACTAATTGTGGATCCAGGTAAGATGAAATTGTTGAAAATGTCAGTCTCTTCTTCACCCATTGTAATGTTGCCTATTGGTCCAGTAATAAGAATCTTTGTTTTCTTGACATTAAGATGCAATACACACAGAAGTCTGCATTCCTTGATCTTCTACATAAGTGCATCAAGTCCTCCTTACTTTCAGCACACAAGGTTGTGTTATCTGCATAACTCAGGTTATTGATGAGTCTCCCTCTCCATCCTGATGCCACATTCTTCTTCATAGAGTCTAGCTTCTCGAATAACCTGCTCACCATACAGATTAAATACATATGGAGAGAGAATACAACACTGATGCACTCCCTTCTTAATTTTAAACCATTCGGTGTTCCATACTCTGTTCACACAACAGCTTCCTGGTATTTTTTGGTATCATTCTTGTCAATAACAGCCACAAATTGCTATGATCCAAATAGTCAAATGTCTTTGCATAGTTAATAAAGCACAAATAGACATTCTTCTGGTATTCTTTACTTTCAGCCAGGATCCATCTGACATTAGCAATGATATCCCTGGTGCCACGATCTCTTCTAAATCCTGCTCGAACTTCTGGAAGTTCCCTATCTATGTACTCTTCTAGACATTTTTGAATGATTTTCAGTAGTATTTTGCTTGCATGTGATATTAATGATAGTATGTGATAATTTCCGTATTCAACTAGATCACCTTTCTTGGAAATGGTAGCAAATAATGGACCTTTTCCAATCCGTTAGCCATACAGTTGTCCTCCAAATTTCTTGGCATAGACAGATGAGCATATCCAAATCTGTATCTGTTAATTGAAACAAGTAAATTGATATTTCATAGATTCCTGGGGTCTTATTTTTTGTCAACAACTTCAACACAGCTACCACTTCCTCCTTCATTACCACTGGCTCCTGTTCATATGGTATTTCCTAAAACTTTTCAGTGTCAATCAGTTCTTTTTGGTATAGTGATTCCGTGTATTCCCTCTATCTTCTTTTGCTGCTTTCTGGGTCTTTCTCTATATTGCCCATAGCATCTTTCAATACTGTGACTCGAGATTTAAATTTGTTTTTCAGTTTTCTCAGCTTGAAAAATGTGGTACAAGTTCTTCCCTTTTTATTCTCCAAATCTAGCTCCCTTCACATTCCCTTGTAACACTTTTTTTTTTTTTTTTAGAATTCTCACTTCTCTTTAAATTTTCTTTGTCCTCTTGGGCTGCCCTTCAAAATCTTCTGTTCAGCTCTTTAATTTTGGCACGTTTCCCACATTGTTTTGATTTCTCAATGTGCCAGTGCAATTTTTAGTTTCTTCTGACATCCATTTCAGTTTTACATTTATCTCCTCTTTTTGTAATGATCTCTTGCTTTCTTCATGGATGATATCTACATCTATAGCCAAAGAGGAAGAAATTAAGAATTTTTACCAAATCATGCAGTCTGAAATTGACCAAACGTACAATAAAGATGCATTAATGATAATCGGTGACTGGAATGAAAAAGTTGAAAACAGTGAAGAAAGAATAGCAGTTGGAAATTATGAGCTTGGTGATAGAAATGAGGCTGGAACTGGAATGAGCAGGTTTTATATTGACAATGATTTATTCATGAAAAATGTTGTTTGTTTTTGTTGTTGTGTGCCGTCAAGTCACCTGTGACTCATAGTGACCCTATGTACAACATCTCTAAACCTTTCTCTATCCTGTGCCAATCTTATTGTCTCCAACACACCTGTCCCCGTTACCCCAGTGACTGAATCAATCCATTTCATCAAGGGTCTTCTTCTCCTGTGCTGTCCCTACACCCTCCCAAGTATGACATCCTTCTCCAAGGACTGGTCCTCCTTGAAACATGTCCAAAGTATAACAAACAAAGCTTCAGAATCCTTGCCTCTAAGGAGCAGCCTGGCTTCACCCTCTCCATGACGAACTTGTTTGTTCTCCTAGCAGTCCATGGTATATTCAATACACTTCTCCAGCACTACAGCTCAAAGGCATCAATTCTCCGGCTATCCTCCATAGTCATTGTCCAGCTCTCTGATGCACAGCAAGTAATGGCAAAGACGATAGCCTGTATCAGGCACACCTTAGTCTCCAGACTGACATCGTTACTCTCCAGTACTTTGGAAAGGTCTCTGACCCCAGACTCTCCCAAAGCAATTCATCTTTTAATTTCCTGGCTATTGGTACCAAGAATGTTGATTGTAGAACCAGTTAAACTGAAGCTGTCGACAATTTCTTCACCATCTATCATGATGCTGCCAATTGACCCAGTGGTGAGAATCTTTGTTTTCTTGAGGTTGAGCTTCAATCGATATTGAAGGCAGCAGTCCTTGACCCTCTGCAGCAAGTGCTTCAGGTCATCCTCAGTTTCAGCAACCAGGGTGTGTCATCTGTATAGTGCAGGTTGTTGATGAGCCTACCTCCAATCCTGATGCCATACTTCTCTTCATATAGCCCAGCCTTGTGGATAATCTGTTACGCATATAAATTTAAAAGATATAGAAATAGGACACATCCTTGACACATACCCTTCCCAATTATCTTTTTTAAAAAAACAAAAAGGAGGAGTTTACATGTGAATCTCACCTGATGAGCTGCATAGGAATCAGATTGACTACATTTGTGGAAGAACTCATTGGATAAGCTTAATATTGGCAGTCAAAACTAGACCATATGTGGGCTGTGAATCAGACCATCAATTACTCATATGCAAGTTCAAATTGAGGCTGAAGAAAATGAAAATAAGTCCACAGGACCCAAAATATGATCCTGAATCTATTCCATAAGAATTTCAAGATCATCTTATAGGCATTGAACTCAATGATAGGATATTGTCCATATAAAATACAAGGAAAATATGTTAATATGGCTATTTTTAAAAAATCATTTCCCAGTTTTATTTTAAAACTGTAGGGTTGTGCTTCTGTGGAAAGTCTGTACATCTACCAATGTAAAAACTGACATTTTTTTAAAACCACCAAAAATTAAGTAAAAATTAAGAATCTTTGATTCAATGATCTAGTCTTTTCAAAGAGAAAAAAAATAAGATTCAGAATTTTGGAAAGGTGGATGTGCCTCTCTTCATTTTACTTTTTGACTGGCTGTCTGGTATGCTGATGATTCTTTTAATATAGACACTAACAGTTAATGTAAAAAAGGAAAAATTACAGATGTCTACCAGATCTTCCACTCCAAAATTGACCAAATATGCGATCAAGGTGTGTTAATGATAATTATTTGGTGGAATGAGAAATTTGAAAACAATGAAGAAGGAGTGGTAGTCAGAAAGTATGGACTTGGTGACACAAGAGAAGTAGGAAATAGAATTACTTAATTTTGTATGTTCAGTGCTTTATTCATTACAAATACCTTTTTAAAAAGCACAAATAATTGCTTTACATATGGACCTTACCTGGCAAACTGCATAGAAATCATATGACTACATCTGTGGAAGAAATCACTGGAGAAATTAATTATCAGCAGGCAAAACCGGGCCATGTGCAGAATGTGGAACATTCCATTAATTAATCATTTTCAAGTTCAAACTGAAGCCAAGGAAAATGGAAACAAGTCCACAGGAACCAAAATATAATCTTAAGTCTATCTCACTTGTATTTAAAAATTAAGTTAAGAATAAATAGGTTTGAAGCACTGGACACCATGATCAAAGACCAGATGAGTTGTGGGATGACATCAAGGATATCATCCATGAGGAGAACCAAAGGTCATTACGAATTACAGAAAAGAAAGAAAGAAAGAAAGAAAGAAAGCAAAATAGATGTCTGAAGAGACTGTGAACTCCATACCTAGTCATTCTTTATGCTGAGCAGATTATTCAAGTAACTGAACTCTATGAAGAAGAATGTGGCATCAGGATGAGAAAAAGACTCATCGATAACCTGTATTACAGAGAAGACAGAAACTTACTTTCTGAAAGTGAGGAGAACTTGAAGCACTTGCTGCAGAAAATCAAAGAATGCTGTCTTCAATATGCACTGCATCTCAATATCAAGAAGATAAAGATTCTCACTACTTGGCTAATAGGCAACATCATGAGAGATCGAGAAAAGATTGAAACTGTCAATGACTTCATCTTATTTGCATCCACTATCCATACACTTGCTACTAGCAGTCAGGAGATCAGAAGATGTATTGGACTGGGAAATCTGAAGTCAGGGACCTTTCAAATTATAGAGGACCAGTGATGTTAGTTTGAGAATGAAGATGTGCCTGATTCATGTTGTTGTTGTTACGTGCTGTTGAGTCGCTTACGACTCATAGCGACCCTATGTACAACAAACCTAAACCCTGCTCTACCCTCTGTCAATCGCACTACCTCTGACACACCCATTGTGATTACCCCAGTCACTGAATCAATCCACCTCATAGAAGGTGTTCCTCTTCTGTGCCGTCCCTCCACCCTCCAAAGCATGATGTCCCTCTCCAAGGACGTGTCCCTTCTTACAACATGTCCAAAGTATGT
>NW_006399843.1:8824431-8846677 GCF_000299155.1 Elephantulus edwardii | reverse complement strand
TCACCATCCATCCTGATGCTGCCAATTGGTCCAGTGGTGAGAATCTTTGTCTTCTTAACATTGAGCCTCAATCCATACTGAAGGCTGCAGTCCTTAACCCTCTGCAGCAAGCATTTCAGGTCCTCCTCAGTTTCACCAAGCAGGGTTGTGTCATCTGCGTAATGCAGATTGTTAATAGATGTTCCAAGAATCCTGATGCCACACTCCTCCTCATAAAGCCCAGCCTCTCAGATAATCTGTTTTGCATACAGGTTGAAAAGGTATGGAGATAGGACACATCCCTGGTATATACCTTTCCCATTTTTGAACCATGCAGTGTTTCCCTGCTCTGTTCTGATGACTACCTCTTGGTCCAAGTATAAGTTTCGCAGTAGAACGATCAAGTGTTCTGGGATTCCCATTCTTCTCAGAGTCAGCCCGTTTGTTAGCCTGATTCATATCATGGTCTTTTCAATCACTTGTTATGAATCTGAGAGGTGGACGATGAATAAGGATGACAGAATAATTGATGTCTTTAAATTGTAATGTTGGAGAAAAGTACTGATTCAGACTGCCAAAAGAACAATAAAATATGTCTTGGAGAAGGTGCAACAAGAGGGTTCCGTTGAGGTAAAGACGATAAAGCTTCATCTCATATACTTCGGGCATGTTGCTAGGAGAGGCTATTCCTTGGGAAGTGACCTCATGCTTAGAAAGGTGGAGGGTTGGCAAAAGAGAAAAAGACCTTCAAAAAGATGGATTGACACAGTGACTGTTGTAATGGACTTTTGTGTGTCAGAAACTGTGAGGATGGCTTAAGATAGGACAGGGTTTAGATCTGTTCTTCACAGGATTCCCTTGGGTCATGCTTGACACTTAACAACAACAATGCCATTTTAAGGAAAGAAAATTATATGCCTTCATAGCATGGATGAAATCAATTAATCCTTAATTGAATAATAAAATTGATCCAGCAATATAGAAGATTATACATTGTGATAAGATGGAATTTATGCTAGGGTGCAAGATTTGTACCTGACCTTCTAGCAGGTTTTTAGTCAGTAAACTAAAAGCAAGGAGATTATTCATCTTTCTTTCCCAGAGCAGATGGTGAATTTAAACTGCATACCTTTGGGTTAGCAGTGTAATTCCTTCCCACTAAGCCACTAGCGCTACCTGTAGATAATGAATACATATAGAGTAACTAAACAGTTCTGAAGAGAAACAAAGTAGAGGATTAACACTAACAGTAACTATTAAAAAAGCTTCAGTAATCAAGGCAATGTAGTATTGGCAAAAAGATAGACTCATAAATCAATAGGATAGATTAAAGAGTCTAAAAATAGACTCACAAATAAATGGTCAATTGATTTTTGACAAAGCAACCTTTCAATTCAGTGAAATTTATAGTCTTTTCAACAAATGGTTTGGGGACAATTGCATCTATATATAACCACCCCTTTCCTCAAAACAAAACAAAACACACCTCATACCATATATAAGTAGCTAAGAGAATACGCCATCCCCTTTTCCTTATGAATCAGGGTGAAGTCTCTCTCAGGGAGGAGTGATAGGGAATGGCAAAGGACACACTGACAAAGAAGAT
Organism: Elephantulus edwardii; assembly: GCF_000299155.1. NCBI lineage: Eukaryota > Metazoa > Chordata > Mammalia > Macroscelidea > Macroscelididae > Elephantulus > Elephantulus edwardii. Next base: position 8,845,092 of record NW_006399843.1, on the reverse strand, counting down.
TAATCAGAACTGGCTTTGACAAGCACTGTGGCATTTGGACAAGAACAAACTGGGAGGAGGGTAGAGAGAATAGTGCAACAATGAATGAGTGGAAGCCCAAAATCTCTGTAAATGTTTATGAAAATTAATAAAATATAATTATAGGGAAAAAAAAGAACAAACAAACAAAAAAAATTAACTTGAAATACATGTTTAAATAGAAAATCAAAATACACAAAACTCCTAGAAGAAAATTTTTGTGACCTTGGTTTAGACAAATATTTCTTAGGCCAAAAAAAGTATAAATTAGAAAACAGTTGCTTATTTTGACTTTATTAGAAACTTTACTCTTAGAAAGATATTAATAAGATAAATAAAAGTACTATCACTAACAGAAAATTTGAGTATAAAAACTAGAGGAAAAGTTCTTATAGGTTAATTATGAAAAAACAATTTAGTAAAAAACGTGGAAAATATTTAAGTAGCCACTACATCAAAGAAGGGATGTTGTTGCTACATGTTGTTGAGCCAAGTACAACTCTATGAACAAAAGATCTGAACCCTATTATATCCTGTGACATACGGATCATCTCTGATATACATGAGACCACTGCTGCAGTCTCTGTTTCAATCTACCTTATTGAGGGTCTTTCTCTTTTTTGCGGACCCACCACATATCCCAATATGATGTCCCTTTGCAAGGAATAGTACTTTGGAAATAAGCCAACATGCCCAAAGAAGCTTCTTCATTATTGCCACTCAAGAGACTTCTGGTTGCACCTTCTCCAGGATATGTCTGTTTATTCTCTTGGCAGTCCACAAAACAAAAGCATCAGTCTTCCTTCTGACATCCTTATTGTTCAGCTCTCATATGCATAGCAAGTGAGTGAAAAGACCGTATGTGGCCTGTATCAGGTACATCATAGTCTTCAAACTGATATCATTGCTCCTCAGTATTTTTGAGAGGTCCCTGATAGCACATTTTTCCTAACATAATGCATCTTTTTTTTTTTTCTTAGCTGCTGGTTCCAAGGGTGTTGATTATGGATACATACAGAATGAAGTTGTGGACATTTTCAATCTTTTTCTGCACAAATAAAAATGTGTTTTGTCAGGCGAGGATTTTTGTCTTCTTTGTGTTGAGATGTAATCCATATTGAATGCTGTATTCTTTGATCTTCTGCAACAAGTTTTCCTCACTTCAATAAGCAAAAGTGTGTCTTCTGCAAAATACAGGTTGTTGATGAGTCTTCTTCTGATCCTGATGTCACATTCTTCATAGAGTTCAGCTTTTTAAATAATCTGCTCACCGTAAAGATTGAATAGGTTTGGAGAAAGGATACAGCTTTGATGCATACCTTTCTTGATTTTAAACCATTCCGCATTCCCTTGTTCTGTTCATACAATAGCTTCTTGGTATAGTATAGATTTCATGAGAGCATAATCAATGTCGTGTAATTTCTGTTCTTTTCAATGTTAATCATAGTTTGTTATGACCTATCTAGTCAATTGCCTTTGCATTGCCAATAAAACATTAGTAGACATTCTTCCACTTTCTGACCAGAACCATCTGACATCAATAACATTTTCAACACCTCTTCTAAACCAGTTTGAACTACTGTCCATTCTCTGTCAATGTCCTGTTCTACATATTTGGGATTATATTCAGCAATATTTTGCTTTCTTATGATATTATTGATATTCAATAATTTCTACATTTTATTGCATCACCTTCCTTGGACATGGGAACAAAAGTGGAATGCTTCCAGGTAGTTGGCCTGGTTGCTGTCTTGAAATTTCTTGGCACAGACTAGTGAGCATGTCCAGAGGTGTATCTGTTAGTCCAAATGTGTTTTGGTATCACATTTATTCCTGGGGCCTTATTAAATCATCCAGGAAGTATTAAAAGAAGATGGAAAGAATTGGCAGACACAGAATTTCATGAAACAACATGTGAGCAAGAGCCGATGGTGATGAAGGAAGAAGTTCAAACTGCTTTGAAGGAATTGGTAAAAAATAAGGCCCCAGGAATTAATGGTAAATCAATTGACGTATTTCAAATAACAGATGCTGCCCTAGATGTACTCACCAAGTTATGTCAAGAAATCTGTAGGACAAACACTTGGCCAACTGACTGGAAGAGATCTATATTTGTTCCCATTCCAAAGAAAGGAGATGCAACAGAATGTGGAAATTATCAAACATCATCACTGATATCACATGCAAGCAAGATTCCGCTGAAGATTATCCAAAAACGACTGAAATGGCACATCAACAGAGAACTACCAGAAGTGCAAGCTGGATTTAGAAGAGGTTCTGATACTAGGGATATTGTAGCTAATGTTAGATGGATCTTGGCTGAAAGTAGGTAGTCCCAGAGGAATGTCTATCTGTGTTTCATTGATTATGTACATGTGTTTGACTGTGTGGATTACAACTGTGGCTGACTCTGAGAAGAATGGGAATCCCAGAACACTTATATGAAACCTATACTTGGACCAGGAGGTCTAAGTCAGAACAGAGCAAGGAAAACACTGCATGGTTCAAATTTGCAAGGGTGTATGCCAGGGATGTGTCCTATCTCCATACCTTTTCAACCTATATGCAGAATAGATTATCTGGAAGGCTGGGCTGTATGAGGAAAAGTGTGGCATCAGGATTGGTGGAAGATTCATCAACAATCTGTGTTATGCAGATAACACAACCCTGCTTGCTAAAACTGAGGAGGACCTTAAGCTCTTGCTGCAGAAGGTCAAGGACTGCAACCTTCAATATGGATTGAGGCTCAATATCAAGAAATCAAAGATTCTCACCACTGGGCCAATTGGCAGCATCAGGATGGATGGGGAAGAGATTGAGATTGTTCAAAGCTTTAGTTTGCTTGGTTCAACAGTCAACACTCTTGGCATCAGCAGCCAGGAAATTAAAAGGCGTATTTCCATGGGAAAGTCTGCTATTAGAGACCTCTCCAAAGTACTGAAGAACAGTGGTATCAGTCTGGAGACTAAGGTGCACCTGACACAGGCCATGGCCTTTGCAATCACTTGCTATGCATCAGAGAGCTAGACAATGATTAGGGAGGATAGAAGAATTGATGTTTTTGAGCTGTGGTGCTGGAGAAGAGTATTAAATATACCATGGACTGCTAAGAAAATGAACAGGTTCATTTTAGAGAGGGTTAAACCATGCTGCTTCTTGGAGGTAAGGATTCTGAAGCTTCGTCTGACATACTTTGGACATGTTGTAAGAAGGGATTGGTCCTTAGAGGAAGATATCATGCTTGGGAGGGTGGAGGGATGGCACAGGAGAGGAAGGCCCTCTATGAGGTGTATTGATTCAGTGACTGGGGTAATCATGGTCAGTGTGTTGGAGACAGTGAGGTTGGCACAGGATAGAGCAGGGTTTAGGACTGTCATACATAGGGTCTCTATGAGTCTCAGGAGACTTGACGGCACATAACAACAAAAACAACAACATCATTAAGAGGATCCCTGGTGGCCTAGTGTTAAGAAACTGCACTGGAATCCCAAACAACATCATTAATACCTCATGCAGCAAAATATTGTTGAAAATAATTTAAAATTTTCTAGAATAGTAAATTAACAGGGAACTACCAGAAATTCAATCCTCAAGCTGGTTTTAGAAGAGATTGTGGCACCAAGGATATCATAGCAAATGTCAGAAGAACACTAGTTGAGAGCAAAGAACACCAGAATAATGTCTATTTGTGTTTTATTGACAGTGTGAAGGTATTTGATTGTGTGGATCATAGCTAATTATGGCTAGTGTGTCAGAGATGATGAGGATGGCACAGGAAAGAGCAGAGTTCACGCTGACTGTTTATAGAGTCACTACGAGTCATATTCAACTTGACGACATCTAACAATAACCACTAGGGCACTAAAGACCTTTATAAGGAAAACATAACACTACTACAAAAAACAATGAGAGACCTAACTAAATAGAAAAATATTCCTTGTTTATGGAAAGGAAGAGTCAATATTGTGAAAATGTAATCCCAATATAAATATCAAACTCATTCTTCAAAGAGAAAGAATATGCAATTTCCAGTTTTGTTTAAAAGGCAAGAGACTCGAATAAACAGTTCTTCTGAAAAACAAAAGTGAAGTGGGAGGCACAGCACTTCCTGATCTCAAAACCTAATACAGAGCCATAGTAACCAAAACAGCATAGTATTGGTTCAATGATAGACTTAAAGGCCACTGGAATAGAATTGAGAGTCTAGCAACTAACCGATTTACCCACAGTCAATTGTTATTTGACAAGGAAACAAAACCTATCAAATGAGGAAACAACAACCTCTTGAATAAATGGAGCTTGCAAAACTAGACATCTATTTTTATAAAACAAAATCCATATCGCCCATCATACACAAAAATCAACTTAAAGTGGACCAGAGACCTGGAGATAAAGCTCAAAACCATAAAGATCATAAGAGACAAAACAAGACCAAAAGCATCCCATGCCTAAAGAGTTGTGCTGCCAACCCAATGGCAGATGGTTCACATCCATCAGTTGCTTCACAGGAGGAAAATGGACAGTCAATGGGTTTGCCTCAGGGTAAGGTTTAGGAATGCAGGAAGGTATAGGAAAGAGGGACTAGTGGAAATGGTAAACAGAGGTAGATGAGAAGAGTGTTAGTACATTGTGAAAATGGCAATCAATATCATAAAATAAAATCTATGTTGTCAAGTGGAAAATCAATTAATTCTAAAACTTTCACCTAAGTCACAGTGTTGTTCTTGTTGCTGTGTACCATCCAGTGAGAACTGACCCTCCTGGGGATTTTCAGAGGCAATAAATCCCACAAGAAATTTTCTTTGGGATTATAGTGCAGCTTCTTGCCAGTAGGCCACTAAAATGCCCTTAAATCACAATAGACAGTTTAAAGAAAGACTGAAAAGAGGAGGAGGAGGAGGAGAAGAAGAAGAGGAAGGAGAGGAAGAGGAAAAGGAAGAAGAAGAAGAAGAGGAGGAGGAGGAGGAGGAGGGGGAGGAGGAGGAGGAGAACAAGGAGGAGGAGGAGGAGATAAGGAAGGTAAAATAAGTGCATGAAAATATTGTTCACTTTATGGAAATGCAAATTAAAACCACAAAAGAATGGTACTATGCACCTACATTAAAAAAAAAAAAAAAACACAAAAAAACTGACATCTCCAAAATCTGACAAGTAAATGTTTAGTGGCCTGTGGATAAGGAGTTAGTTACACTGCCAACCCAATGTCAGATATTTCAATCTACTAGCTTCTCTGCCAGAGAAAGATGGATAGTCCCCTCTCATGTGTTTTATGTTGTTGTTGTGTTATTATGTGCTGTCGAGTCGCCTGCGACTCATAGCGACCCTTGAAAACCCACTAGGTGGTCCACCTTGAGTCAGTTCAGACTTAACAGTACACGTCAACTGAAAAATGTGTTCATTGGTGGTGGAATGCAAACTAGACAACCACTTTAGAAAACACTTTGGTAGGTTTGTATTAAGATACAAAAGCACTATCTTATGAGCCAGCTATATCATTGCTGGGTGTTTATTCAAGTAAATTAGATTTAAGTTCACACAAAAACTTTTCCCTAAATGTTCCTAACTTCTTTGTTCATAATAAGCAAATCTCATAATTTGCAAACAAAATAATTGTCCACCAAACCTAATTAAATTATGGTATACCCCTGAAAAAGATTCTCACCACTAGACCAATGGCAGCATTAGGATGGATGGTGAAGAGAGTGAGATTGTACACAGCTTTAGTTTACTTGACTCCACAGTCAAAAGTCTTGGCACCAGCATCCAAGAAATTAAAAGATGTATTGTGATGGTAAAGTCTGCTGTTAGGGACCTTTCCAAAGTACTGAAGAGCAATGGTGTCTCTCTGGAGACTAAGGTGCGTCTGATACAAGCCATGGTCTTCACAATCACTTGTTATGCATCAGAGAGTTGGACAATGACTAGGGAGGATAGAAGGTGTATTGATGCCTTCGAGCTGTGGTGCTGGAGAAGAGTATTGAGGATACCATGGACTGCTAAGAAAACAAACAGATTCATCCTGGAGAGGGTTAAACCAGGTTGCTCCTTGGAGGCAAGTATTCTGAGGCTTCTTCTGACATACTTTGGACATGTTGTAAGCAGGGACGAGTCCTCGGAGAGGGACATCATGCTTGGGAGGGTGGAGGGACAGCGCAGGAGAGGAAGACCCTTTATGAGGTGGATTGATTCAGTGTCTGGGGTAATCGGGATGGGTATATTTAAGACAGTGTGAGTGGCACAGGACAGATCAGAGTTTAGGGCTACTGTACATGGGGTTGCTATGAGTCACAAGCAACTCGACTGCACATAACAATAACAACAACAATAACATACCCATGAAAGTAATATTTCTTAGCAGGATAAAGGAACTCTTGATAGAGGGGGAAAATCCAAAGACATTGTTGTCAGGTATCCTTATGTTGTCTAAGGTTTGTAACAACCCTGTGAACAACAAATTGAAACCTTACCACATCCCTGATCTCAACCCCACTCAAGTCCATATTGAAGTTATTGTTTTAATCCACCCGGTGAAGGTCTTCCTCTCTTTCACTTATCCTGTGCTTTTGTCAACATTATTTTTCTAAGGCCCAGTGCCTCCTAACAAGTCCAAAGTATATGAGACAGCATTTCATCATCCTTCCTTTCAAGGAGCAACTGGTGGTACTTCCTCCTAAAGAGTTCTTTGCCCTTTGACAATCCACAGTATATTTAATACTCCTTGCCAACACTACAACTCAAAGGCATGAAATTTGTTGTGGTCTTCTTTGTTCATCACCCAACTTTCATAAGCAACAGAAAATACTATGTTGGCTCGAGTCAGGCACACCTTGTCCTCAAACTGACACCCTTGATCTCTAGTGCTTTCAAGAGGTTCTTGACTGCATGTTTTCCCAAAGCAGCACATCTTTTGATTTCTTTTTGTTTTCTTCTTTTCTCTCTTTTTAAAATAAATTTTAATGAACATTTACAGAGATTTTGGATTTCCATTGATTCATTGTTGCACTTTTCTCCCTGCTCACCCCCAACTTTCGATTTCCTAACGGCTGCTTTCAAGTGTTTTGATTATGAATCCAAGTAAAATTAAATCACTAACAATTTCAATCTTTTCTCCATCCATCATGATATTGCTTATTGATTCAGCCGTGAAGATTTTTGCTTTGTTGATGTTGAAATGTAATCCATATTGAAGGTTGTGGAATCATTTTTCTGAGTGAAAAAGGCAGCTTCAAAAATGCATGTGCTGTATGGTTATGTATTTCAAGCACTCTGGAAGTATAAAGTTATAAGGACAGAATTAGATGAGTGGTAATCTGGAGCGGGAATCTGAGTAGAAGATTGACTACTAATGACAATGAGGAAAATGTTTGCTTTAATGGAAATATTCTACATGTGGATTGGGGTGCTATTGCTTGATCACGGAAGTTTGAAAGTTTCATAGAACTATATATTTAAATATCTCTATTACTTCTTATTTTGTTTGAGTGAAAGTTTACAAAGCTTGTTAGTTTTTCATCTGTTCATTCATGTACATCATGCACATTCATGTGACATTAATTACAATATTCACAGCATAGCAGTTTCCTCATTCCCTCCCTGTAATTTTCCCTTCCCTTAATCTTTCTGCCCTCCCCTTTCCTATCTTTAGGGCTTTACCTTTGTGCTCATGCTGCTTTTTTGCCCTTATATGCTTGTTTATTCTAAGAAGTGGTTGTTCCCTGCTTGTCACAGGGGTGAGTTTTGTTCTAAATTTAAAGGGTGACCAAAAACAAGACTTTTCACAGCTGTGGAATTGTACTTGAACAGTGGGAAGAGGCAGATACATATCTTTAAGTGTTTACATTCACAAAGATAAAAAGTCCCCACTAGAATGGTTTACATTTACAGTAGAAGAAACCAGGAAAACAAAAGAACAAATTAAGAGACAAAACATTGAAGATAAGAGTAGTAATCAATGAAATAGGAAACAGAAAAACAATAGAGAAAAATCAAGGCAATGAAAACCTGGTTCTTTTAAAAGATCAGTACAATTGAAAAAACTTTAGTTAAACCAATGGAGAAGAAATAAGACATAAAATTTTTAGGCCAAGACTCAGAGAAAGAAAAACCCTACAGATCTTACAGACAGACACCAGGAGGAAAACGAGGGCAACCCTAGGTAAGTTTATGCTAGGAAATCAAACAACTTAGATGAAATAGACAAGTTATTTGAAGAACCCAAATTACCAAGATGGCACAAGAGGAAACAGAAAATCTGAAATGCTATCATTTATTAAAGATATTTAATTTGTAATTAAATGCTTTTCCACAAAGAATACTCCAAGCAAGCCTATATTCCCTGGGTGAATATAAACAGATATATAAAAAAGAAACCAATTCCACAAAGAGTCTTTCAGAAAACAGAGGAGAAAAGTTTCCCAACTCATCTTAAAGCACCAATGTAACACTGATGTAAGAAGCCAGCAAAGACATCACAAGAAGAGAAAACTATAGACAAGAACAGAGATGTAAGATCTTTAGCAAAACATTAGCATATTGAAACCGGCAACAGATAAAAAGAATAATGCATCATGATGAAGAAGGCTCTATCACAGGCATACAAAATTGGTTTATCATTTGAAAATCAATGGATATAATTCACTAAAATAACAGATTGAATGAGAAAAAAATATGATCATCGTGATAGATACAGGAAAATGCATTTGAAAAAAATCGACAGCCATTTATGGAAAAAAGTAATTCTCAGCATATTAAAAACAGAACAGAACTTATTAACTTTATAGAAGTCACTCTGAAAATGTTACAAGCTAGCATGAGACTTTGAGGAGTCTGGGTAATGCAATGTGTAAAGTGTTGCCGTGCTAACTGAAATGTCAGCCATTCGAATCCACCACCATTCCATTGCAAAATAGTGGACAGGCTTCTCCTGTTGACTAAAAAACAATGGGTTTGCATTTCTTTGTTTTGGTGACACAACCATTAAGCGCTTGGATGTTAACTGAAAGGTTAGCATTTCAAACGCAAAAGCCACTCTGTGGGAAAGGGAAAGAGAGAGAGAGAGAGAGAGAGAGAGAGAGATCTGGCTACCTGCTCCAGAAAAGATTACAACTTAGAAAACCACATGGGTTTTCTGAAAAAATTACTTCATTGCCAATGAAGCTGCTCCTCCAGCAGGTTTTGGGAGGAGATTTCCCTAGAAAGGTATACCTCTAGGTTATAATGCAACTCTCCACAGACTGCTGTTGTTATGTACCATTGAGTCAGAACTGGCCCACAACTGAGCCTCCAGCGGGTTTTCAGAGGCAGCTTAATCCCATGGAAGGAAATTTCCCATCCTTCTCCCACGGAGCAGCTGGTGGATTCGAACTGTGTGCCTTCAGGGTTGCAGTGCAGTTTCTCACCACTAGGCACTCCTTTGATGTTAGCCACTAAGCTTTTCAATTGCTGTGTCACTTGTGCTCCTTTTCATGGGCCAGTCAGTTCCACTCTGTCCTATATGTTTGCTGTGAGTCACAATCAACTTGTCAGAACCCAACATACAAAAACATGGTGCTTAACGGTGTAACACTGAAAATCCTCTTTGAGATCATGAATGAAACAAACTCAACCTACTGCTGTCTGGTTGAGTCCAACTCATAGTAGGACTCCATCAGGTTTCCAAGGCTGTAAGTGTTAAGGAGACTGTCCACTTTTCTTCCACGTAATGATTAGTGGGTTAGAACCACCAGTCTTTCAGCTAGCAGCCTGGCCCATTTCTACAGTGTTACCATGACTCCCGTATTATAACTTCTGTTTAACACTGTGCTGTCTTAGCTGCTATACTGAGGAGTGCACAAACAACAACAAACACAAAAATGGTTGTAGTTTCCTCCTGTCAAAGTGAAATATTAGTAGTGATTTTCCACCTGAAACAACAAAAGAGAGACAAAATATTTGAAACATCACTTTTCAAGACACTGAAAAACAGACAACAAAGGCTATATTTATAAGAGATGGAGAATAAACAGTATGAGTTCTGTGATGATATTCTTTCATAACCTTGAGAGATGTCCAAGACTGCGGATCAAGAAAAAGAGCTCAGCACAAGCTTGTTGACATCTGAGTTGAAGTTCTGGAGCTGCATGCCCAAAGAGACCAGAGGGACTATTGTTAGAGCAATATAAGATGGCCTCTGTCACCTTCTATTTAATATTATTCTAGATGTTTAAGTCAGTGCAATAAATCAAGAAAAAGAAACAAATAGAATTCACTTTAGGAAGGAAGAAATAAAATGGTCTTTATTTGTATACAAGATAATCGTCTATGTAGGAAAATGACAGAATCTACACAAAGCTACTAGAACTTATGAGTTTAGGAAGATTGAAGGATACAAGATCAATATATAAAATAAATTGTGTTTATGTATGCTGGCAAGGTATGAATGAAAGCTGAAATTGAAAATATATACTGTTTAAAATTGCATCTAAAATGAAACAGGAAAAAAATCTGATAAATGATGTGCAAGACCTATATGCTGAAAACTATACAACATTACTAAGAGGAATGAAGGAAATTCCAATAAATGAAGCAATGTTGAATTCAATATTACTATAAGTTCTACCTAAATTGGTCTACAGATTCACAGCCATCCAAATGAAATTTCTGGCAAGTTGGTTTAAAAGAAGTTGACAAACTGACTTTAAAATTCATGTGGAAACACATAGGACATAAAACAGGTAAAAATCTTGGAAAAGGAATAAAGTTAGAAGTAGAAAATCAGCTGATTTCATGACTTATTCTGAAATTATAAAAAAATGTTAATTATGATGTTGGTGAAGAATATGAAATATCCAATCGACTCTTAGAAGAAGTCTGTCTTGGAAGAAATGCTACCAAGGTGTGCTTTAGAGACAATTATAGCGAAACTTGGTTTCACATGCTTTGGGCAAGCCAGGCCTTGGGAAATAAAGATATGTTGGGAAATGTGGAGGATCAGAAAAAGTGAGGAAAATTCTTACCAGGGTGGATTGACACAGTAACTGTAACAATGGACTTGACATGTTACAGATAGTGAAGATGGCCCAGAAGAGGGAAAGATTCAGATTTGTTTTTATAGGATCACTATGAATTGTAGTCAACTCAGCAACACATAGTAATTACAAAAACATATAATAAACGTGGAACTATATCTTTTATCATATATAAAACATTAATGCAAAATGAAATAATATACTAAATTTATGAATCAGAATTGTAAAATTCTAAATGTGAAAGTTTCTAAAAGAAAACAGAAAGGTTTGTGGTATATAGTAGAACACTAGCAATATAAAGGACTCTCTGCTTGTATATACTGCAATATAGTTAAATCTTAAAATAACTATGCTCAGTGAAAGAAGATAGACACTCTAGAATTCATACCACATGGATCTGTTATATAGAGTGTGGGATATATGCACAACTAAACTACAGTGACAGAAATGGATGAGTCGTTGCCTGAAACGGACAAAGAGAGGCAAGAAGGAGAGTTTACAAGGACATGAGAAAACTTTGGGAGATACTGAGTGTTTTCATTATCTTGATTTTGGAAATTCCTTTTTAAGAATGCACATTCATCAAGATTTGTTTAAAAGTGTATTTTGTGTTAACCTAAATAAATGTAGTTTATCTTAATTATACCTGTAAAAGGAGCAGGTGCAACACAGGGGTGACTGAGTCTGATTTCTACCTGCTACATATAGGGTAACTGTCCCCATCAATAACATCCGCAGTACCAAACAAATACTAAGTCAGATGTTCCTGGGTGAAAGTAAAGAATACTAGAGGAATTTCTATCTGTGCTTTGTTGACTACGCAAAGGCATTTGACTGTGTGGATAGTAATTAGTTGTGGCTGACATTGAGAATAATAGAAGTCCGAGAGCAGGGGAACACTTCATGGTTTAAAATCGAGAAGGGAGTGCATCAGGATTGTATTCCTTCTCCAAACCTATTTAATATGTATGCTAAGCAAATTATTAGAGAAGCTGGACTCTGTGAAGAAGAATGTGACATCAAGATCAGTGGGAGACTCATCAATGATCTGTGTTACACAGATCACACAACCTTACTTGCTTTAAGTGAGGAGGACTTGAAGCATTTGTTGCAGAAGATCAAGGAATGCAGCCTTTGGTATGGTTTGCATCTCAGTGTCAAAAAAATGAAGATTCTTATGACTAAACTGATAGGCAATATCATGATGAATGGAAAAGGGACTGAAACTATCAACGACTTCATCTTATTTGGATCCACAGCTAATACCATTGGTATCAGGAGTCAGGAAAAAAGGAGACTCACTGCACTGGGAAAATCTACAGTTAGAGACCTCTGCAAATTATTGAGGAGTAAAGATGTCAGTTTGAAGACTAAGGTCCATCTGATTCCAGGCATGGTCTTTTCATTCAATTGAAATGCATCTGAGAGGTAAACATCAAATTAGAGTGACAGAAGAATTGACGCCTGTGAGCTGTGGTATTGCAGATGAGCATTGAACATCTCATGAATGGCCAAAAGAACAAACGAATGTGTCTTAGAGAAAGTGTAACCAGAGTGCTCATTGCAGGCAAGAATGATGAGGTTTTGCCTCACATATTTTGGGCATGATGCTAGAAGGTGTTATTCCTCAGAGAAGAATATGATACTTGGAAGGGTGAAGGGCCAACGAAAGAGAGGAAGACCCTTGACCAGGTACATTGACACAGTACTGCTGCAATGAAAATGGCACAGCATAGAACAGGGTTCAGATCTGTTGTTCATAGGGTTACTATGAGTCACACATGACTTAATGACACCTAACAATAACATATAGCTACATGGTCAGACATGTCCCCCACATACTCCTGCACCTTTTTCTATGAATCATTGGCTCAATGTTTGTTGCAACTTGACTCAGACTTCACTCACAGTTGTGGGGTTTGTTAGGAAAATAGGTTGGGGAGTGGGAGCACAAAGAATGTCACACAATGCAAAGCCAGGTTTAGTCCAGCAATTTCAAGCCAGATTAACAACAAGATGTAATTCCCTAATTAGTGAAAGTCCAGGTTTAGTTCAGCAGCACAAATAAACCTTCGGTTTCCTCAATCAGTCCAACAAACTTTATCTCACAGCAGTTACAAGTCAACTTTTCGTTCAATCATCTAGCACTCTTGGCACCAGTAGCCAGGAAATTAGAAGACGTGTTGCCATGGGAAAGTCTGCTGTTAGGGACCTCTCCAAAGTACTGAAGAGCAGTGGTGTCTCTTTGGAGACTAAGGTGCATCTGATACAGGCCATGGTCTTTGCTATGACTTGTTATGCATCAGAGAGTTGGACAATGACCAAGGAGGATAGAAGGAAACCTGAAGTGCTTGCTGCAGAGGGTCAAGTATCTTTATTTTTAACATGCCCTAAGTATGTGAGACAAAATATCACCATCTTTGCCTCCAAATAACACTTGGTTGCACTTCATCCAAGGGAAATTTCTTTGTGACAGTTAATGATATAGTTAATATTCTTCAACAACATCATAATTCAATGGTATTAATTCCTTTGCATTGAAATTCAACATCAAGAAAACAAAGATTCTCACCACTGGGATGATTGGAAGCATCATAATAGACATTGAAGAGACTGAGATTGCTAACAGCTTTTGTTTGCTTGGCTTCACAACCAACACTCTTGGTACCAGCAGCCAGGAAATCAAAAGACAAATTGCACTGGAAAAGTATGCTGTCAGGGACATATCCAGAGCACTGAAGAGCAACAATATCAGTCTGGAGACTAAGGTGCACCTGATTCAAGCTGTGGTCTTCACAATTACTTGCTATGCATCAGAAAGCTGGACAATGACTAGGGAGGATAGAAGAATTGATGTCTTTGAGCTGTGGTGCTGGAGAAAAGTGTTGAATATACCATGGACTGCTAGAAGAACAAACAGGCTAGTCCTGGAGAGGGTGAAAATAAGCTGCTCATTGGAGACAAGGGTTCTGAAGCTCCATCTGACACACTTTGGACATTTTGCAAGGAGGTATCAGTCCTTGGAGAGGGACACCATGCTTAGAAGGTGGAGGACAGAGTAAGAGAGGAATACCCTTGACAAGATGGATTGACTCAGTGACTAGGGTAGTGGGGATACGTGTGTCAGAGCCAGTAAGGTTCAGTAAATAAAGTTCAGAGTTGTTGTACATAGGGTTGCTGTGAATTACAAGCAACTCAATAGCACATAACAACAACAACAAAAATTTCTTTTCAGTCTTCCTTTTTTGTTGTTCAGCTCTCACATGCACATAAAAAAAACTAAAAATACCATGGCTTGAGTCAGGTGCTTCTCAGTCTTCAAACTGATATCATTGCTCACAAGCACTTTTAAGAGGTCTTTGACAGTAACATTTCCCAGAGCAATATGGTTTTTGATTTCTTGACAGCTACTACTATGAGTGGACTATCCAACACCATCCAGTGGTGATGGTCCAGTTGTGAGGATTTTTGCTTTCTTGATGTTGATATATCCATACTGAAGTATTTGATCTTTTTTCAGTAAGAACGTTAAGTAAGTCTTCTTCTTTATTTTCTCCAAGCAGAATTTTGCCATCTGCAATCATTGTTTCACAGCCTCTTTTGAATTCAGTTTGAATTTCTGGCAGTTCCCTATTTACATACTTTTTAGTAATTTGTAAATAATCTTTAGCAAGATTTTACTTGGGTGTGACATAAATGATATTGTTTTATAATTTCTGCACTCTGTTGGATCATATTTTTTTGAAATGAGAGCAAATATGAGTCTCTTCCTGCCAACTGATCAGGTAACTGTTTTCCAATTTTTCTGGTATAGACTCTTGGGCACACCCAGAGCTGCATCTGTTTGTTGGAATTTGTCAAATAGTATTTCACCAATTTCTAGACCTTATTTTTCATGAGTGCCTTCAGTGCTGTTGAAACTCATTCCTTTAGTACTACAGGTTTTTAATCATATTTTACTTCCTTAAATGGGTGAAAATGGACCAATTCTTTTTGACTCAGTGACTCTGTATGTTCCTTCCATCTTTTTTTTGTTGCTTCTTGCATCATTCAGTGTGTTTCCCATAGAATCCATCATTATGACAACTCAAGCCTTTAATTTATTCTTTGGTTCTTTCAGCTTAGAAAATGCTGGACGTGGCTTGTCCTGGTTTTCTAACTCCTATGTTTTACACTTTTCAGTGTAATAGTTTGCTTTGTCTTACTGAACTTCCCTTTGAAATTCTCTAATATTTCTCCACTTCTCCCTTCTTTTTGGCTCTTCTTCATTGAAGACCTTGTTTTAGTGTATATACATACAGTGAAAGAGAAAGATTTACTTCATGGGCATTCCTTTGGAATTGTGCTCATGGAATTGTGAATACTTGACTTATGCAATGGTGGGGCTGGAAAGTTCTGAATCTGTATGTCAGCACACCCCAAGGAAACTCCCCATTCCATTGATTGGCTGCTTACATCAGATTCCATGATTTAATAGTGTCTGACAAACTACTGCATAATAGGACTTAGCCAAGTTAACACACTGCGTTAACCATATGAAGTAAATTTTTATGTTAACAATAAATATTTTGAAAGTTAAATTAAAAAATACCATTTAGCAGTTCATTAAAATATGAAATATAAGCAAGGGTAAATTTAGCAAAATACACACACAATCAGTATTCTGACTTACATAATAAAGGGAAAAATTTTCATTTTATGAATGGCATGACTTACTATGTTTATACATCAAGAGATATTACTTTTATGATGTCAGTTCACCCCAGTTTAACATATAGATTTAAAATATTTTCTTATAAAAATCCTGGCAGGCTTCTCTTTGTAGAAATTGGCAAGCTAGTTTTATGTGGAAATGTAATGGTCCTGGACTAGCCTAAATATCTTAAGAAAAAAAGATGAACAAGGTTGAAAGATTTATATTAAGCAATTTCCACAGTTAAAATAAAGCTATAGTAATGCAGTGGCATTCATATAAGGGTAGAAGATTAATGGAACAGAATAGAGGGTCCAGAAATAAACCTCACATATACGGTAAATTAATTTTCAACAAAGGTGACAAGGTAAATCAAAGGAGAAAGAAAACACTTCTAAACAAATAATGCTGGAATAACTAAGCATCTATATAGACAATAAGTAAATCTCAAACATTACTTCATGACATACGCATAAAATGGAATAGACCTAAATATAAAAGCTTAAATTTCTAGAAGAAAACATAGAAAAAGGTTTTGACCAATTTGAAGCAAGCAAAGGTTTCTTACATAAAACATAAAAAGTGCAAGTTGGATGGGTAAGAGCAAGGGAAGGGTAGGAAACTGTGCAAGAATGAATGAATGAAAACCCAACCTTTCTGTAAACCTCCATTAAATTCACAATGAAAAACATAGTTTTTTTAAAAGTATAAACTCTAAAGGATAACATTACTAATTTAAAATTAAGAACTTCTTTTAAAAACATTGTTGCTGCTGTTGTGTGCCATCGAGTCAGAGCTGACCCATAGCTGGCACTCCAACGAGTTTTTCAGAGGCAGTTTAATCACTGCAAAAGACTCAAGCAAGACCCACACCTCACTCCATACACAAAAACCAACTCAAGGTGGATCATGGACCTAGGACTAAAACTAAGGACTATAAAATTCATTACAGAAAAGCTAGGAACAACACTAGAAGTCCTAATCCACAACATAAACAGTCTTCCCAGTATCCTGGAAAAGCTACAACCAGGAGAAGATAACATAGATGAATGGGATCTTCTAAGACTCAAATCCCTATGCATATCCAAAAACTTCTCCAGTAGGGTAAAAAGGGAAGCCACTGACTGGGAAAAAGTATTCGGTAATAACATATCAGATAAGGGACTTATATCCAGAATTTATGAAATACTTGAGCACCACAACAAGATAAAGGTAAATAATCCAATAGAAAAATGGGCACAGGATATGAACAGGCACTTCACCGAAGACGACATTCAGATGGCTAACAAACACATGAAGAAATGCTCAAAATCCCTAGCCCTAAGAGAGATGCAAATTAAAACAACTATGAGATATCATTTCACCCCAGTCAAAATAGCAAAATTTAACAGAACAGCAAGCAACAAATGCTGGCGAGGTTGTGGAGAAACTGGAACCCTGATTCACTGTTGGTGGGAGTGTAAAATGGTGCAACCCCTGTGGAAAGCAGTATGGCGCTTTCTCAAAAAGTTGCAAATAGAGATACCATTTGACCCAGCAATTCCACTACTGGGAATATACCCTGAAGAGACCATAGCTGACATCCAAGCAGATATATGCACACCCATGTTTATTGCAGCTTTGTTCACAATAGCAAGGAGTTGGAAACAACCTAAGTGCCCATCAACAAACGAATGGATAGAGAAGCTGTGGTATATTCGCACAATGGAATACTATGCTGCATTAAAAAACAAGGAACTCATGCAATATTATTCAAAATGGCTGACTCTGGAGAACATTATGCTGAGTGAAATATCCCAGTCACAAAAGGACAAATATTACATGATGCCACCGTTGTAGAATGGGACTGTCCTTGGGGTTGGGGAGAGACTGAGTAAGATGGGTTCAATAATGTATACTGCACTGAAACAGAGGAGGGAGAAAACTGTTTAAAAGAGATATATAACTAGGTATTTCTGTCATCACAGGAGACTAGAGCGAGGGCTACATGGTGGAGGGGACGTGGGGGAGGGTTTGTAAAACAATGAAAGAATCTTTTACTTTTCCATAAAAAAAAAAAAAGTTTAATCACATGGGAGGAGATTGTCCATTCTTCTCCTGTGGAGCAGCTGGTGGAATTTGAACTGCATACCTTTGGGATTGCAGCGCAGCTTCTTGTCACTAGGTCACGAAAAACCCCATGAACCAGACTGTTGTTTTTAAGTGCAGTCGAGTTGTAGGCAACTTATAGTGACCCTGTGAATGGAAGACCTGAACACATATAAATTTCATCCTTTCTCCAGATTCATAGTGTTTCCGGAGGCAAGGTATTTCGGAAAGTGGATGTCAATCCTGCTTCCATGCCTGCTTTAATCAGGGAGCTCCACCAGACACTGTCCACCATGGGTAACCATTATCGCATTTGACACATCAGTGTCACAGTGTTCAGCTTCACAGCAACCACGAGTTACCTCTGTACAGCAAATGGACAGACCAGAGCTATATGACCTAGAAGAATGTTTGACCAAAAACAATTTAAAAACAGGCCTGAGGGCCACAGATTAAAGTCTTTGGCTTGGTAGTGTCACTTTCTGTCCACTAGGCCAACTGAGCTCTCTCTATGCTGTTGATGTTGTTGTTGTTGTTGTTGTTGTTAAGTACCATCGAGTCATAGGTGACTTATAGTGACCCTTTGTCTTTGTAGCAGACTAGGAGAAAAAAATTTAGTACATGTATTTTATAATTTATATCCAGAGCATATAAATAATTTCTACCAGCTTAATAAAAATGTAATATTCCAATAAAACATTGGGAAAATTTTTACCTGACATTTTACTATATGCATTCAATACATAGGGAGCTCTGGTGGCTTAGTGGTAAGGGATTTCACTGTGGAAGCAAAAGTACATGGTTCAAATACACCAGCTGCTTTGCAGGAAAAGGATAAGCAATCTCTTCCAGCACAATTTACTGCCTGTAAAAACTCACTGGAGGGTCACCTGTGGGTCGATTCTGGCTCAAGGTTTTGAAACGACAACATGCAATACATGTATATACGCGAATATGCACACTTATACACAAACGATCAACAATTATTTCCAAAGATGGTCATTATTAGCAACAGGGAAAAGTAACTAAAAACTCTTTCTTAAGATATCCTGTACCAATTAAAAGAACTAAAATGTAAAAAGACATAATTCCAAGTACTGGCAAGAATTTGGAGAACCAGAAACTATCATGTACTGCTGGAAAGAAAATAAGCTAGTACAAACACTTTTGAAAAGATTTGACAGTTTTCTTTTTTTAAAGTCAACAATACCCTTATTACATATAAAATATGGCAATATTCTTTCTAGTGTCTATTCTATAGGGTCTGTTGAAAAAGTGCTTAAGGAAAAACAAATAGAAGAATTGTTGCTTCAGTACTGTTCATAATATGATGAAGTGGAATGAACTGTCTCTCATCAGGGAACTAGTAAACGGTGGTTTATTTTTACCATGAATTACTACTATAATTACAACTAATGGACCAGATTTACACGTAGCAAGATGGATACATGTCAAAAACAATATTGAAAGAGGGAGGGAAACCTAAGCAAAAAGATACGTTTTATTAACAGAAATAGAACACAAAAATAGAGCACAAAACACGAATGCAAATCCCAGAAGTTTTCAGGTGATGCATTTTTACAGGCTGAGAGAAAGGGAGAAAATGGGAATGGGAATTACCTGGATCTGAAATATTTTATTCCTTTTAAAATATAGAGGTATGAGGCAACTCTAGAAATTATTAATTTCTGTTTCATTTTGATTGTGAGAACATAAGTTTTGTGTTTTCAAATGTCTATGTCTTTATGTTCTACAATCAAAATCAGGAAGCGATTGGCTTGCCCTGACAGAAGTAGTTAGTAAAGGCACTCCAAGATTGGATGAATCCCACTCTTAGGAGGAAGCTAGTTTCATGCAACTCCTGCCATGCCTTCCAGAAAGGAGTGAGAAAATACATCACAGATACTCTGCCAGAGAGAAGGGTGTACAATTCTGGAAACTGCAGCTTCCTACATTTGGTACCTGTCACGTTCATTTCAGTTTTTGACAGTGATCAGCAATGAAACGCTCAGAACCAACAGGGCTTACAGGCTTGTCCTTAGCAGCAGAGGGGAAGTGGGGGAGAGGAGACTACAGGTCACTCTGCAGGCAGGTTCGGAGAGAGGCCCAAACAATGGGATGAGTACTCTTTTTGGCTACTGATGAGTCATCCCGAATTCATAGAAACCTTTTGCACAAAACCCATATTGACCAATTTTGTGTCATTCTCATGGTTTTTTTTGCATGCCCACAGGGTTTTCATTAGTCGATTTTTGAAATTAGATCACCAGGTCTTTCTTCCTAGTTTATTTTAATCAGGAAGCTGCCCTAAAACCTGTGTAGCACCATAGTGACATGTAAGGAATTGAACCCCGGTCCTCTACATGGAAGGCAAGAATTCAACCCCAGTACCATAAGACGTTATACTAAAGAGCTGAACAGAAGATTCCAAAAGGCAGCACGGAATGACAAAGCAAAATATTACAACGACATGTGCGAGAAGCTAGAGTCGGAAAATCAAAAAGGCCGAACTCGTTCAGCATTTCTTAAGCTCAAGGAACTGAAGAACAAATTCAAACCTAGAGCTACTATAATCAAGAATGCTTTAGGCAGAATATTAAACGATCCAGGAAGTATTAAAAGAAGATGGAAGAAATATACTGTCATTGTATCAAAAGGAATTGGCAGACACAGAAGAATTTAATGAAATAACATTTGAGCAAGGGCCTGTGGTGATGAAGGAAGAAGTTCATGCTGCTTTGAAGGAAATAGCGAAAAATAAGGCCCCAGGAATAGATGGTATACCAATTGACATATTTCACCTAACAGATGCTGCCCTGGATGTGCTCACCAAGTTGTGCCAAGAAATCTGGAGAA
>NW_006399843.1:8814050-8823067 GCF_000299155.1 Elephantulus edwardii | reverse complement strand
TTACCCTTTTGTGGGTTTTCAGAGTCAGTGAGTTGCACTGAAAGTCCGTGCCTCTCTTTTTCCTACAGAGCAGCTGATGGATTTGATATATCTTTGGGTTGGCAGTGCAACTGCTTAATATTAGGTGTGGAATCAGAGTTAGTCTTAGTGTGGGAAAGAAGTCAGTCAGACAAAGCTTGAAAGAGACTCTCCATGCTTTGCACAGGCCCATGAGATGTCTCGCACGTGACAACATTTCCACAGGCTACTCTGCATCCAACTCTGCTGGTATTTCAGTATTCTTGAAGCACCGATCTAAGAAAACAGCTTTTTAGATTCTTGACCTCTAAAAGCCTGGTGGACATGGTTTCCCCTCCCATATGGCTGTTTCCTACACAGATCTTGTTATCAACTAACTCTTCCCTCATTTTAAAAAGAGTTAGTCGGTAACAAGATTGTGACCCTGGTCTCTGGAAAAACAATTTGTTCCAGCTCTTTTACTTCTTAATTATCAAGTTACTGGCTATTTAATTCTGCCGATGTCTCAGGTTCCTTGAATTCTTCACTTTCCTTTTCTATTTACTTTCATTCTTTCATTTTACCATTTACTCTCATTCTTTTCTTATCAATAGTAAAGGCTACAATCAATTTCTTCAGTTATTATTTCCAACCTCAATTCATTTGCTATCGTCTTCTTACATTATACTCTCTCCAAATCCATTTTACAATCTTCCTTACCTGGCCCTACACATTCTAAACTTGAATGATTGAACAGGGCTTAAGGAAATTATACAACCTGAGAGACTGGCATCATGAGAAATCTGGAGTTTCTAATATGAGCTCTGGTGGTATTGCAGGGAGTTGCACTGTTAATTCAAACCACTACCATCTCTCTGATGTTTTGAACACACAAGTGAAAGATCAACAATCTTTGCCCATGTGATTTACAGCCTCAGAAACTCAATGGAAGGTCAGCTGTGATTTGGTTCTGACAGGATGGCAATGAGATAAGAGAGAGTATGAGTTGGATCTTCAATTCTACTTAGCAAACTTTTCACTGGTTCTCAGACATTCTCTCCAAACTTAATCTTTTAAAGTATTTTCAATCATTTATTTTGTCCTGATCCCCTTAACTTTTGGTACACAAAAATATAGGTAGGTCATCAGGTGTGAAAACTGTACTCTCTCAAAATTCACATGAGAATACTGGATAACATGACAATCATATGACCTTTCTGTTCAAAGCTTATCACTTTAAACTCCTGTAGATCGTTCCCCCTTTCTATTATGTTGTTGTTGTTATGTGCTGTCGAGTCGTTTGCGACTCATAGCGACCCTGTGTACAACAGCCCTAAACCGTGCTCCAGCCTGTGCCAGTCTCATTGCCTCTGACATACCCATCCCGATTACCCCAGTCACTGAATCAATCCACCTCATAGAGGGTCTTCCCCTCCTGCGTTGTCCCTCTGCTCTACCCAGCATGATGTCCCTCTCTAAAGACCTGTCTCTCCTTACAACATGTCCAAAGTATGTCAGATGAAGCCCCAGAATCCTTGCCTCCAAGGAGTAGCCTGGTTTAACCCTCTCCAGGATGAATCTGTTAGTTTTCTTGGCAGTCCATGGTACATTCAATACTCTTCTCCAGCACCGCAGCTCAAAGGCATCAATTCTCCTTCTACCCTCCCTAGTCATTGTCCAACTTTCTGATGCATAACAAGTGATTGCAAAGACCATAGCCTGTATCAGGTGCACCTTAGTCTCCAGAGAGACACCGCTGCTCTTGAGTACTTTAGAGAGGTCCCTAACAGCAGACTTTCCCATCGCAATATGTTTTTTTATTTCCTGGCTACTGGTGCCAAGAGTGTTGACCATGGAGCCGAGCAAACTGAAGCTGTGAACAATCTCAATCTCTTTGCCATCCATCCTGATGCTACTGATTGGTCCAGTGGTGAGAATTTTTGTCTTCTTGACATTGAGCCTCAGTCCATATTGAAGGCTGCAGTCCTTGACCCTCTGTAGTAAGTGCATGAGGTCCTCTTCAGTTTCAGCGAGCAGGGTTGTGTCATTCTATTATATTCTCTCAAAATAAACTTCACTCTTTCCTCTGCCTCTTTTCCCATAATCTGAAATGTTTTTAAGACTCTCCTTCTTTAAAATAAATCTATCAAATGAGTAAAATTAAAAGCAAACAAACCCCCCACCCCACTGTATCAGGTCTTTGCTGTTCTTTAAACTTCCACATTTTCTCCTGATCCATATCCTGAAATGCAGGTTGTGGTCAAGGTGGTGGTTGGTTGCCCTGGAGATGATTACGATTCACAGCCACCCTTTATATGTAGAGTAAAACTGCTCTAAGGTTTTAGAGGCTGTGAACTCTCAGAAGGTGTTAGTCTTTTCTCCTTAACAACCTCTGGGTGGATTTGACTTGCCCACCTTTCTGCTGGTAGTCAAGTACTTAACTTGCTACATTATATGGAGATATATGCACATGTACACATATGTGCTTTTCTAACTAACTATTTTCAGTGTCTTTTTCATCCTCAGTTGACAGAATTTTCCTGAGTTCGAACTACCACTTGAATCTTGATGACTACAAAAGACGATATTTCCAAGTCATACTTCTTTCCTGGGCTTCAGATGTTTATTTATAATTATTTATTTGTCATCTCTTTTTAAAACTTTTTAAAATGTTTATTTGGAGAGTAGAACCTGTACCAACTCCAATGACCTGGATGTTGATTTCTCCTGTTTGTGTATGGTGAGGAACAAGCTTTGACCAGTCTCCCTGTGCCTTCCAGAAAAGAGATGTAAGAGTGTGGTTAGGAATATAGTTTTTTGAGTGAAAACACACAAGTATGAATGTTAGATTTGACACTGAAATCATGTCTTTATTCTGTATTCCAATTTACTCATATATGAAATGTAAGTGTTAACAATAGTATCTGGTATTGGGAGAGTCCAGTCATTGAAAGAAGATACCAGGAAGAAACCATGGAAGAAACGTGGAGGGTCAGCAAAAGAGAGGAAGACCTTCAATGAGATGTACTGATCCAAGGACTGAAACAATGGGCTCAAGTGTATCAGAGATGAGGAGGAGGGCACAGGAGAGGGCAAGGTTCAGATCCATTGTTCACAGGGTTACTATGAGTAGTAGTTGACTCGATGGCATCTAATAACAACAGCAACATCTACCACATGTTGTGAGTCTTAAATACATGGCAGTGGCCCACAGAAAGCGTTTGATACCTTACATTATGATGATTATTATGTTATTAGTATTATTTTAAAATTATTTCCACAGCCCCTACTTTAGAGTTACTAATTTTTGCCTAAGTGTTTTGTACAACCTATTTTTTTCCCCAAGAAGGCTTATAGACCTGGCACAGGATTATTAATATCCAGGTTGGGTTAGACCAAGTTGAGAACCAAACAAATTTTAAAAGTCCAAAAATTATTTCAAGAGAGGAAAACAGCAAGAACCACCTGAAGATTGCGAGGAGAAAGAGCTGAAGATATTCCCAAAGCAAAAATATAGAGTAGATGCAGATAAAATGTGCTTTAAATCAATAGTCTCTCAGCTCAGCACCTTGTACTTCATGCTATATATTAGTGTCAGGATTTAAGAAATACTGAAGTCTAAATCTGGCCCTAGGCATATTTAACCTCTGAAATAGGTCTGAGATTCTTATTTCCCCCAACCCTTCATTGTATAGGTTATTCTAATGTATGGCATATAGCTAGGATTGAGAACGTATCCTTACCGGTCTTCAGTATCAAATCACTTATCTTCAATCCTCACAAGTCATCCTTCTTACTAACATCCACATTTTTGGATTGTTTTTCTTTAGATAAAGTTAATTATATCATCATTCAGTGTAAAGTCCCTCAATAATTAAGCACCATTGGAAAGGGAAAAAATTCCAATTTCATGTGATATAAAAGTATTCAATGACATCATTAACTGTCAAATGACAGTTTAAATTCAGCCGTGGTGGGAATATTTACATCATGATGTTGTTGTTGTTGTTGTTGTTGTGTGCCATGGACTCAGAACCGACCCATAGCTGACCCTTCAGTGGATTTTCATAGGGTCGGTATGAGTTGTGCAATTCCAGAGGCACATGGTTTGAATCACACAGGAGACTGCCCATCCTTCTCCCACAGAACAGCTGAGAGATTCAAACCATGTGCCTCTGGAATTGCAGTGCAGCTTCTTACTACTAGACCACCAAAGCTCCCTATTTACAACATGTTGTTTGTTTGTTAATTGCTGTCAAGTTGAGCACGACTCACATTGATTCTATGAACAAAAGGCCCAAAGCCTTTCTATAACTATGGCCATTTATCAAAGTTCATAGAGTTTCCAGAGGCATGTTGTTTAGGAAGTGAATGGTACTCCTCCTTCCCAGTTTACTACACCATAGAAACAGACAAATGCTCTAAATGAAGACTTTCCCTCCTCTCACTTTCCCCCACCCCCAAATCCCAAGTTTGTTAAAAACTGGCCAGCTCCCATTGTTTTCTCCTCATATTTTTCCTATGTTGTTTGTTGTTAGGTGCTATCAAGTAGAGTACAATTTTTCGTGAACCTATAAATAACACTATACATCTTCTCTTCTTTACAGAGCAAGAAAACACTGCATGGTTCAAAATCAAGAAAGGAGTGGGTCAGGGATGTATCTTTTATTCATACCTTTTTCAAAAATCTGTGGAAAGAATCGTTGGAGAAATTCAATATCAGCTGTGAAAACTAGGTCAGATACTGATTGTGAAACAGACCATTACCTACTCATATGTAAGTTCAAACTAAAGCTAAAGAAGGTTAAATCAAATTAACATGAAATTTGGTCTGAGTTGATCCCACCTGAATTTCAAAACCATCTCAGGTTTGAGGCCTTGAACACTAATGAGTAAAGACCAGATGACCAGGGAAGATACCAAGAATATCATCGAGGAAGAAATGCAAAAGGTCATTACAAAGACATAAGAGGAAGAATAGACCAAAACAGATGTCAGAAGAGACTCTGAATATTGCCCTAGAGAGCCAAGAAGCCAATGCAATAGGAAGAAATAAAGAGGTTAAAGAGCTGAATAGAAGGTTTCAAAGGGCAGTGAGGGAAGAAAAAAGCAAAGTATTGTACTGAAATGTGCAAAGAGCTGAAGTCAGAAAATCAAAAGGGCCAAACTCACTTGGCATTTCTTAAGCTGAAGGAGCTGAAAAAACAAATTCCAGTCTCAAGTTGCAATACTTAAGGATACTTTGGGCAGAATATTAAATGTTCCAGGAGGCATTAAAAGAAGATGGAAGGGATATACAAAGTCACTCTATCAAAAAGAATTGTCTGACACAGAAGAATTTCATGAAATAACATATGATCAAGAGGCATTGATGATTAAAGAGGAAGTTCAAACTTCTCTAAGTAATTGACAAAAACCAAGGCCCCAGGAATTGAAGACATATCAATTGACATATTTCAAAACACAGATGCTGCCCTGGACGTGCTTACCAGGTTGTGCCATGGAATCTGGAGAACAACCCTATGGCCAACTGACTAAAAGAAACCCTATTTATTCCTATTCCCCCAAAAAAAGACGATTGGAGAGGGCATGGAAATTATCAAACAATACCACTAATATCACACAAAAGCAAAATCCTGCTAAAGATTATCCAAAAATGTCTGGAACAGTACATTAACAGAAAACTACCAGAAGTACAAGGTGAATTTAGAAGAGGTCATGGCACTAGAAACATTATCTCCAATGTCGGATGAATCTTGGCAGAAAGCAAAGAGTACCAGAGATATGTCTGTGCTTCATTGACTATGCAGATATTTAACTACATAGATCACAACAAATTGTGGGTAACCTTGAGAAGAATGGAAATCCCAGAACATTTATTGTGCTCATCATGTGAAACCTATGCTTGGACCAGGAGGCAGTGGTCAGAACAGAGCAAGGAAACACTGCATGGTTCAAAATCAGGAAGGGGGTGTGTGTCAGGGATGCATCCTTTCTTCACAGCTTTTCAATCTCTATGTGGAACAGATCATTCGAGAGGATGGACTTTATGAGGAGGAGTGTGGTATCAATATTGGAAGAAGACTCTTCAACAACCTGCGGTATGCAGATGACACAACCTTGCTTGCTGAAACTAAGGAGAACCTGTAGTGTTTGCTATAAAAGGTAAAGGACTGTGGTCTTCTATATGGCCTGAAGCCAAGCGTCAGGAAGAAAAAGACTCTCAACCACTGGGCCAAGTGGCAGCACCATGGTAGATGGAGAAGAGGTTGAGGTTGTTAACAATTTCAGCTTGCTCAGCTCCAAAACCAATGCTCTTGGCACCAGCAATGAAGATATCTAAATACTAAGTATATTAGGGAAGTCAGGGACCTCTCCAGAGTACTGAGGAGACATCAGTCTTGAGGATAAGATATGCCTGATCCCAGCCATAGGCTTCACAATTACATATCATGCATCAAATAAGTGGACAAATGACAGAAAATGACAGAAGACTTGATGCCTTTGAATTGTGGTGCAGGAGAAGAGTTTTGAACATACATATCATGGACAGCCAGGAGAATAAATAGATCCATTTGGAGAGGGTAAAGCCAAATTTCTCCTCGGAGACAAGGATTTTGAAGCTCCATCTCACAAACTTCAGGCACTTGGCCATGAGGGACGAGTCCTTGAAGGACATCATGCTTGGAAGGGTAGAGGGTCAGTGCAGGAGAGGAAGATCCCTGGATGAGACAGATTTACATAATAACTGGGACATTGGGATTATGTGTGTGGAAGTCAGTGAGATTGGCACAGGATAGGGCAGAGTTCAGAGCTGCTGTACTTAGAGTTGATATGAATCCCAGGAGACTCGAAGGCACCTAAAAACAACATCCTGAACAGTTCATGGAAGTCGCTGGGATTAATGAGGAAAAATGTGGCATTAGAATTGGATAAAGACTCATCAACAACCTGCTTTATGCAGATGACACAATCTTGCTCGCTGAAACTCAGGAGGACTTAAAGCACTTGCTCCAGAAGATCAAAGATTGCAGGCTTCAATATATATTGCATCTCAACATCAGGAAAACAAAAATCCTCAACATTGGTGCAAAAGGCAGCATCATGATAGATATAAAGAAAACTGAAATTATTAACAATTTTATTTTGCTTGGATTCACAATCAGCATCCTTGGGACAAGCAGTCAGGAATTCGAAGGATGAGTTACATTTGGAAAGTCTGTTGTCAAGAACCTCGTTAGAGTGCCGAAGAGCAAAGATGTCAGTCTAAAGTCTAAGGTGTGCCTGATCCAAGCCATGATCTTCTCAAATGTTTGCTATGCATCTGAGAGCTGGGCAGTGACTAAGGATGACAGAGGAATTGATGCCTTTGAGTTGTGATGCTAGAGGAGAACACTGAACATACTATGGACTACCAAAAGAACAAACAGGTTTGGGAGAGGGTGAAATCAGATTGTTCCTTGGAGGCAAGGATTTTGAAATTCTGTCTCACATACTTTCAGTATGTTGCCTGGGGCGGGGGAAGGCTAGTTCTTGGTGGAAGATCACAGAAAGAGAAAAAGATCCTGGATAAGATAGACTGACCCAGTCACTGTGGCAATGGGCTCAGGTGTGTTGGAGATGGTGGGTTTGGCTCAGGAGAGGGCAAGACTCAGAACCATAATCCACAGGGTCACTATGAGTCATAGTTGACTTGCCAGCACATAACAACAGGCCAGAACCCTGTGCCATCCTATGTCCTATCCAGTGCCATCTTCATCATCTCTGACACGCTTGAGCCCATTACTGCTGTCTCTGTGCCAATCCATCTCCCTGGGAGTATCTTCCTCTCTTTCACTGACCCTCCACTTTTCTAAGCATGATGTCCCTTTCCAAGGAAGAGTCTCTCCCAATAACATGCTCAGAGCATATGAGATGAAACTGCCATCCTTGCCTCCAAGGAACACTGTGTCTGAGCTTTTTCCAAGACACAACTTTTTAGTCTTTTGGTAGCCCATGGAATATTCAGCACTCTTCTCCAACACCACAACTCAAACACATCTATTGTTCTGTCATCCTTACTCACTGTCCATCTCTCAGATGCATAGCAAGTAATTGAAAAGACCATGGCCTGAACTAGTGATTGAAAAGACCTTCGCCTGCATTTTCCCTTTACTCACACCCTAGTGAAATGTTAGAACACTTGAAGTTTTGGAATATGCCTTTTCAGATCCCACTGTCTCTTCCTCTTATAATGTTTCTTTCCTTATTAACATGCACAATTCACTTATTCTTCAAATCTCCACTTGACATTATCCTCTCTGTGAACAATTTCCTGCTCACTCCAAGCCAAGGGGATCACTTCCTTCTCAACATGTTCTCTGTACACAGTGACGGGATTATACATTATTATTTTTGTCAGACTCGATGATCTGAATTGATTGCCTATGTACATATTTCTCTTTCTCACCAAACTGCTAACCTCTTCATGTATCAAGGACAATGCCACATGAGTGTCATGTCAATAATTATACCCCCAGAACCTATCAGTGCCAAATACAAAGTTCCAATTGCTTGCCATTAAGTTGATTCTGACTCCTGACGACCCCATGTGTGGCACATTAGAACTGTGCTTCATAGGATTTGATTGGTAATACATCTTTCTTTTGGTGACTGCTGTTTTTTGTTTTGTTTTTTTTTGCATGAAGTCCAGCGTCTCCTTTATTTTGAGCCCATTTTTGCAAAAGGGACAGAAGAGAGGGAGGGTAGGTGTCATGGCCACCACAGTGGCCTTGGGGCAGGGCCTGCGGCGTAGAGGGGTGGAGTCAGCATCAGGGACACCTGCTTAAGCACAGGGCAGGGGCAGAGTCGGCATCTTTGTGGAGTCAGCATGGGGCAGTCAGTGTGGGCGTGGGGCGGAGTCGACGTGGTGTGGCATGACGTGAGGGGAGGAGGGGCACCTGCGTGGGCACAGGCGACGTCATGGGCTACAGCAGGTCCACGCGGCGGTAGTAGAGGAGGTAGGCTGTGCGCTCGGCCGT
>NW_006399843.1:8804875-8813255 GCF_000299155.1 Elephantulus edwardii | reverse complement strand
CCTTTTCAGACAAGCTGGACTTGATGACCGTCAGGAGTCTATAAATATACGTGGGCTCGAAGGCGGCGCCGGGACGGATGTCCCTCACGATTTTATCCCCAAGAGCTTGTCTGGGTTGTGTTGGACTCTAAGCTGACCCTCCCATTTTCTGAGGTTTTCTTTTCTCCAGCAAGCTTCTGATAGAGACTTGGGCTTTAAGTTTACAGGGCAACACCCTACAGACTGTGCCATCAGAACTCCCTGTGTTATATGTATACTGATAAGTACAAACACACACATGCTGCTGTTGTATTCTTATTTGTTTCTCCCAAGTTAGTTCCATCACACAGTAGCCCTCTGTAAAACAGAATAAGACAGTGCTCTTAGCTAGTGTGGCAGTAACAAAGAAACCACAGCAGATAGTTTTAACAAATAGAAATAGGTTTTTTTTACAATTTAGGAAGCTGGAAGTCCAACCCAGGATGCCATCACTAGGGAAAGGCCTGCTGCCTCTCTGTCAGGGATGATGTAAAGTCCGTGTCTCCTTCAGCATCTGTACTCTCAGTGTTTCCGAGAGACCTCCGTGTATCTTGGCCTTGAGAGCTTCATCAACCAGGCATCAGGATCCAAAAAGAGACACTCCACTTCTGGTTAGTACTTCTTGGTTATATGTGGCTCACTCCCCCTCTGTCTCTCATATCTAGTGAGATTAAAGGGAAACTTCCCTTACATCCTATTACGGTTGTGTTGAGAGGAGAGTGTTGCGTTCTATTTTCAAGCCTCCCACAACTCTTTGGTTTATTGCATCTTGAGGGATCAATGCATAGTATCTTCATTATACACCTGGTGGGGACATAATTCAATCCATGACCCTGTCCTGTATCATCCTCACAGTTGTTGCTATTATCAAGTCCATTCTTTTCAGCCCCGTTGTCAATCCACCTCTTTGAGAGTTTCCCTCATTTTTGCTGACACT
This sequence comes from Elephantulus edwardii, assembly GCF_000299155.1. Lineage (NCBI taxonomy): Eukaryota > Metazoa > Chordata > Mammalia > Macroscelidea > Macroscelididae > Elephantulus > Elephantulus edwardii. Next base: position 8,812,300 of record NW_006399843.1, on the reverse strand, counting down.
CTATTTTATCAAGGAGGATGTCCTTCTCCAGAGGCTGGTCCTTCTTGATAACATGTCTAAAGTGTGGAAGAGGAATTCTCACCTCCCTTGCTTTGAAGGAGCATCCTGGCTGTCCTTATTTCAAGACAGATGATTTGTTCTTCTAGTAGTCCATGGCATATGTAATGCTCCTTACAAACATCATAATTCAAAGGCGTAAATTCTTCTTTGATCCTCTTTACTTTTGCCCTGCTTCTGTACATTTATGAGGTGATTGAAAATACCATAGCATGGATGAGGCATGCTTCAGTCCTGAAAGTGACATCCTTGTTTATAGATACTTCCAAGAAGTCCTTGATAGCATATTTCCCCCTCATTTGATTTCTTGATTGCTGCTTCTATGGGCATTAATGAAATTCTTGACACTTCAATTATCTCTTTGTCATGATGTTGCTTATTATTAGAATTTTTGTTTGTTTTATATTGAGGTGCAATTCATAGTGAAGTCTGTTTATACATGTGCATATATGTATATAAATGTGTGGAAGACCCTCAATGAGATGGCAGCAACAAGCTTGAGCATGATGAAGATCGTAAGGATGGTATAGTAAAGGGCAAGGTTTTGATCCATTATTCATAGGGTAGCTATGTTGTTGTTATGTGCCTTTGAGTCACCTGTGACTCATAGCCACTCTATGTACAATAGCTCTGAACACTGACCTATCCTGAGCCAGTCTCACTATCTCCCACACACCTACTCCCATTACTCCAGTTACTATGTCAATTAATCTCATGTGGGGTCTTCCTCTCCTGCACTGTCCTTTTACCCTTCCAAGCATGATGTCCTTCTTCTTCAAGGACTTGTGCCTTCCAGCCATGTATTCAAAACATATGAGATAGGCTTTCAAAATCCTTGCCTTCAAGGAGCAGCTTGGTTTCATCATCTCTAAGAGAGACCTCTTTGTTCTTTTAGTGGTCCGTGGTATATTCAATACTCTTCTCCAGCACCACAACTCAAAGGTATCAATTATTCTTCTGTCATCCTTAGTCATTGTCCAGCTCTCTGATGCATAGCAAGTAATTGAAAAAACATGGCCTAAATCAGGGACCTTAGTCTCTATGCTTGACATCATTGCTCTTTAGCACTTTGGAGAGGTTCCTGACAGATATTTTCCTAATGCAACTGTCTTTTGATTTCCTGATTGCTGATACCAGCTTCTCCTTGAGATAAAGATGCTTTTCATGTGATTTACAACATCTGAAAACCTGCTGGAGGGCCTACTATGAGCCAGTTCCAACTGGACAGAACATAAGAACAACAAAATAGAAATATATAAATATTTATATAGCATATATGATTTCCAATACACAGACCTGTTGTTCACAGGGTCATGATGAGTTGTAGTCAACCCAACCAAACAACAAATAACAATTGTGTGTGTGTGTGGGGGGGGCGTGAATGGTGGTGGTGATGGTGTGCATTTGAAACCAATTTACAGATGACCTTCCCTCAAGTGGGTTTTCAGAGGCAATAACTGCTCCCTTGGAGCAGCTGGTGGATTTGAACCACTTGCCCTTGGGCTGGCAGCGAAACTCAATATCCATGAGGTCATGAGAAATGCTCTCTCTCTCTAAATATAAATCTAAATATATGCTGTGCCAAAAATCTGGAGGACAACCACCTGGCAAACTAACTGGAAGATGTCTGTATTTATTCTCATTAAAAACAAAAAGTGACTTGAAAGAGTGCAGAAATTATCTAACAATATCATTAATATCACATAAAAGCAATATTTTGCTGAAAATTATCCAAAAATGACTAGAACAGCATATCAACAGAGAATTGCCAGATGTGCAGACTGGGTTTAGAAGAGGCCGTGGTACTAAAAATATTACAGCTAATGTTAGTGCATCCTGGCTGAGAATGAGTACAGAGTACCAGAGGAATGTCTGTATTTCATTGATTATGCAAAGGCTTTGACTGTGTGGATCACAACAAACTGACTCTGAGAAGAATGGGAATCCCAGAACATTAATTTTGCTTATGTGAAACCCATGCTTGGCCCATGAAGCAATTGTCAGACAGCAAGGAACCATTGTTGTTTGTTAAGTGCCGTCGAGTTGCTTGCAACTCATAGTGACCCTATGTACAACATCCCTAAAAACCCTGCTCTATCCTGTGCCAATCGCGCTGCCTCTGACACACCCATCCGATTACCCCTGTCACTGAATCAATCCACCTCATAGAGGGTCTTCCCCTTCTACGCTGTCCCTCCACCCTCCCAAGCATGATGTCCCTCTCCAAGGACCTGTCCCTCCTTACAACATGTCCAAAGTATGTCAGACAAAGCCTCAGGATCCTTGCCTCCAAGGAACAGCCTGATTTAATCCTCTCCAGGCTGAATCTGTTCGTTTTCTTGGCAGTCCATGGTATATTCAATACTCTTCTCCAGCACCACAGCTCAAAGGCATCAATTCTCCTTCTATCCTCCCTAGTCATTGTCCAACTCTCTGATGCATAACAAGTGATTGCAAAGACCACAGCCTGTATCAGACGCATCTTAGCCTACAGAGTGAAACCATTGCTCTTCAGTACCCTGGAGAAGTCCCTAACAGACCAGGAATAGATGGTATACCAATTGAGGTATTTCAGCTAACAGATGCTGCCCTGGACGTGCTCACTAAGCTGTGCCAAGAAATCTGGAAAACAACCACTTAGCCAACTGACTGGAACAGATCTCTATTTTTCCCATTCCAAAAAGGGTGACCCAACAGAGTGTGGAAACTATAGAACAATATCACTGATTTCACATGCAATCAAGATTCTACTGAAGATTATCCAAAAACAACTGGAACAGCACATCAGCAGAGAACTTCCAGAAGTCCAGGCTGGGTTTAGAAGGGGTCATGGTACTAGGGATATTGTAGCTGATGTTAGATGGATCTTAGCTGAAAGCAGGGAATACCAGAGGAATGTATATCTGTGTTTCATTGATTATGCAAAAGCATTTGACTGTGTGGATCATAACAAACTGTGGCTGACTCTGAGAAGAATGGGAATCCCAGAATACTTGAACATGCTAATGCGAAACCTATACTGGGACCAAGAGGCAGTTGTCAGAACAGAGGGGGAAAACACTGCATGGTTCAAAATTGGGAAGGGTGTACGCCCGGGATGTGTCCTATCTCCATACCTTTTCAACCTGTATGCAGAGCAGATTATCCGGGAGTCAGGGCTCTATGAGGAGAAGAGTGCCATCAGGATTGGTGGAAGTTCTAACAATCTGCGTTATGCAGATGACACAACTCTGCTTGCTGAAACTGAGGAGGACCTGAAATGCTTGCTGCAGAGTGTCAAGGACTGCAGCCTTCACTATGGATTGAGGCTCAATGTTAAGAAGACAAAGATTCTCACCACTGGACCAATTGGCAGCTTCAGGATGGATGATGAAGAGATTGAGATTGTTAACAACTTTAGTTTGCTTGGCTCCATGGTCAACACTCTTGGCATCAGCAGTCAGGAAATAAAAAAACGTATTGCGATGCGAAAAAAGGAAACATTACATGGTTCAAAATCCTGCAGGGCAGGGTATACACCAGGAATGTGTCCTCTCTTCATATCTTTCCAATCTGCATGCAGAACAGATCATCCAGGAGACTGGGCTCTGGAATGTGGCATCAAGATTGGAGGAAGACTCAATAACCTGTGCTATCCAAATGACACAACCTTGTTTGCTAAAACTGAGGAGCACCTGAAGTGCTTGCTTCAGAAAAGTCAAGGACTGCAATCTTCAATATAGATTGAAGCCCAACATCAAGGAAACCATAATTCTCACCACTGAGCCAATTTGCAGCATTATGATAGATAGTGAAGAGGTTGAGATTGTTAACAGCTTCAGTTTGCTTGACTCCACAATTAACACTCTTGATACCAGCAGCCATGAATTAAAAAGATTTGCATTAGGAAAGTCTGTTATCAAGGACCTCTCCAGAGTACTGAAGAGCAATGATGTTAGTCTGGAGACTAAGGTGTACTTGATCCAGGCCATTATCTTCACAATTATTTGCTGTGCATTAGAAAGCAGGACAATGACTAAGGATGATAGAAGGAGAATTGATTTCTTTGAGCTGTGGTACTGGATAAAAGTACTGAATATACCATGGACTGCCAGGAGAACAAACAGGTTCATCCTAGAAAGGGTGAAAGCTACTCATTGGAGGCAAGGGTTCTGAAGCTTCATCTGACATACTTTTGACATGTTGCAAGGAGGGACCAGTTCTTGGAGAGGGATGTCATGCTTGGGAGGTTGGAGGGACAGTGCAAGAGAGGAAGACCCTCAATGAGATGGATTGACTCAGTGACTGGGGTATTGGGGGTGGCTCAGGGTAGAACAGGGTTCAGAGAAACTTGATGGCACATAACAATAATAAAACACACACACACTGAGCTTCTACCATAAAGAATTTTAAAGGTATCAGCTAAAATACACCAGCTGCTTCTCAGGAGATTGATGGATCAGTCTTCTTCCATCAACCTTTGTATCCCTGGAAACCTGTTGGAGGATTGGCATGACTTGAAATAAGTTTCATTGGTAGTGGGTTTACACACACACAGGGCTTAACACACACATACTGAAACATTTTCTAATATAACTTAATATTTACAATTCAATGATTTTAATTCATTTTTTCATATTGTACCACTATTACCTTTTATCTTTTTTCAAAATAGTCTACTACCATTAACATAAACTTTATTAATGTAAAAAAATTCAGTTCAATGCCTCTCAAACAAAATTTCTCCATCTCCCCTCCCTCCCCTCTAGTAAAAATTAAAGAATATATGTTTTATTTATTCTTGCTTATTTTGTGTGATACCATATGCCATTTGTCCCTTTGTGAATATAATTTCTTTCAGTATAATGTTTTTAAGGTTCATCCATGATGTGGCATCCACCAGACCATTGTTTCTCTAGTTGTGAATTTGGTTGTGTCTCTCCAAAAATATATATTGTAAGTCTCAAAACTATACTATTTGGGTGTAATCCTATTTGAGAATAGAAGTAAGTCTCAAAACTATACTATATAGGGTGTAATCCTATTTGAGAATAGAAGTTTCTTTGTTAGGTTAATGGGACTATATCCATGTGAGGTATATTTTAAACCAATAACCTTGTCTTCTCTTCTAAACTTTCAACTCAGCTAAGTTCTTCATGACCCCTAAAGATGACCTCACTTGCCCAAAGGTGGAGCCATAACCAGGCTTCTCTGCCAAGCTTTGGTTACAGAGTTACAATCCTGCTGGGTTTCCCCATTTGGTTTCCTTGCCAGAATCTCAAACTCTTAATTGCTATTGGAAAGTAAATCAATACATCATTGTAGAGCCACTGACAAGGTGGTTTGAAAAGGCCAAACATTGAATGATTATTGGCTTAGCCCTTAAAGAGAGTACACTTATAATCAGGACCATCCCCAAAATGCCAATCAGAGTGAGGAGGCCTTTTATATAAATTTCATGTCATAAATGATAACACCTCGACGCCAAGTAGAAGATGATAATATCCACTCCCACAAGTATGATATGATACTATCCACATCTGCATCAATTGTTATTTGGTCATCTCATGGATCTATAATCCTCTAATGTTAATGATGTCTCTGAGTTACTGGTTTTGATGTATCAATGAAAAAACTCTATAAGATGACCTTTTGAGTCCTCCTCACAGCTTCCTTGGTGATTTCAAGTATATGATTATTAGGAGAGTATTAAGACCAAATATGCTCAGGAGACATTTTCCTGAATCGAACCAAAGGGCAATATCCATCTGGTCTAGATAATCTACCCTTCCAGAAAATCTCAAGTCATATGGAACTCTATACAAGCAATTCTTTATGTTATAGAAAACACATGCAATCATAATTCCCCTTTCTTGCCTCTCTGTTCTGTATTAGTGCTAGATGTTTTAATAAATACTACTTTCCCCTCCCAACTTCCTTTTTTCTCTGCAAGTAACTTGAGGACAGAGACTATAAATAAAGTTTTCCTTTTTTATATGTTCAGCATCATACCTTACTTATACACACCACACACACACACACACACACACACACACACACACACAATTTATACTCAGTGAAACCAAATGAGAAAAAATATCTAGGTTGATGGCATAGGGACATTCAATTTTAACATAAAATCATTGAAAAGAATAGGTTTGAGGCTACTGAATTGTGAAATGTGTTCCCCATATAACTTTCTATAATTGTATATAGATGCAGTAGCCTCTGCTCTAGCTGTAGACCAGATAACCCTCGAGCCTCTTTCTCTGTCCCATCATCACTGATTAAGATCTTCATACTTGACACTTGGAATGGCCAGGTAACTGGCAAGCGCTGGTGTGCTGTAGGCAGCTCACACAAGTTAGTGTGAATCCAGTGGGCACATTTCTTCTCAACTCTTTGATCAACGATAACATGTGCACAGGTTAAAATTGGTATTGTGGGACTATTTACACCATGGAAATTGGCAAATATTGCAAACCAGGGCCTTCTCCCCTGCAAGGCAACAAAAACAAAGTCCACTCATCTATTGCCATTGAGTCAGAACCAACTCATAGCTGGCCCACTAGCAGGTTTCCCTAGTCTATAAATCATGTAGGAGGAGATTGTCCATCTTTGTCCCACAGAGTTGCCAGTGGATTTGAACCAGCAGAGAGATGCAGCGTTTGGGTTCACAGTGCAATTACTTGCTGTCTAAGAGACATGTTTTGGCACCCTGTTCGCACCAACACTCTTCCCGTTTATGTCTTGGCAGGACTATCTTCTTCTACTCCATAAATTGCAGCTCAACTGTCATCTCTGCAGCGAGAACTTTTACCTGAAGTTACTCCCCACCTGCAGTCACTCTGCATTACAGCTAAATCCATGAGAACTGGAAGTCACTGAAATGGCATAGTTTACCTTGTCTAGCAAGGTTTCTTCCTTGGATAGGGTGATATCTCGCCTCTTTTCTATCACTTGTTTTAGTAAGGAGCTCTGGTGGCCTAGTGGTAAGGAGTGTCACTGACAATTTGAAGGCACAGTGTTCAAATCCACCAGCTGCTCAGAGTGAGAAAGATGGGGAATCATCTTCTCGGTGGTTTATAGCCTCTGAAAACCCACTGCAGAGTCAGCTATGAACCTTTTCTTAGTCGACAACACTCAACAACAACCTTTTAGTTGAAAGTATCTGAGTTTTCTTTCTCTGAGTTCTCTGCCCCTTCCACCACCATCGAGTCAGAACTGACTCATGGCAGAGAGGCATGGCCTTTGGGTTAACAGCACAACACATTACAAATTACATCACCAGATATTGTTGTTGTTGTTGTTATGTGCCGTCGAGTCGCCTGCGACTCATAGCGACCCTATGTACAACAGCCCTAAACTCCGCTCGGTCCTGTGCCAATC
>NW_006399843.1:8766861-8803530 GCF_000299155.1 Elephantulus edwardii | reverse complement strand
TCAATTGGTATACCATCTATTCCTGGAGCCTTAGTTTTTGCCATTTCCTTCAAAGCAGCCTGAACTTCTTCTTTCATCACCATAGGCTCTTGCTCATATGTTGAATCACCAGATATAGAATGTACAATTGTCTAAATGTTTTTGTTTTCCAGGATGCTATGTGTCTAGTGAGTATTTACTATTTCTTTCCCAGGGCCTAGAAAATTACCTAGTGCATAAGGTTGTTGTTAGTTGTTAGTGCATTAAGTTGTAAATGACTCATAATTGACCCACCCACCAGTGGGTGGTCAAATCACATGGGAGGAGATTGCCCATCTTTCTCTTGAAGATAAATTGGTGGATTCTAACCACATGCCTTTGGGTTGGCAGGACATCTCCTTACTACCAGACCATCAGAGTTCCTAGAACATAGTAGAAGCTAAAGAAATATTTAGACTGCATCTGATTAAGTAAGAAAGTTTGGGATCACCCAACTCAGTCAAATTTCCACGTAACTCACTCACAGAACTTCATTCCTTCATCAGGAAGATAAAAATCACCAATTTCTTTCTGAGAAAGCAGAACATCCAAGGCAGGAGCTCCTCACCACCATGACTGCTGGAGTGGCTAGGGTGGCACCAATTTATCTCACTCAACCTGTATTTTTCCTTCTGTGACTGGGTCATAACAATTTATTATGTCGCCCTTAGGCAAGTCACCAACGAGAACGAGTGAGGCCAGGACCCTTGTCTTTTCCGGCGGGCCACAGCACTGATAGCTCTCCTTGCATGGATGAATAGCTGTAAGCCACCTTTGCCCCAGACTCCTGGAGAAGGCAAAAGATGTTTTCTAAATGTTTTGCTGCCGCGCGGATCACTGCATTATGCATGAGGCCAAACCTAGGGAACAGCAAATCGTTGTGGGATGGAGGGGCAGAGATCATTCCAGAAGGGGAAATCGAAACCTCACTTGTCTCTTCCTTGCGATGGGTTTCCTCAGTTGATAATTAGTGTTATATTGCCCACCCCGTTAATAGATTATTGATGCCTTTGACAACAATATAATCCCATGTCAAGGATAATCCTTTCTCTCCAGGATGCTGTGCTGCCTATGCTCTGGCAAGGCAGCCTGGCTGCAAGACCTGGCTGATAGAGCTCAAATCAATTAGGTGCTGAACCTCTCTGGACATTGACAGGCAGGATGAAGAAAGGTGCATATTCATGATTTTCCTCCAAAGCACACAGGGCTCTGAGACCTCTGAAAGTCTACTGAGGGATCCTGGTGAGGGCGCCGAAGAGGACAGAAGATGTTAAATATGCTTCTTCCATGGTCATCGTGGCTCATTGTAAGATTGTGTCATTCACCAGAGAAAGCAAGCAGAGCTATTTAAACAGTAGATATGGAAAGGGACGTTTTCATCTCGGTTAGCTCTACGACCTCCACATGAAGATCCCACACCCTTTCTTTTTCTTTTTTCAATTATGGGCTTCTACACCAGAGGACTCCACAGAGCAAAAGGGCCCAAATTAACCAATCAAGAATGTGGTAGGGACAGGGTTATAGTTTTTGGATATGCATCCTGGCCAGACAGCAACATGTGTAAATCGGACAGTAGTAAGTCATTGATGATTGTGGCAAGCATCTCAAGGAAGCCCATCAAACTTCTGATGAGCTGAGAAGTAGCAATTAAATAAGGGATCCATCAGGCAAGGCTTGGCTATCTTCTGAGGAGAGCATGCTCTTATGAAAAATGCTTATTTATGTAGGTGTTTTTTGGTTTTTATTTTTTTAAATCTCACAATCTTCCCTCTTACCTTCTGGTAAATGAGCATTTGTATTGAAAAAAAATTAAAAAGGCAAAACGAACAAAAATTACTTGACAGCTGGATTGGCTACTTAAAGGCCAAGATGCTTATTCTCCCTGAATTTCATTCCCTCACCCCCACAACGAGTAAAACTGGAGCAGCAATAATGCCCGACATTGCTCACAGAGTTTTGTGAGAGACAAGTGGGAGAAAATGAAACACAGAGAAGCCATGCATAGCCAAGAGCTCTGTGAAATCAGAGGACATTTGGTCAGCCACCACCCTTTGCTTCTTCTGGGAACAATATCCCCATCTTCTGGCAAATGCTCATCTACCAAAACGACCCTTGTGATTTGACTGAAAGCCACCATGCTGTTGATCCACATATGGCAGCCTGGGCAAAGCCAGGCTAGTAATCATGGCAGTCCCTTCTACTGGCTGTCCTGATTGATTGAGAAGAGCTTCGGAGGCAGACAGCTAAACTCGAGTGGAGGGTCCCGGAGTCCTTCCCCAAGGTTGCTAATCTTGCTGCCAGAAAGCTGTCTCTCTGGGACAGAAGCTGTTGGTTGTCTGTCATGGAGATCATTGGTAGCTCCATCTCCTAACGCATGGAACCAATCTGACTGCTGAGGGAGAAAATAAAGCTGACACAGAAAAAGCTGAGGTGAAATGCAGAGAACATTGGTATAATATACCGAGTTCAGATTTTCCTGTGGGCCCAAATGAATTCTTTCCCCTCCCCACTATGGCATGGAAGGATATTATGTCCATCTCCTTCCTGTGCGTCACTCTTTTTGTCTAAGCCCGCTTTAGTTATATTTCTGTCGTGTACAACTGAAAGCAGCTCAATAGAAAGGCTACCTTTTATTCTGGTTGCCAGCTCCAGCTGGGGCTTAGCTTGTCTGCCGAATCATCGCTAGGCCTCCCTCTCCAAGGCCATTTCAGATGCACTGTCCTTCATTCCCTCTTCAATTTGTGAGACTTCACTCCTCCCACCCCCACGTATTAGGCCCCCCTCGCGTGCCTCTGGGTTCTGCAGACCATCTAAGGATGCCATCTTCAGAAAACACTCACAAACACCTCGCCTTTGAGGCACCCAGGCACCAAGTCAGATTCAAGTGTTTACCTTAATGCATTCAACAGTTTATTTTCTTTTTCTGTCACATGCATTTGTGTGAGATTTGTCAGCTCCTTTGTGGAGTGGGGGAGGTTAAAACTTGCTGAAAGATGCTGAGCATCTACGCTCAGCTGGGAATTCTGGTGAAAAGTTTAAGACATGCTCTTGCCCTTGAAATGCACACAGTCTTGCTGAGCTAACAAACAAGACAGAAAAGTCAAACCTGAAAAATGACGGGGTGTAGCTCGTGTGTGCATTTCATACAACTGGAGACGGCAGGTGTTTGTTTGACTATTTAGGATAGAATTGGTACAAGGTACAACCTGTTGGAATTGCTTCGCTTGGCATACACGGCACATGTAATTTTGTTAAATGGATGTCACCATTTGAAAAAATGAAGACGTTCCAAATGTTTTTAAGCAATATGAATTTCTGGTTCCTCCGGAGAAATTAGGAGATTTGACAATAAATCTCCCTTGACGATGACCAGCTGGGGCTGAGTAACTGCTCCCTTTTTAGACTGGGCAGCCTCCACAGTTACCTCTTGATCAGTTGTGCATGTTTAGATTCATCAGCCTTTCGCCTGAGGCATTTGAGTTTGCTGCTCAGCTCTAAGGTCTGAGATGTGGCTCAAGAGGTCTCATTGGGCCCTCTGTTGTTAATCTTGCTGTGTACCTTCCAGTCTGGAGTCAGACTGACCCTCCAGTGCTTTTCAGAGGCTGTAAATGGCACAGAAGGCAATATCCCATCTTTTTCTCCTGTGGAGCAACTGGTGGATTTGTACTGTGTGCATTGGGGACGGCAGTGGCTGTTTCTTACTTTTAAGCCAGCAGAGAGCCCTGGAAGCTGCAAAGAGGGCTTTCGTGACCAATGCATACTCAAAGTGGATCCCCCCCCCCCGCCACTTGAATAGATAGTCATCCAATTGGAGATTTTCTAAAATGTCATTGACCAGACAACCCTACTCTAATACCACCCCACTACAAAAACAGGTGAGCTGAAGTTTGGGAGATGCTCCCCTGTAGGAAAATAAGGATTGAGCATCGGTTCATCAAGTCATCAGCCTCCTCTGACTTCGCTCAGCGCCTCTTCCTTCTTTTTCTTTTTAATGTCCGCCTTTTCTCACTTTGGTGAATTTGAAAGCAGATAATACAGAATGAAACGCCAATGCAGATGATACAGAGTGGCGCTCCTTCGGCGGGGCGGCTGCCTGCGCGGGAGTGCGCAGAAGTATTTATGAATCCTAAATGAAGCTGGCTGCAGAGCCTCGGAGCTCCAGCAGAGCGCCGGGCGTGTGCCCGCCCGAGAGTCTCAGCTCGTACACGGAAAGCTGCGTTTGATATCTCATTTGTTGGCTGTGTTCCTCGTAAAGCCGAGCGCTGTTTAACCCACTTTCCCAGAGCAGAAGAAAACGCAGAAGAGGCTGACTTGGGGAAAAGAGAAAGGGAACCCGCAAAAATGCCCCAGAAAGACCCAAACACGGCTCTCTGGGCATGTGGAAGGTGCTGCCACCCTCTGGCTGGGTGTGGCACCACACCCCGCTGGACCAAGCTGCGATTCTCCGAAGAGGGTTTTACTATTAGGCTTTCCTCCTGCCTCCCTGCTTCCAAACAGCCCTGAAGTCCCAGAATTGCAGGTGAGTGCAGATTGGCTCTGCTTTTATTTGAGCCCTTAGATAAATCTGTGTTTTCCTTGGTTTTGGTTTCATAACAATCTTCTCTCAGGCCGATCAAGAACCCCCTCCGACCCTGGCCTGGGAGAGACACAGCATGCAGCCTGTGCCTGAATCTTCCCCTTCTTGCTAGATATTCAGCCTGCGAGTGACAAAAACTTTGGCAACAGCTAGCAATCAGGAATATGCTCTTCATAGACATAAAAGAGTCGGCACATAGGTCTCCCCAATAATGACGGTCTACATGCATTAGCATATATTTTCTTGAGAAGTGATCTACCAGAGTACATCCCTAAAAGCAATTCCTTCTATTTACAGCTTTTCTGAAGCCCGCGAGAGGGAATCATCTTGGAGCACTGAAGACGCCACGCTGAAAATAGTGAAAAACATTCAATTTGGAAACAATTTTACCTCGATTTATCTTCTTTTCACTCTCCCCCTTTGTGAGTCAGCCCACTGCTTCAACTTCTTCCCTACCTGGAGGTGGTCCCCTCCCTGCCTGCTCCTGGCATCACAGTGAGAGGGATAGTGCTGTTTCCCCACAGTGTGGCTGGCAGGCAGTGGAGGGGGCCAAGAAGGAAGGGCACCTGGTCTTTCCTGGTGGCCTCACAACATTCCCAGAATAGAGAAAGGGAATGAAGGAGCCAGGGAACAGGGTTCATCTGATGTGGCGCCAGTGTTACGGCTACACACACAGTTTATTCCCCAGGAGGTAATGGCGGCTCTTTAAAACAGTGACAATGTGACTGTTGCGTCCTATTACCCCATCCTCTGGGCTAATAATAAGATTTTGTAACCATGTCAACAACAGAGAGAGCGAGCTAGAAAGTGTCCCCTGGATTGCATCAAATGCCCAGGTACCTGGAACTGCCTTGTAAATCACTCAGCTAGCTGCCAGGGCTGCCTGGAACTGGGTAAGGTGATGCTGGCCTTGCCTTTTCCGCAGAGTCAAGGGTGGGCCTCCCATCAGGGCCTTGGAAAGTAGTGAACACCCACTGTGCACTGTGCAGGAAGCAAGCAGAAAAAAACCCCAAATGTTAACATTATCATTTCTGCTTCTAAAAGAAATGAACAATTGAGCAAAAGAGAAAAAGTAGTTGATGTAGAATTGATTTCTATTTATGGCAATCTTGTATAGGTTATAAAGGGAGTTCTGGTGGCCTAGTGGTAAGAAGTTATGCTGCTGTCTCAAAGACACTCGGTTCAAATCCACCAGCTGCTTTCCGGGAGAAAGCTAGGCAATCTCCTCTCATGATGTTAAAGTGCCTCTGAAAACCTGCTGGAGGGTCAGCTATGGTGAGTAGGTTCTGACTAGATGGTGCACAACAACAATGACAACAATGAGTTATAAAGTAGACTTGCTTTATAAGGTTTTGTTTTGTTTTTGTCGTCACCATGTTGATGGAAGCAAATTTGCAGTTCTTTTTTCCTGGTGCCTCTGACTGAGTTTAGTGGTAAGGAGTTGTCCTTCCAACCCAAAGGAGCTCAGTTCAATCTCCTCCAGTGGGATTAACTGCTTCTGAAAACCCACTGGAGGGTCACCGCTGCTTCAGTTCTGACTTGATGGTAATCAGCAAGGACTTTTAGCATAGTAACCAATCTCAAATGGCTTGGGCCACCCAGGGTCGGCTTTAGACATAAGTCCTTCCCAAAGAATTTTCCTTCTTCCCTAACTGTGTGTCCTTGGTGAGACAATTGGCCTCACTGAGCCTCAGTTTTCTCGGTCACAAAATGAGGGTGGTAGAGCTAGAGTTAGATCTAGAGCTATGTGCCTCACAAGCTTCTTAGGAAGATCCTTTTTTAAAAAAAAATGCAATAGTTTTCAAATCAATAACACAATCCTTTTGAAAAAGAAAAACCTTGTGTGAAATTCTAAGATAAAACACAGATAAAAACTGAGCTGCTACTGTTGAAGGGCTGAGTTGAAGCTGACCTACCTCCTCACCCTTTGCTTGTCCCCAGTGCAGCTTCCAAGGCCCCCAGGAGGACCCCATGGCACTGAGAAATGCTGTTTGAAAAAAGCCAGTGATAAAATGCTCTCAGATTGTAGAGTAGTAGCATTAATATTATTAGTATTATTAATACAAAAGTGGCCATTACTGGAAGTGATCACAGGAATTTAGAGATGGAGATCAATGCAGGTGTTAAGCATTCAAGCAGTGGTAGGCACATGCTGGGCCCTTGGAGAGTCTTAACTCCAGGCTGAGAGAGCCGGGCAGGGGGGTCCAGCTGGGGCATGAATGCAAGTGAAGGTCTGGAGGTAAGGACTTGACATGTGCTATGCAGGGATTAGCAGTGAAGAAACTGATCTTGTTGGAGAAGGAGACGTGAGTAGTGATGTGATGGTGCAGTAGGTAAAACAGTCATCACTGACCATGGAATGGGGATATAGGTCAGGGCCTCCATTGTCGTTGTTAATAGCTGCCTTTGAATTGGTCTGCTCATGGCAGCTCTGTGCCCAAATAGAAAGGATTAATGCTGTCCGATTCTGCTTCATTTCCATGACTGGTTGTGACTCAGACCATTGGGATCCATAGTGTTTTCACAAGTTGATTTTACAGCAGTTCTCCAGGCCCTTCATCCTAGTCTGCCTTAGGTGAGATGCTTCGCAGAAGCCTGTTGAACATCTTAGCAGCATATATGCCTCCAATGTTGGATGAGTGGTGGTTGGGCATGAAGTCCTTTGCACCTGGAAACCACTGGCAGCCTGAACCAAGAAGGAGCAGTCCTGAGAATAGATGACCTGACTGACTTTGCATTCTGACTCCAACTTGGGCTAATTTATTGGCTTGACCTGTAAATCAAGGCCAAGCCAATAAATTGGCCTGTTTGTTGGAGCTGAATTATTATCATCAAGGACCATTTGCTCTAACCATGTGCTTCGGACCATGATTCTGAATCCTAATTAGCATCTCACGGTTGTTCATTTCTTCTGCTCACTTCAGGCACCGACTGATATGAGTGGATGTACAGGCTCCCAACTACTAGAAAGTCTTTGTTTGGAATTTCCAGTCTACCTCAGGCTCCTGTGGAGCTTACTTCACCAAGACACTGCTTTGAGGCCTTGTGCCCTGTGGGGTGGGCTCTCTCTGCTCTGCTTCCCCACTGCAGTCTGATTGACCTCCAAGAATGCTTGACCTTTCCTACGGGACTCAGAATAGTCTGTTGTCTTGTCCTCTTTGAAATGCCTGACAGCAGCAAATGTCTGGGTCTAAAAGCAAAATAATGAAATCAAATGAAAACTCCCCAATTTCTCAAGCGCTTGTCCTTGGTCCAGTGTGGTGCATGGCATGCATTATTCAGGGACCAGCAGCTGCACTCCCTCAAGCAAAAATTCCACGAATGGAGTTTGATGGCCCTGCCCAGGGGTTTGTGAGTGCCCAGGGGAATTCCAAGGGTCCAGTTTTGTCATGGAGGTCATAGAGTAGCTCTATGTGTTGCCCAGTCATGAGGAAAATCACCCCAAGGAGCCCAGTCTAAGCGAGAGGTGTCCTGAGGGGAGGGTAGATGAAATGAGAAAGTACATGGACTGGATGGATGGAGGGACCCCAGTTGCATAAAACATCCCCAAGGAGATGGCCCACAAGTCACACCTCTTAAGTGTGCCAGATTCATGAATTAACACAAGATAAAATATTTCAGATGAAAATCCAAGAGGGCAGTGGCCATTGGTGGATTCTGTCACTGTTCCCAGATACTCCCTCCTCCCCATGTGGGTAGTGAGCACTCTGGCCCGTTTCCCTGTGACTTTCTGTGGCTGAAGCCTACTCTCTGCCTCATGCCGCTGTGTGCTACCACCCTCCAAGTCAGGCTTGACCAGGTGACTTGTTTGGATCACTGGAATGTGAGCCAGTTCAGAAGCTGTAAGATAGATGTTGGGTTCAGCCAATTCTCTTGTTATTTTCTTTCGACCTTTGGGTAGTCAGTAGCCATGTCATTGTTTTTATGTGCTGTCAGATTGGAACTCATCCACAGCTGACCCTCCAGCAGCTTTTCAGAGGGAGGAAATCACAGGTGAGGAAATTATTCATCCATCTGCCACGGAGTAGCTGGTGGATTCAAAGCCTTTGGGATTTCAGTCAAAAATACCAAACCAGCTATTGTCAAGTCTATTCTGTCTCATGGTGACCCTTATGTGTATCAGAGCAGAACTGTGCTCTGTAGGAGATTCAGTGGCTGTGACATTTTGAAAGTAGATCACCAGGGCATTCTTTGCATAGATTTGAACTACCAACCTTTCAATTAGCAGCCGAGTGTTTAACCATTTTCACCATTCAACTAAAAAACCCTCAGACTTAGTGCCCTTGAATTGGAATACACTCCTAGCTGACCCTCCAGGAGGGTGCCAGGGCTGTAAATCACACAGGAGGAGGATTGCCCATTTTCCTCCGTTGAGCTGGCAGTGGACTTGAACTGCCAGAGAAGTGCAGCCTTTGGGTTAACAGCATAACTTTCAGACTACTGTCCCAGCATAAGAAGACATTTGGAGCCTAGCTGTGGCTGCCAACACGCTCTGTGAACAAGAAATAAATGTTTGCAGTTTTAAGCAACTAAGATTTGGGA
Organism: Elephantulus edwardii; assembly: GCF_000299155.1. Classification (NCBI taxonomy): domain Eukaryota; kingdom Metazoa; phylum Chordata; class Mammalia; order Macroscelidea; family Macroscelididae; genus Elephantulus; species Elephantulus edwardii. The sequence goes on along the minus strand of NW_006399843.1, from coordinate 8,794,394 downwards.
GTTGTTTGTTACCATAGCAAAGCTGGCTAATATAGTTAATGTCAATCAATGATGAGGAAATTAATCAAGTCTGCCTGGACTTGAGCTTTTTAAAACTCGCTTTGTTTATGTAATTGATTGTTGTCATCTTCACTTGGGGTGAATAGCATTGATAAATAAGAGGGGTGTCTGTTTTAATGAATCTGTGGGAAAATGTAGCTTATTCCTACAGAATCTGCATGATATTAGGATGTGATGAATCTATGGATGGAGCTAAGGAGCCCTTAAACACGAGGCCACTAGTCTCATGCTTGGTAGTTTGAGTCCACCAACTGCTCTTGGGAAGAAATATGCGGCAGTCTGCTTCTGTATATATTACGGTCATGGGAATGCTATGGTGCAGTTTTAGTCTGTCCTATTTCTAGATTCGCTATGAGTTGGAATCACTTAGATGGCCGTGGATATTGTTTGGTTTATTATTGGCGCATCTAACTAGGTTTCCTTTCATTAGTGGGTAACTAGATCTAAAACGTAGGGAGCTTTGGGAACATGGTTCAAATCCACTAGCTTCTTATGAAAGGATGATCAAACTCCTCCCATGTGATTTACTGCCTCTAAAAACCCATTGGAGGGTCAGCTACAGATTGGTTCTGACTCAATGGCACACAATAGCAATTCTAAGCATAGTATGGTCTTGTCCATTCTGTTCTGAGCCTTTGGAGAGTTAATTTCTACTGTTGTTGTTGATTGTCTTTGAGTTGAGCACAACTAATAGCGACCCTATGAACAAAAAGCTTAATGTCCGTCAACAAGTAACAACATTTATCAAAATCCATAGAGTTGCCAGAGGCATTTAAGAAGTGGATGCCACTAGACTTTCAGAAACCTACCTACTGTATATAAGTAGCCCTTTTCTACTCTAAATCAATGGTAAATATTAACTGATCCCTTGCAGTGCCCTGAAACCTGAGAGTATAAAGCTGTGACCTCATTTAGTCCTCCCAATAACATGTTCACATTAGGAATTATTGTCATCAAACTTTTAAAGACATCAAGAGTTATCTTACGGACTTGCTCAAGTCACCAAGCTGGCAATGAACAGATCAAGACTTGAACCTTGGCTTCTTGATTCTTAACCCAAATTACTCTTCATGATACTAAGTGCCAAGGACTGAAGGTACTCTGGGTCAGTTTAGCATCTAGGGTCTCATTTACCAGAAGACCAGGGACATGGCTTCATGGGTTCATAGTAGGAAGGTTGAAAAGAAGATTAAAACACTGTTTTCATATATTTGTATTTTATTTACATATACTCATTTATAAGATATTATATCCCTAGAAAAGATAATCCAACAAGGTACAGGCAACAGGCAAAGATGCATCATGCTTGGAACCTCTGAACTCTAATATCTTTGTGAACTTTCACTAAAATCACAATTAAAAAAAAATTCAAAAAGGAACAAAAACAAGAAGCAATGAACAGTGAGATAATCTATCATTTCTTTGTGTTTGTCTTTTTTAGTGAAATATTTATTTAAGTTCTTTTTTTCTAGTTGAGAAGTTGCTAATCTTTTTGTTTTTCAATTAGAGGAAATCTTTGTATTTTCTGGATAGTTCACTTATCAAATATTAAGTTCTGTAAATCTATAGGTAATCCCTTCATTTTATAAATAATGCCTTTTGATACACAGAAGTTTCTAATTTTGATGAAGTTCAATCTATCTTATCTTTTGATCCATGTACTTTCTTATTTGTATTTAAGAATCCATTTTCAAAGGATAGATCCTAAAATAGTACTTCTACATCCTCTAGACACTGACGAGAGGCTCAGTTATTAATTGGTTCTGACTCAATGGCACATAACAAAAACAACATGCTATGTTTTAAGAGTTTGATGACTTTAGTGCTTAAATTTTTATTTTAGTCATTATGCCATTTTGATATGTGGTGTTGTTGCTATGTGCCATAGAGTTCCAACACATAGTGACCCTATGCACAATAAATCTGAAACCTGTCCTTTCTTGAACCAATATCACTGTCTCTGACACACCTATGCTCGTTACCCTAGTTACTGTGTCAATCCATCTCATCTGGGGTCTCTCTCCTGCACTATCCTTCCACTCTTCCAAGGACTCATCTCTCCTTATCCTAGGACTCATCTCTCCTGGCCACATGTTAAAAATAAGTGAGATAGAGCTTCAAAATCATTGATTCCAAGGGGAAACTTGGTTTCACCTTCTCTAGAACAAAACTGTTGTTCTCTTGGCAGTTCATGGTGTGGTCTTTTTTAGCATCACAACTAAAAGACATTAATTCTTCTGTCATCCTTTATAATTGTCCAGCTTTCTGATGCATTGCAAGTAATTGCAAAGACCAAAGTATCAGGCACACTTTAGTCTCCAGGTTGACATCATTGTTCTTTAACACTCTTGAAAGGTCCCTGACAGCAGATTTTCCTAAAGCAATTCATCTATGATTTCCTAACTGCTGGTGCCAAGAGTGATTGTAGAACTGTGCAAGCTGAAATTGTTAACAATGTCAATCTCTTCTTATGGTGCATCCAACTGACCCAGTGCTGGGAATCTGACTTTTATGTTAAACTTCAATTCATATTGAAGACCACAGTGTTTGACCTTCTGTAGCAAACACTTCAGGTCCTCCTCAGTTTCAGCAAGCAAGGTTATGTCTCATCTGCATAATGCAGGTTGTTGATGAGTCTTCCTCCAATCCTGGTGTCACATTCCTCTTCCTAAAGTTCAGCCTCCCGAATGATCTGTTCTGTACATAGATAAAAAAGATATGGAAACAGGACACATCTCTGATGCACTCCTTTCCTGATTTTGAACCATGCAGTATTTCTTTGTTCTGTTCTGATGACTGCTTCCTCGTCAAAGTGTAGGTTTCACATGAGCAAAATAAAGTGTTCTGGGATTGCATTATTATTATTATTATTTGTACATTTTCTTCCTCTTTCCCTTCTCCCACCCCGCAGATCACCCCAAAATTTACCCCTTGTTCCAGATTGTTGTCATACATACAATGCCTAATCATATATTCCTTTTGGACAAGTCTTTCTCTCATCTTTTCTAATGCAGTGTTCAATATGTATTCACTCTTTCCCATTTTCTCCTCACCTCCCCCATCTGTCCCATTTTATAGCAGTGGTCTTATCCAGTATTTGTCCTTTTATGACTGATATATTCCACTTAGCGTAATGGCCTCCAGTTTCCTCCATGTTGTGTACAGTTTTATGAGTTCATCGTTTTTCAGTGCTGTGTAATATTCCATTGTATGAATGAGTCATGTTTTTCTATCCATTCATTTGTTGATGGGCACTTGGATTGCTTTCATCTCTTTGCTATTGTGAATAACAGCAATAAACGTGGTTGTGCATACATCTCTTTGAGTCATGGCTCTGGTTTCTTTGGTGTATATTTCTAGTAGTAGAATTTCTGGGTTATAAATGGTATTTCACTTCCAACTTTTTTGATAAAGCACCAACCTTTCATCGTGACTTTCCATAGTGGCTGTACCAGGGATTCTAATATTTTAAAGTGTGTGTGAAGAATAAATCTGGTTTTATTATGTTTCATTATTTTCCTTATTCTGCATATGGAAATTTATTTATTGAAGATAATAGTTTTCAGTAGTCTTAGTACACTTGAGAAAATAAATTTATCATAAATTTGTAAGTTTCTTTCTGGACATTCTATTTTATTCCTTTGGTCTGTATGACTATCATTAAACATCAGACTGCTTTACTTATTGTAACTTTGCATTATGTTTTGAAATTAGGTAATTTATCTTTAGGAAAAGTGCTGTATGTCCTCTTGAAAGAAAAAGGACAAACACCTCTGCAAAAGAACTTATCATCAAGGGCGCTGTAAGATTTGAAGAATATTTCTACTGTTGATTCTCTGAAGGTAGTAATCATGTCATATGTTAACAACAATAAGAATAACATCTTCAATGCCAACAAATATCTTCTTCCAAAATACTTTCACACAAATTGCTTGTATGCTTCCTGATAAAACCTTAAAATAGGATAATCTGCTTTTCAGAATTCTCAAACCTCCAGAACAGCTTAGATTTACCTGTCACCAATCTACTGGCTCTCACCTGTCTAAACCAAAGCTCGATAATTCCAGGATGAATCATGCCGGGCTTACTTTTGGGGGGAGGCGGGGTTGAGTGTGAAGGTGGTGTGGAAGGGAGAAGAGCAACAATGAAAGGAGCCATTCCAAGGGCAAATGCATGTGCTTTTTGCATTCCCTTCTCCTTTTCAGAAGTGTTGAGATAGTGTTTCTAGGGATCTGAAAGAGGAATGGCATATTATCAATGCAAATATCAATCTATCAATCCAAATATCAACTATAATAAGGTATTAGAGGAAGACCCTCAACATACTGATGAAGTAAGCCTAGCTTTATTACAGGAAATTACTTGTTGTGCATCAGAAACCTGGACAATGACTAGGGATGAAAGAAGGAGAATTGATGCCTTTGAGCTGCAGTGCTGGAGATGAGTATTGAATAAACCACAGACTGCTAGAAGAACAAACATGTTCATCCTGAAGAGGGTAAGACCAGGTTGTACCTTGGAGGTAAGGATTCTGAAGCTCCTTCTGACATACTTTGTGTGTGTTATAAGGCAGGACTAGTCATGGGAGAGGGACGTCACGTTTGGAAGTGTAGAGGGACAGCACAAGAGAGGAGGACAAGATAGATTGATTCAGTGACTGGGGTAATGGGTGTAGGTGTGTCAGAAAGAATAGGTTGGCTTACGACAGAGCAGGGTTCAAAGCTGTTGTACATAGGGTTGCCATGGGTCACAAGCAAATTGGAGGCATATAACAACAATGCCAGATTCTATACCTCCTTAAACAGATAGCAGTTTTTGGAATTGCCTGTAGGTCTAGACTTGGCAGGCCTTTGTGTAACCTTTTCAAACCTCTTCTACTTCCAGGCAGAATGGCCTCTCTATGGCCTGGGAATCCTGGCAACATATGAAGAGATCTCCCTGACTCTTTTTACCTTCTATTGACTGAACTATGAACTTGCCCAATGTACTTGCCTTCTGATAGGAAGCTGGGGGAAAAGACAGCAATTCTCAAATTGCATTTCTTTTGTCTTTCATATACTTTCAGCTACCAGGAAACAATTCTTGTGGGAACCACCACTTTCTACTGAGCTAGTGAAAATAAAACACAGCTCCTTAAGGGGAAAGGAATCCTCACAAGATAGTAGAGGTGACTAAGCTCACACCCATTTTCACTGCAGAGGAAAATGGCTCCAGCACAGCTGTGAGCAGAAAGTAGCATCTTTACTGGAGGAGCTGCTGGAAGCAGGTCCTGGGGAATGTGGCCCTGGGTCCTGTGAAGGAGGGGTTGAGAAAAGGGCTTTGAATGACCACATTTATTGCAGGAAAAGGGAGAAGGAAGGTCTATTTTGCACCTCTCGGAGTTGGAGTCTCTTGCCTGGAGTGCTCCCCTGGAGTGGTACTAAGGTCTGAAGAAGCTCCCAGCCTTCTGACGTGATGCAAAGCTGCCAGCACCCCACCCTGGATTTATCTGGACAGGTGGCCCACCCTGCCTCCTGTCTGGGAGATTCTGAGGACCTCTGCCTCCTGAACTTCACTGTACACTTTTTTTGGAGGGGGCATGATCACCTCAGATTGACTTGTTAAATACAAACGAAGTGTATCTTTGATGACTTCTAGTTCTTTCTCTGTATATGCTGGTTTCACATCAAGCAAGAAATTAATTGTATGCAGACCTGATTCTATGTGTGGGATACAGACAAATCCCAAATGCCTTTCCAGACACCTTGTGGGCACTTGTTCCTGTACATTGTCACTTTTCATCCCTAGGACTTCTCAATGTCCCTAGTGTCCTGGGGTAAATCAAGTACTGAGTGCTATACTGACCCCTTTAGGAAGCTCCTGAGGGTTCTGTCATGGCCATAGCCATAGCCCACATCTGAGAGTTCTGTATACATAAGAGCTACCTAACCCACTCCTCACACCATGTCTATAATGGACTAAAAGTGGTGACCAGATCCCAGGGCAGCCAAAGTTCAGACTTATGGTCTGTGAGGTCGTCTAGCTTCAACACATGCCACGTGAGAGGTGGCAGTTCATGATGAAGACTAGCCAAATCAATCACTTTTTCCTGAGAACCGCAGATGTCTAGTATACAGAGAATGGACTGGTGAACTAATTGGTGATAGTTGGAGTCACAGAACTAAACAAAAAGAGTAGTGAGTATCTGTCGTGAGCAACCTTAGGCAGGGTCAGTGTCTGTTCTTCAGGTTGTGAGATCTTTGAAGAGCTGGCTCCTGAGGGAGCAGAACCTTCCATTCACCTGAATTTTTTTTTCCTTCTTCTTCTTGCTAACCGTCTCAGTAACCTGAATATGTTCTTGTTTCTCAAACCTAAGAGAGTGTAACCCACACGGAGAGCATAATTGAGAAACCTGGTCGTAAAGGGCAGAGCAAAACAATTCACCACAGCTTCCTTGGACCCCTGTCAGTCGATTTTCTTCTTGTGGCTCTCTATGACATAATTCAGCGTCTGTCTATTTGAATCATGCTGAAGTTGGTATCTGGCCTTGCTATTGGGAGCAAGGATTTCTGTAACGCTGGAAGACTCTAAGTAAAGGCAATTTGCCTTAGCCTGGACCTGGAAAAGTGACTCAAGGACAGGCAAGAGAAGAGGGCTGGGTTTATGGGTGGGTGGGCCTCTCATCCCCAAAGGGGCCCTTTTCCTATTCTCCCAGCACTCTTAAGGTTTGACAGAAAGAGTCCAGATGGTAGCTATGAGGTAGTGGTAGGAGTGGTGAATAGGATAAAATAATCCAATCCCTGCCTCCCCTTGGCTCCAGCCTCTGGCTGAGGCCCCATCAGACAGCAGGGGAGATTCCAAACATCTGGAGCAGATGACCCAATGTCTGGGCTCTGTATTGGCTTTTAGTTTTATGATTTCACTTCACCCTCTATATAGCTAAAACCAAGTGTCTTCACTCTTACTTGGAAAAGCTAGCTCTGTGTGGCCAGAAGCCATGCCTGGCAAATGGTCCCTGAAGCTCATTTTCCTTCAGGAAAATTCCCCGCTTAATCTCATCAGGACACACTCTTCACTCTGAATCATACCACTAAGGACTATGAGAATTGGATCAGGGCTCTAAACACCTAGAAGACATGAACTGGTCAGCCCTGCTCACTGATCTTTCCTCTATGTGTGACACAGCATCTGATGCAAAGAAGAGCTTAGGAAATGTTTGTTGAATGAATGAACCAAAAAAGAAAATAAGTTCATTTTTCAAAGACAGAGTGAAATAGTATAGAGTTGACAATAGGTGCAAGTAGATAGAAAATAGCTGCTATGTGATGGGGAAGGGTGTGGAGTACGGAATAGAGGGAATGAGATTGGGAGAGAAGAGTCTAGAAGTCTTATGGCTGAGTTACCCCTAGTTCTTTTGTAACTGAGGAACTTCTGTGTGCTCTGTAATTCAGAGTGAAGGCTCTTCATTTCCCTATGAAGAACCAAGGCACCAGGAGGAAAAGGGACGGGCTATGTCAATGAGCAATGGGGGTTGGTATGTCAGAATTAGTGGGAATGGCTCAGGATAGGGCAGGGTTCAGAGCTGCTGTACATAGGGTTGCTACTGATCACAAGTGATTCAACAGCACATAACAACAATATACTATATTGGTTGTTTTTTATTTAAGCCTTTTGTTTAGAGTCAACAAGACCTCAGGAAGGGCCTTTGTATTTAAAAGTTGGTTGGTATTGTATTTTGGAGGAACATTCTTCTAAGGGGTATAGCACTTTTCTGTCAATATGCTGTCCTGAGGTAACCTGGGGTTACTGTGATGCTGAACCTTGTGCTATTGGGGTTTCAGATGGCATAATGATCACCCTTGGTGGGCAGTATTTGGTGGAGCTCCCTGTTTAAGACAGGTTTGGGAGCAGGCATGGCATCCACTTCCTAAACAACATGCCTCTGGAAACTCTATGAACTTTGAGAAATGATAGTTACCAAAAGGCTTCAGGTCTTTAGTTCACAGGGTCTCTATGAGTCCTGCTCAACTTGACGGCAATCAAAAACAACAACAAAGACAATCCTGTGCAAATCAAAGCAAAACTGTATTCTGTGGGGTGGTTTTCTTTTGTTAATTTCCCTCCCTTACAATTAAGGGGCTTACTAGGAAGATTACAGTTCAGGATTAGAAACTGCTTTTCCAATCAAGACAGCCTGTTTTAGTCATACCTACTGAAAGATTTTCTGTAGCCCTAGGTCTTTCAGGCTTCCTGTGAACTGTGTTGTTGTTGTGTATCATCAAGTCAGAGCAGACTCATAGCCAACCCTGCAGTGAGATATTAGAGGCAGTAAATTACACAGGAGGAGATTGCTCATCTTTCTGTCAAGTTGCAACTGGTGGATTTGAACCACATCCCTTTGGGTTGTCAGTCCAGCCCCTTACTACTAAACCACTCTGGCAGGTATTATAAAGCTCTTCTATCTCCATTGATAAGTGCCAGAAGACACTCCATTCCACTAGCAAACCTTCAGCAAAAAGGAGCTCTGCTCACTCCAACTCTCTCTATCTGCCCAGGAGGTACAAGCCCATCTTTTGCTGGTCTCCCTGTACTGTTCTGTTCCCTGCTACCATTTCTCTATCTCCCCTGCTTACTGCCTCTTGTGTTACAACTTTGTCTTTTGGATATAGGAGGTTCCCAGCGCAGGGATGCCGGGTCAAAGGACAGGTTCCTGTCATAGAATTTCCAGTGACTGATTTCTCAGAAGATGACAGAGGCTTTCTTCTGAGGTACCTCTAAGTGGCTTTGAACCTTCAACCTTTTGATTAGTAGTCAAGCACACTGACCATTTACACCATCAAGGACTCTGTGCTCTGTTTAGACGACATCAGTTTGCACACACTAGGTACTCAGCTGATACTGGATGAAAGAAGCATTTGGGAGAGAGGGAAATTTCGAGAATCATGTTGATTCGTAGGCTGTGAGCCTGGCAAATCTTGAACGGCATGCCTGACAAGGATGCCGCACCAAAATAAAATGTATTGTATTTAAATATTCCCCAAGTCATTTTGTGTATTTAAGTCTTAATTCATCTCCTCTAAATCTCTCCCCGCTACATTAATGTGACGACTTTGACAGAAAGATGAATAACATTATTAAAGAAGCTCGTGAACAAATTTCGCTCATAAAAAACTCTCACTTCCCCACATACCCTGCTGTGTTCTGTTCCTCTTGACTTCTCAGGTTCCAGCCCTTCTGGGCCAGGGTGGATGAGGAAAGGTGGCAATGGGAAAAATCAAAGGTGAGGGAGTGCAGGGATTTCCAACCCACTCTAGAATCCTCACCTTTAAGTCAAAGAAGCTAATTGAGGCCAAGTCCAGGTGTAGAAAGGGTCTGGGGAGAGGAAGTGAAAGGCAAAAATAAGTCGGTTTTCCTTTGAAGAAGGACTCCCAAGAGGGGTACCGAGGGCAACAGAGGGGCACAGTGGGGCATGGTTCATAACCAGCGAGGTTATAACATAACCTTTAGGGGTGCAGACCTCAGAAGCCGAGGATTCCTTACTGAAAAGCGCTCCTCTGGGGATCCCTCCTCTGGGAATTACCTTCACATCAAGGTCCTCCTCTCTGAGCCCAGCGTGGCCTCTCTGGCTGGGGATTTATGCCCTTCTTCGCCAAGCCACCTTGATGGATCGCTTCCAGAACGGCAGCGGAGTCGGTGGTATTCATCTCACCGACGTCTCAACCTCCTCCTTTAAATCATTGCTCCTGTTGGCAGCCGTTTGTTGGCTCCTGACAGCCTGGCCTGAACTGACTGCTGTCAGGGAGACTCCAGCAGGGTCATGCCTGCAGGTCCTGCCTTGGCAGGCTCAAACACCTCTCTCCTCCCTCAGCCCTCTGTTAGCTTGTCTGAAGTCTGGGAAGCTAACCCCAGAACCCCAAAGCTGGGTAGTGGGTTACCCTGCAAGGCTTACCCCTGACCTCGTACTTAGCATGTTATATAAGAGCTGACTGTTAGCGTGGTTTCTAGGCTATTAGCACTTCCAGGCAATGGCTGGTGCCTGCTTCTTCCCAGTATTCCAAACACCTGGTAAAATGATTGCTCATGATAGGTGTTCAGTGACTCTTTAAAGAACTGATTAAAAAAAAATATTGGTTTACATAGGGCCATTATTGTGAAAATAGATAACTGGGTAAGATGTGTATAAATGAAGAACTGAATATTTACGATTGTAGAGCAATTTTTAGATTGGGAGATCTGGTGGCCTAATGGCAAGAAGCTGCACTGCAGTCCTGAAGGCATGTGGTTCGAGGCCATGAGCTGCTCCATGAGAGGATGGGCAATCTCCTGGGTGATTAACTACCTCTGAAAAGACACTGAAGGGTCAGCTATGGGTCGGTTCTGACTCGACAGGACACAACAACACAACAGAATGAATAAAACTCCTTTAGAAAATAATTTTCTAGTGTTTAGTGGCCTTGGAAAATCTGCTGTTGGAAACCTCTCCAAAGTACTAAAGGGCAACGATGTCAGTCTAAAGACCAAGGTGTACCTAATTCAGGCCATGGTCTTTGCAATTACTTGCTATGTGTCAGAAAGCTGGATAATAACTAGGGATGATAGAAGGAGAATTGATGCGTTTCAATTGTGGTGCTGGAGTATTGTGGTGCTGTGAATATTTAATATAGCATGGGCTGCCAGGAGAACAAACAAGTTTGTCCTAGAGAGAGTGAAACCAGGTTGCTCCTTGGAGGCAAAGATTCTGAAGCTTCCTTCGTCTGACATACTTTGGACATGTTGCAAGGAGGGACCAGTTCTTGGAGAGGAATGTCATGCTTGGGAGGGTTGAGGGACAGTGCATGAGAGAAAGACCCTTGATGAGATGGATTGATTCAGTGACTGCAGTAATGGGAGTAGGTGTGTCAAAGACACTAAGATTGGCACAAGATAGAGCAGGATATAGGGCTGTTGTACATTGGGTCACTATGAGTCACAAGTGACTTGACTCCACATAACAACAACAGCAACAACTAGTGTCTTAGTCTATAAGAAGTCCCACTGCTAGTCCAAAGGCTGAACCTCTCTGGTAGTTCAAATTCCCAGCAGCTCCTCCGGAGAAAGAGGGGCAGTCGCCTCCTGTGTGATGTGCAGCCTCAGAGGCCCACTGGAGGGTCATTTGAATTGGTTCTGACTCAGCAGTAATGCATTTGAGTTAGATTTTTAAAATTAAATGTTAGATATATAGTCACAGCTATAGCTATATAGATACAGATATATACACTGTGAGTCACCTGGATATATATTCCACAGAAATGAGTGTGCATGCCTAACAAAAGACACGTTCAAGAATATTCATACCAGTTGTATTTGTCTCCTGGGGCTGACATAGTTCCAGAACATAGTGGTTTAAAGCAACTAAAATTCATTCTCTCAAATTCTGGAGGCTGGAAGTTTGAAGTTAAAGATTTGCCGGTGTTGATTGTCAAAGAAATAGGGTCGAGTTGATTACTAATCTGTCCTATTCTTCTCCCTTAACTTCTGATGGTTACTGGAAATCCAAATGTTCCTTGACTTACCCTTGTATGCCTCTAACTACATGGGTGCTCCCCCTTGTATAACTCCCTTGTATATCTCTGTTTTCTGTTCTTATAAGGGTATTTGTCATCTTATATGGCTTCATCTTCATTTATCTAATTTGAGGAGAAAAAAAAACTATTTGCAAAGCAGATTACCTCCTCAGGTTCTGAATGGATCTGAAATCTGGAGAAACCAATAACAAGTTAAATATCCATTAACAGTAACCATCCATTGGTAAAATGATCCTATTATTTTGGTGCTATCTAACAATGAAAAGTAAAGAACATGAACAGACAAGAACACAGTTGAATTTCACAAGTAAAAGGTTTAGCAAAGAATCTAGATAGAAAAAGAGTAGACACTGCACGACTGCATTCATACAAAGTTCTAAGATTTGCAAAGTTTGTCTGTGTTAATATTGTTGTTGTTAGATGCCATCAAATTTAGTACAACTCATAGAGACCCTGTGAACATCCACCTGGTTGAGAGTCTTTCTCTCTTTCACTGGCCTTCCACCTTTTCAAGTATAAAAGCCCTCTCCAGAGAATAACCTCTCCTAGAAACATATCAAATGTATGAAGTTGTATCATCTTTACCTCCAAGAAACACCAGCTGCACCTTCCCCAAGACATATCTGTTTGTCGTTTGGCAGTCCATGGGATATTCAGGTACTCTACTCCAACTCCACAGCTCAAAGACATCAATTATTATTCTGTACTTTTTATTCACTGTCCAACTTTCAGCAGGAAAATGAGTGTTTGAAAAGAACATAGCCTGAATCAGGCACACCTTAGTCCTCAAACTGACATCATTGCTTCTCAATACTATGGAGAGGTCTCTGACTGCAGACTTTCACAGTGCAATGTATTTCATATCTTCTGACTGCTGGTGCCAACTGTGTTGATTGTAGATCCAAGTAATATGGTGTCGCTGACAGAATCTTTATCTATCGTGGTGTTTGTTGCCTATACTTTCAATGGTGACAATCTTTACTTTCTTGACATTGAGATGCAATCAATATGAAAGGATGTTGTCTTTACTCTTCTATAGCAAGCACGTCAAGTCCTTACTTTCAGCAAGTAAGGTTCTGTCATTTGCATGATGAAGGTTATTGATGAGTGTTCCTCCAAATCTAATGCCACATATTTCTTCATAGTGTTTGACTTCTTTTTTTATTGAAAATAGATTTTATTAATGTGTTAAAAGTGAAAAAAGAAATCCATAAAATGTCCTTCATGCCTCTGCACTTAAGCCTTCATTAAACCCCACAAGTAGAGTGTCTTATGCACCTGATTAGTGGAGAGAATTGATGGTTTTCTTTTCCACCCCACTTCACCCCCCTCTGCCCCAATTCGAGGAAATAGGAGCTTAAAGAATAAGGTGCTTACTCTAGGTAAAACATATCATAATTTCAAGTTTTGCTCTAATCCTTTAAGTACATTGTACACACAGGTGGGGCCTCTCAGAGCATGTTCACATCATGAGATTTAACTCTTTGCACAAATCTAGGCCCATTCTGCCTTCCCCCAGGAGATCATTGGGTCTCAAATTACAAAGGTTCTTGCAGTAATTTAACAGATGTGATTTTTTTTCACCCTCTGTCATTTTAAAGTAACTAATCCAGGAAATTAAACAAAAATCTCTCATCGCTAAAAAAGTTCTCCCCTGCCTTCTCTACTTTGTCCCTTTTCCAACTTTCCTTCAAGATCTCAGATAATCTCACACCCGTCTTCTTCCAACAACTTCTCTTAGCTTGCCACATGTTTGTGGTGTTTTGAATTCCTTTTCTTTTTTTTATTATTAAATTTTATTAGTTTTAATGAACATTTACAGAGATTTTGGGTTTTCATTCATTCATTGTTGCACTAAGTGTTTACTCAGCACATAGATTAAAAAACACATACTTTTCTTAATTTTCATCCAGGTAGTGTTTCCTTGCTCTGTTCTCACAGCAACCTCTTGGTCTAGGCATAGGTTTCACAGAAGCACAATTAAATGTTCTGGATTCCCATTCTTTTCAATATTAGTCATAGTTTACATAGTCAAATGCAAGTAAAATACTGCTGAAGATCATTCAAAAACTGCCAGAACATAGGTAAGGAACTTCCAGAAGAAGTGCAAGCAAGATTTAGAAGAAGTCATGGCACTAGGAATATCATTGCTGATGGATCCTGGCTGAAATAAGGAATACCAGAAGAATGTCTATTTGTGCTTTATCGACTATGTGAAGGAATTTGACTGTGGGAATCATATCAAGTTGTGGCTGACATTGAGAAGAATGGGAGTACCCAAGCACTTAATTGTGTTCATGTGGAATCTCTACCTGAACCAGGAGGCTGTTGTGCAAACAGAGCAGGGAAACACTATTTGATTTAAAATTGAGAAGGAAAGGTATCAGGGTTGTATTCTCTCTCCATACCTATTCAGTCTTAGCTGAGAAGCTGGATTCTATGAAGAGGAATGTGGCATCAGGATTTGAGGGAGACTCATCAATAACCTGCGCTATGCAGATGACACAACCTTGCTTGCTGAAAATGAGGAGGATTTGAAGCACTTGTTGCAGAAGATCAAGAAATGTAGCCTTCAGTATGGATCACGTCTTGATGCCAAGAACACAATGATTCTTACAACTGGACTAATAGGCAGCTTCATGATGGCTGGAAAAGAGATTTAAACTGTCAACAGCTTCATCTTGTTTGTATCCACAATTAACAACCTTGGTACTGGCAGTCAGGAAATAAGGAGATACATTGCCCTTAGAAAGTCTGAAGTTAGGGACCTCTTCAAATTATTGAGGAATAATGTTATCAGTTTGAGGACTAAGGTGCATCTTGTTCAGGTCATAGTTTTTCTGCTTACTTGCTATGCATCTAAGAGGTGGACAATGAATAAGAATGACAGGAAAAGAATTGAAACCTTTGAGCTGCGGTGTTGGAGAAGGGCACTGAACATCCCATGGATGGACAAGAGAATGAACAGATATATCTTGTAGAGGGTGCAGCCAGAGTGCTCTTTGGAGCAAGAATAATGACACTTCACCCCATATACTTTGGGCATGTTACTAGGAGGGGCATGATGTTGGGAAGGGTGGAGGGTTGACAAAGGAGAGAAAGACCCTCAACCAGTTGGATTAACACAGTAACTGCTGCAATGGGCTCTTGTGTGTCAGGAAATGGGAGGATGGCACAGAATAGAACAAGGTTCAGATATTCGGTTCATAGGGTCTCTGTGAGTCATTTTCAACTCGATGGCACCTAACAACAACAACAACAATTAGTTTGCTTTGATCTACCCAGTCAAATGCCTTTGCATAGGTCAATAAAACATAAACAGACATTCTTCTCATATTTCTTGCTTTCACAGCATCTTCTAAGTCCAGTTTTAACTCCTAGCAGCTTTCTATGTACTGTTCTAGCTGTTTTTGAATGATCTTCAGCAGTATTTTGCTTGCCTATGATTTTAATGATGTTGCTCTATAATTCTCACATTCTGTTGGATCACTTTTCTTGGGAGTAGAAACAAATATGAACCTCTTCCATCAGTTGATGAGGCAGATGGATGGGAAAAGAGAGGAAGACCCTCAAGGTGGCTTGACATAGTTACTGCAGCAATGGACTCAAGTATGTCAGAGGTTGTGAGGAAGACCCAGGATAGGACAGGGTTCAGATGTATTGTTCATAGGGTTACTATGAGTTGTACTCAACTAGATAGTGCCAACAACAATAGCAACATTGTTGTTGCTGTTGAAGAATGACGTTGAGTTGAGCATGACTCATAGCGACCCTATGAATATAAGGCCTGTAGCCTTTCTATAACTATTTTCATTGGAGAAGTTCATAGAGTTTTCAGAGGCAACATAGAGATGTAAAAACCTCACTGAGTTTTTATTCACTTATGAGTTATGCCTTACACCAAAAAGTAACTTTGTGCCGTTTGTTGTTATATGCCATTGAGTCACCTGCAACTCATAGTGACCCTAATCGTAATAAAAATATTGTAAAGAAAATGTGGCGTAGTTCTCAATTTTTTCACATTCTGGTGCCTGGAATGATGCTACCAACCCAAAGGCACACGGATTGAATCCACCACTTGCTCTGAAACAGAGATAGTCAGGCAGTCTCCTCCTGTGCCATGAATTGTCTCCACAACCCCACTAGAGTCAGCTGAGTCATTCTCTGCTCTGTAACAACAGTAACGTGTCTCAGCATAGTTTCATTCTATCTCCCACCTATCCAGAACCATGTGAAACTGTCGTAGCAAACTTTTTCCTGTTTCCTATTACAAAACCAATCAATATATTAGATGTACATTTTACAACTGCATACATGCAATGCTCCCAGAGATTTTAAATAGCATTCTCTCTTCCCAAAGACCTTGAATGAGAATCACTGCATTAAACTATATTCCTCTCTTAGCATGAAAAAATTCACTGCTCCTTAAAACCTTGTCTCATTAGAGTGAGGTGGTAACTAGAAGGAGGGATTAGTAGAAAGTTTGTGTGTTTTGGGAGGTAAAGTAAGAACAAGGGTATCATAGACCAAAGAAAATGGAGGTATTATTTTCTTCAAGTCCCTCAGCACCAGTGTGGGGTATGAAGTAAAGGGCATCTCAAGAGGATTAAGGGGCGCACTTTAACTCAGCTCAATTGCCTGACAACTAAGCCGTGTGTGCCCTGTGGAATCAGATGTATCTGAATATCCATGTGCTGACAGCATGAATAGGTTTGGATTAAGAAAGGAGCTTTGTGAGAAGGAAAATGTAAGGTGTGAAAGCTGGGCTCAGAGGCAAGGACTGGTCCTCAGAGACAAGAAGTCATCATCATGGATAAATCACAGTTTGCCCAACAGTCCACCCTTTGTCACCATGATCCTGTGCCAGTGCCCTAAGAAAAGCACCACTGGGGGAATCCTGCACTAGTTTAGAAAAATATTGAGTGTTTTTATTTCAAAGAATGTGATATAACTGAAACTAGCTTAAGCAAATGGAAATGTATGATTAGAAAGAGTGTAAAATCAGAATTGTTGGATCTTGGTGACAATTACAAGCAAGGTCTTGAAAGCCATCAGGCCTCACAATTCATCACTCTTTTCCATGTTAGCTGAGTCTTCAATCTACTCTACTTCATTATCGTGGGGTCAACTGAAAACTCAAATTCATTACTATCAAGTCAGAACTGACTCATAGATGATCTGCCAGTGAGTGTTCAGAGACTGTACATCTTGTGGGAAGAGATTGCCCATCTTTCTTAAAACGGTAGAAAACATCAATAATGCTATAAGTATCTTTTTGGCCTTAAGGCTTTAGCCTGTGTGTAGAATGAAATCAACAAAACCAGCAACAACAACAAACACCCCCCAAAACATCAACCACCAAAATCCCAACAAATCTCAGAAAGGGGTCCTTATATAGGCCTCCAGTTGAGTTAATTGTCTCCCTCAAGATAGCAGTCAGAAAATCAGGAGACCTATTGCATTGGGCAAATCTGTTGTCAGGGGCCTTCTCACATATACTGAAGAACAATGAAGTCAGTCCTAAGGCTAACGTGTGCCTAATTCAGGCCATGGTCTTCTCAATTACCTGCTGCACTTCAGAGAGCTGAACAATGAATAACAATGACAGAAGAAGAAATGATGCCTTTGAGTTGTGGAGAGTACTAAATACCCCGTGGACTGCCAAAAAAATCAACAGATATGTCCTGGAAATAGTGCTACTAGAGTGCTCCTTGGAGGCAAGGATGAGGAAACTTCATCTTTCATATTTTGGACATGTAATTAGGATAGGCTGTTCCTTGGAGAGGGATATCATGCTTGGAAAAATGGAGATTTAGTGAAGGAGAAGACCCCCAACAAGAGTGATTGACACTGTGACTTCAGCAATGGGCTCTAGAGTCTCACACATGATGAGGATGACACAAGATAGGGCAGGTTTCAGCTTGGCTCTTCATAGGGTCGCTATGCATCATACTTGATTCAGTGGTCCCTAACAACAAGAACAGACCTAGCATTTGAGACTGGGAGATAAATCACCCAAATGAAACGGATGCCTCTGCAATAAACATAGGAGGCGAGGAACTAGAGAATGAGCAGAGAAAATATTCATTCATAAATAACCAATACAAAGAAATTGAAGAGGGAGTGAATCTTCCTCTACAGCTGGAGTCTGAATTAGATAAGAATTGTTTCCTCCTATCACTGTAGCCATATTATATCTACTTTTGGTTGATGTAATCTATGTACTTACTCTTGTTCTGATGAGAATTTATTTTTGGTTTGGCTCTGTTTGATTTCTCCACTCTTCAATCCGTTTGCCATTTGGCACCATAATAACTCATTCTTGTTTTCTTGACAGCTTTTTGCCTGGCTCCGGTCTCCATGTACCCAAAGACAGCCTCTGACTATTGACTCTTCCATGCCAAATCCAATGACATGATGGTGGAAACTTAACTACTGTTTAGTTAGCAATCACACTGTCAATACACAGGAGCACAGTTTAAATCCATCAGATGCCCCATGGAAAAAAGATGGGCAATCTCTTGTGCTATAGACTGCCTCTGAAAACCCACTGGAGGGTCAGCTATGAGTCGGTTCCAGCTCAGTGGTACACACAAGCACAACAAAACCCTCTTGGTAAGTGATCAGATTTTTCTTTCTACATCACTTACCCTCTGTGACTCTCATTATCTTCTGGTAATAATCCATGTTAACACAAAATTCCATATGTGCTATTCATTTTACTCTTTTATTTGATTCTTATAACAATTTTGTGACAAAGGCAGTTATTCATTATTATAATTTCTATACATTCCAGAAGTGTTGCTACCCCAAAAAGCTGTACTTTTCTAGCTATCTGATTCCACCAGCAGCTCTGAGAGAGAAAGATGGGCATTCCCCTCCTCCACAATCAGCAACCTCAGAAACTAATGGAGGGTCAGCTGTAAGTCCGTTTTGACTAGAGGACAATGTGTTGAGTTTTGCTGAGCTCTATGTATATATGCGCAATGCACTTTTAGACTCAGAGAATTTGAGCAATATTTCCACATGATAGATATCAATAGTAAGTTGTATATATAGGATTCAAACTTCGGTTTTCTGATTACAAATTCCTTATTTGCCTGAAATTTTATACTTTAGGCTACCAGTGGGCCTTAAATTTTCTTCTAGATCTAAAATGTCTAATTCTGTAGGATATATTTTTTTTGTTGTTGTTGTTACGTGCCATTGAGTCATCTGTGATTCATATTGACCCCATGTACAATATAGTTCTGAACCCTGACCTTTCCTGAGCTACTGTCACTGTATCCGACACACCTACTCCCAAGTTACTGTGTCAGTCTGTCTCAGATGAGGTCTTCCGATCCTGTGTTGTCCTTCCACTCTTCCAAGCATGATGTCCTTTTCCAGAGATTGGTCCTTCCTGGCTAAGTGCCAAAAGTGTATAAGACAGAGCTTCAAAATCCTTGCCCCCAAGGAGAACTTTGGTTTTACCCTCTCAAAGATAGACCTGCCGGTTCTCATGGTGATCCATGGCATGTTCAATATCCTTCTCCAGCACCGCAACTCAAACTCTTCTTCTGTTATCCTTAGTTACTGTCCAGCTCTCTGATGCATATCAAGTAATTACAAAGACCATAGCCTGGATTAGCACACTGTGGTCCCTAGACTGACATCATTACTCTTTAGCACTTTGTAGAGGTTCTTGACAGCAGATGTCCCCAATGCAATTTGTCTTTTGATTTCCTGATTGCTGGTACCAAGAATGTTGATTGTGGAGCTGAGCGAGCTGAAATTGTTAACAAACTCAACCTCTTCATCTAACATGGTGCTGCCAATTGGCCCAGTGGTGAGAATCTTTGTTGTTTTTATTTTTGTGTGGTTTTTTGTTTATTTGGTTTTGTTGGTTTGTTTTTTTTTTATGTTGAGCTTCAATTCCTATTGAAGACTACACTTCTTGACTTTCTGTAGAAAGTACTTCAGGTCCTTCTCAGTTTCAGCAAGCAAGGTTGTGTTATCTGCATAACACAAATTGTTGATAAGTCTTCCTCCAATCCTGATGCCACATTCCTCCTCATAAAGCTCATATATCTGTAGGATATAGTGGAAATGAAATAGAGAATTAGCAAAGTGGAGATAAATTCAACAGTAGTTCCAACAATGGGCTCAAACAAAGCAGTAATTATGCAGCTAGCATAGGACTATGTAGTGTTTTGATACATTCTATAAAGGGTAACTATGGATTGGAACCAGCTCAATGGTACCTAACAACAATAACATAGAATATGTAATATTAAAATTATTAACTACCATTTAATGTTTTTTTAATGTTCAAGACATTTCTCTAAGTAGGGATTGTATATAGGTAGCTCATTCCCCCTCATTAAAAAAAAAAAATATAAAATAGCTTCTATTATTAGTATGTCAATTTTATAGATAAGGAAGCCAAGTCATAAATAGTTGATAGTGTTGACCAACACCACGCAGTTAATAAGTTTTAGATCCCATTCAGGCCATCCAGGTCCAGAGCTCAAGCTTTTAACCACTATTGCTTTTGAGAGTAACAAGAAGTGGACTAGGGGAGGCTCACTTCAGAACTCTTTCAACAGAGATTCTCAGTCCCTGTGTCGTCAAGATTACACAGAAGAACCCTACTGAAATTTGACAAATCCATGCCACAAAGAACCAGCTCCATGGAGGAGAAAACAGTCCTAAAAACCTTGAAAATTGAGATGAGGAGGAGTAGACACCAGGATGGAAAGAAAGAGGCAAAACCCTGGCCAACTGGTCAAGAGTTGTACTACAATCCAAACCCACTAGCTGCTCTGCTGGAGAAAGATGGATGAGCTCCTCCCATGTCATTTACAGCCTCTGAAAATCTGCTGGAGGATTTGCTGTGAGTGAGTTCTGACCAGCAACACACAACAACGATGAGGTAGGAAACAGGAGTAAAGTGTGAGCTTTGGGGGTAAAATAAGATTCAATAACTCTCTGTGTCTTTAATCTTGGATAAAGTAATTAGTATCACTGAGCCTTATTTCTCTCTCTGCAAAATGGGAGCAATTATTGCTACCTTCAAGAACCAACATAAAGAGAATGTGCCTAAAATACTTACCATAGTAAGTGGTGGAATAAGTAACAGGGGTTACTAGAGCCCTTAGATTGAAGAAGCCCTTAGATTTTGCAAGCAACAGAAAACTCCTTGGCCCTGGAGCTTTGCTATTGTGGAATTTACATTTCAAATAGAGAAGACAGACCATCATGAAGCCAGGAGGAAGTCACTCATTGGCTAAGTATTCCCCTATGTGTATCATCTCCTAGAACTGTGATTTGGAACACGTGCCATTTCAGTCCTAGAGGTAAGGGGGATCACCATATAAGGTAGAGGAAGTTAAGACACCTGTGTACTTGAATCTAGGAACTGAGTTCTTCAGATTTTATCTTCAGATATGAGATAAACTCACATAGCTTTAGGGAGGGGTCTGGGGCAGAATCTTGATTGCTCTCCTTTTAGTTGGTGATCTTGAGCAGGTTAAGTTGTATTCTTGGATTGCAGCAGGAGGATTAGGGAGAATGTACACAGAGCTCTTAGTACACAGTAGTCAATACCCTCCTCTAAGTGGTCGTATTGAAGACACATAACAATGACATGAGAATGCATAGGCCAGCCTTCTCCTAGACATATTCACAAGGGACCCGGTGCCTTCCTACCCATGTTCACCAGGAGAAATAATCTTGCTGAGCCTTCTCAGTGTCTGAATTGTTAAGGGATTCTTTTTCTGCTCTACCCTACAGATCTGATGGGGCATGCCAAATGCAATAGCAAATACACTGAAACTAGAGACAGTTGAATAAGACTTTAATAATTTACTTATGTCTCTAAGTCTCAGTTTCTTTATATATAAAATAAGAAAGGCAACATTTTTAAGAATAGTTGAGAGGTTCCTTGGTGGCACAAGTGCTTTGTACTCAAATTGTTCCAAGAAATCTGGAGGACAACCACCTGG
Source organism: Elephantulus edwardii (assembly GCF_000299155.1). Taxonomy (NCBI): domain Eukaryota; kingdom Metazoa; phylum Chordata; class Mammalia; order Macroscelidea; family Macroscelididae; genus Elephantulus; species Elephantulus edwardii. The sequence goes on along the minus strand of NW_006399843.1, from coordinate 8,772,805 downwards.
AAGCGATCCATGTTTGTTCCTATTCCAAAAAAAGGGTGGCCCAACAGAGTGCAGAAATTATCAAACAATATCATTACTATCACATGCAAACAAGACCTGCTGAAAATTATCCAAAAATGACTGGAAGAGCACATCAACAGAGAACTGCCAGATATACAGGCTGGATTCAGAAGAGGCCATGGTACTAAGGATATGATAGTTAATGTTAGATGAATCTTGGCTGAAAGCAGAGCATACCAGGAGTATGTCTGTGTTTCATTGACTGTTCAAAAACATTTGGTTGTGTGGATCACAACAAACTGTGGCTAACTCTGAGAAGGACAGGAATCCCAGAACACTTGATTGTGCTTATGCAAAAACTATGTTTTGACAAGGAGGTAGCCCTCAGAACAGAGCAAGGAAAATCTGCAAGATTCAAAATCAGGAAAGGAGTACACCTGGGATGTGTCTTATCTCCACATATACCTTTTCAATCTATATGCAGAACAGATCATCAGGGAGGCTGGACTCTCTGAGGAGGAATTTGGCATCAGGATTGGAGGAAGACTAATCAACAACCTGCGCTATGCAGATGACACTATCTTGCTTGCCAAAACCGAAAAGAGCCTGAGACATTTACTGCAGAAGATCGAGGATTGTAACCTTAATATGGATTGGAGCTCAACTGCAAGAAAACAATGATTCTCACCGCTGGGTCAATTGATAACATCATGATAGATGGTGACGAGATTGATATTATTAACAGCTTCAGTTTGCTTGGCTCCACAATCAACACTTCCTGGTATTGTTGTTGTTGTTGTTATGTGCCATCGAGTCGTTTCTGACTCATAGCGACCCTATGCACAACAGCTCTAAACCCTGCTCTATCCTGCGCCAACCGCACCGCCTCTGACACACCCATCCCGATTACCCCAGTCACCGAATCAATCCATCTCATAGAGGGTCTTCCCCTCCTGTGCTGTCCCTCCACCCTCCCAAGCATGATGTCCCTCTCCAAGGACCCGTCCCTCCTGGCAACATGTCCAAAGTATGTCAGACGAAGCCCCAGAATCCTTGCCTCCAAGGAACAGCTTGGTTTAATCCTCTCCACGATGAATCTGTTTGTTTTCCTGGTATTAGCAGCCAGGAAATCAAGAGATGCATTGCATGGGGAAAGTTGGCTCTCAGGGATCTTGCCAGAGTACTGAAGAGCAATAGTGTCAGTCTGGAGGCTAAGATATGCCTAATACAGGCCATGGTCTTTGCAATTACTTGCTATGCATCAGAAATCGGGACAATGACTAGGGATGGGAGTGGAGAATTCATGCCTTTGAGTTGTGGTGTGGAAAAAGAATATTGAATATACCGTGGATTATTAGGAGAACAAAGGAGTTCATTCATCTTGGAGAAGGTGAAACCAGGCTGCTCCTTGGAGGTAAGAATTCTAAAGCTCCATCTGACATACTTAAGGCATATTACAAGGAGGGACCAGTCCTTCGATGTCATGCTTGAGAGGGTAGAGGGACAGCAAAGGAGAAGAAGACCATGATGAAATGGATTGATTCAATGATTGGGGTGAAGGTATATCAGGGACAATAAGGTTGCCTCAGGATAGAGCAGGGTTCAGAGCTGTTGTACATAAGGTCTGCATGAGTCACAAGCAACTCGACCACACATAACAACAAGAACTAACTAAAGTTACTAATTTGAACCCCAACTCCAAAGAACCATAGGAGAAGGGTTTGGTGATGTGTCTCCAAGAAAATTACAGCCTACTCAGACACTTGACTCACTTATATGACTCTATGAAAATGAGAGAAAACAAACCTATACAGCATTTGTAGAGTGGTAGTCAAAGTTGATTGAATTGGACATAAATCTGGAAGGAAGGGCTTACTTAACCTCCTTACTTCCAAACCAGCCGTATTTTCCCTTTACAGTCTCAACAGTGCCATTTCCCACCTGGATGCATCACATTCTTATCCTACCTAGAGACCCACTCAGATCTCTGCTCCTATATGCACATGGGCCCACGCATATGCAAACACACACACACACACTTATAGCCAATATGCACCCTTCCACCCCCACCATGCTGTTATGTGGAGAACTAGCAGGAGACAATCCCACTTTCTTATTCCCCATGTCACTTTTTCTGCCTGTCCAGGCAACAAATTAAAACAAGAACCCCTCCCACCACATCACCCAGAGTGGTCGGGGCTCCTACCATGAGCAGAAAGGCCCCTTTCTATCAGACCCAGGAGAGAAGAGACAGCGCTTTTCATTTGCAGCCTGAGAAGTCGCTCGGAGCTGCTGCTGTGTTTATTTGGTGTGACTTTGGGGCGATCCTATATTGTTTCTTGTCCTCTGTCTAAGTGCTTCATCAGAGATGGGAGGGACAAGAGGTGAGGGGGCAGTAGTGGGAAGAAAAGCAAAAAAGAAATTCAACTTCCTCAGGAAAACACACAGCTCACCCTTAGTCAATGCAGGCGCCGGCACACAGCAAAATTGAACTTTCCCTGCCTCACAGTGGTCTTTGAAAGCATTCAATTATCTGTCTGCACCTATAGAAAATGTTAGGGATTGCTTCCAGAAGCCTTTAAAAGGGTCTATACATAACAGAGGCGCACACACGCTCGGCAGCAGGCAGAGAAACAACAATCTATTCATTTACCTTTGAAAAAGCCAAAAAGGTATAAATTCTGCCCAGAAATCAATCTCCCTCTCTCTTTCTTTCTTTGTCTTTTGCCACATCCTTTCCCCAACCTCTCACCCCATCTCTTGTTTGTTTGTTTATTTATTTATTTCCCATGAAGGCCGCCTAAGCAGATAGAGAAGGCAGCATTAATGCAGAGAGGAGAAGGTGAGTGTATTCTCATGGAAATGCAGCCTCCACTCAGGTAAAGGCAGAAGCTCCTAAGACTGGTCCCCTGGGGGCCTAAGACTCAAAATGCATGTATTTTAATGGCACTTCCACCATGTGCAGTCCACAGTGTCAGGGACTTGAATGGCTGCAATTGAATTGGACTCAACAACACATCATTGAAGTGGATGGTGCCCCTCCCACTTCACAGACAGAAACAAAGTGAAGCCCAAGGAAAAGTCAGCTCCTAAGTAGCAGAAGGAGGAGGGTGGTGTAAATCCTCTGCCCCTCCATCCTGATCTCTTGGAGAACCATTTCTGTATCCCACCAGGGCTAATGTGCTCTGGGTCACTGGGGGAGACAGGATTGTGAGATCAGATGTCTGTAAGACAGGAAGAAGTAGCTAAGATGGCAATGCTTATGAAAGGCTGAAGGATGATGTGGTGAAAACAGTGATGATGAGATGACAGAAGCACTGAAGTGTAGGGGAAACCTTGCTAACGTTAAAGGTGGGTGTTCTAACCCCACCGCAGCCACTACCAATGTCTCTAAGAAATCATGGTGGAAGGTCCTGGACAGAGTGGGCAAAGAATGTGGAGTAAAGCAAAATAAAAAATGTTCATCATATGGCATGAAATAGAATGTGCATGAAAGACTGTATAAAATACGATGTACATGCTTGAAACACAGTGTATATAAATACTAATAACAAAAAAATGAAACAAATACACATAAAAAATGATCACAGTTATTGGTCTGATATAGACTGATAGACTCCCTGACAATGGTCCATAGTCACCTTTCACACCTGGAATAGAACTCAAGCCTGTGACTCAACTTTAGCTCAACTAATAAAACCCAATCCACACCCGTGAAGCCGTGTTGATTCTGACTTGTAGCGACCACACATTGGGTTTCTGAGGGGGTCAATATCTATAGCAGGAGACTGCCCATCATCCTCCTGCAGATCAGCTAGATAGTGGATTTGAACTGCTGATATTCTGGTTAGTATTGTTACCAACACATAACAAACTATGCCACCAGCGTGCCTCAAACAACAGGCAGGTCTAGAGAGCTCAGGTGGAGTAGTGCATAGCAAGACATGCTGCCAGTCCAAACACTGAGCGTTTCCACGAGTTCAAACCCACTGTTGTGAGAAAGATGGACAAATTCTTCTAATTGGGAATTACAGTCTTGAAAGCCTGATGAAGGGATTACTACAAGTTGGAACTCAAGGCATGTGTATAACGTGAATGATAATAATAGCAGACAGTTAGGTCTCTTCAGAAAACTCAGCCATACAAAATCCAAAGAATGACATTTTCCCAGCAATAAAACTTAGAAGACAGGAAGGAATGAATAGGATAGGAAGATTATTGTTGTTTTTAGGTGCTGTTGAGTCTAGCACAACTCATAACGATCCTCTGAACAACAAACCTGAACCATGTCCTATTCTGGACCATCCTTATCATCTCTGACACACTTGAACCCATTCAAAATAAATGCTCCGGATACTAATATTACTTAATTCTACCACTTAAACCAAGGAGCCCTCATAATGTAGAGGGTTAAACATTTGGGATTCTAGCTGGAAAGTCAGCAGTTCAAATTCACCAAATGCTTCAAGGAGAAAGATGAGGCAATCTGCTCTGATAAAGATTTACAACCTCAGTAACTTGTAGGCAATTCTACACTGTCCTGTAGGGTCACTGTTAGTTACATTGGAGCTGTGTGACTCAACTAAAAGTCACCGTACCTCTCTGTGTCTCAATTTTCTTCATCTATAATGAGTCAGAGTGTTGGACTAGGAAGGATTGATGCCTTTGAGCTGTGGTGCTGGAGAAGAGTATTGAGTGTACCATGGACTGCTAAGAAAATAGATTCATCCTTTAGAGGGTTAAAGTGGGCTGCTCCTTGGAGGCAAGGATTCTGAGGCTTCGTCTGACATACTTTGGACATGATGTAAGGAGGGACCGGTCCTTGGAGAGGGACATCATGCTTAGAAGGATGGCGGGACAGCACAGGAGGGGAAGACCCTCTATGAGGTGGATTGATGCAGTGACTGGGATAATCAGGATGAATGTGTTTGAGATGGCTAGGTTGGCACAGGATAGAATGGCATTTAGAGCTCTTGTACATTGGGTCACTAGGAGTCGCAGGCGACTCGACAGCACATAACAACAACATAAAATGAAGGGAAGGATGAGATCAAGAGTTTTCAAGTGGAAGTCAGGGGAATAACCAGGAAGTTCTGGGGAAAAGAGGAACCTCAGAGGAAACATCAACCAAGACACACCCACCTTACAAAAACCACTTAGTCTACATAGCATTTTTCTGCATGGTATTGTATTAGAAGAAAGAATTGGAATAACAACACAACGGCATCCAATGATCCTGCTGCCTAGAAGGTGAAGTGCAATGGCTTTACGACATGCATAGCATACTTCCTGTCTCAACACCACAAAAGACAATGACAGAAGAATTTATGCCTGGATCAACAGCACTAAAGTGTTTATAGACTTCTGGCTTAGTGGTAAGAAGCTGTGCTGAAAACTCAAAGGCACACAATTACAATCCACAAATTATAAGGGGGGAAAAGGGTGATCAACTCTGGTGATATTTACTATCGCTGGAAATTCACTGACGGTCAGTAATGAGTTGGTTCTGACTCCACGGAACACTACAATAACAACAAAATGTTTCTAATCTGTGCAGTCTTTATAGGTGATTATTGCCACAAAGAGGATTCGGACTGGGGAGAGCCAGTAAAGTGGATCTGAGATTGAGATCTTCAAAGAAATCCAAAAGTCTGTAGCTATGGAAAGCAAGAAGTAAGGCAGGCCAGTGAATGAATGATTGGTGTCACTGGACCTGGATGGGAACTGGACAAGGATGAAGCAGAGGCTGGATGGGATTGAGCAAGCAGAGTGTGGGACAATCAGCATAAACACTGTGTATGGCCAGAAGGAGTCCAGTGTGCCTGACTTACGCACAAAGCCATGTTGGATAGTTGTTGTTGTTGTTATGTGCCGTCGAGTCGTTTCTGACTCATAGCGACCCTATGCACAACAGCCCTAAACCCTGCTCTATCCTGCGCCAACC
>NW_006399843.1:8732422-8763911 GCF_000299155.1 Elephantulus edwardii | reverse complement strand
AGTTCCACCCTCAACCAGGATAACCCTTCCCATCTGCCAAGTCCCTTCAGAAAATATCTTCCATTGTCCAACCCATGATCTGACAGCTTGTATCTTAAGCTTTCTTGGCTTCTGTGATTCCAAAAACGTTGACTGCTGACATGTTGGATAGTAGGTTGTTAAAAATAACAATAATAACTTTTTTAACACTAAGAGGCATTTCTCACCAGTGCTTCCTGTCCCCATGTCCCTGTTGACTGAAACCCCAGGTAAAGCAGAGGGTTCTCTGATGCCTGAAACTCAATGGCACTTAACAACAACAACATTTAATGAGTCACACAATTCCTGGTCTCCTGGTCCCTCAAAGAAGATAAAGATAATTGAAGCTACATGATTAAACATGTGATTTCAAATTATAAATGCAAAGTGAAATTTTACATTTATGAAAACTTTTTATAAAAAATTGCATTTTGGAACCATGAAACATCATAGGTCACTTAACTCTGACCAGCACCGCAAGTCTCTCTAGAGCTGTAGTCAGTTTGTATTAGGAACACACAGGTCAGAGCAGATGATTTGCTTACACTGAGCAATCCCAAGACTGGGTCTTGGAAATGACTGCTTGAGGATAGCACCCATAGTTTTGAGCTTGATCAGAAAGACATCATGCATGGAAAGGTGGCGGGTCAGCAAAGAGAGGAAGACCCTCAAGAAGATGACATAGTGACTATAATAATAGGCTTGAGTACCTCAGAGATGATGAGGATGGCACAAGATAGGGTCGTTGCCGTTCAGACCCGCTATTCATAAGGTATCTATGAGTAGTTGTCACCGTCAGGGTATCGGACAACAATAAGAGGTAGTTGCTGTGGAGATGACACCATTCTTGACAATTCCACGTGTGCAGAGCAGGGCTATGTTGCCACGCTTTACCAATGACTGATTTTTTTAAGAACAGGTTCACTAGATCTTTCTTCCATGACATCTCTTGAGGGATATAAGTCTCAAACATTTCAGTGAGCAGCACGCCACTCAGGGTCTCCAAATTCTTCTTGTTATTATTGTTGCTATTGACCTTTGGTGTTCTTTCACGGTTTCAGCTCATCTAGACTTTATGTACTGCAGAACAAATCACTTCCTAGACCTTCCACATCCGCATCCTCACAATCATTGCTCTCTACAAAAAGAAGATAGTATAACTTTCAAATTTTTGGGTATTTTTTTCTTACTAAATAAAATTTTTGTTTTATACTGGTTTACTTACAAAGTTTATATACATTGTTTTTCCCACCAGATCTTTCCCATTTCCGTTACCCACTGCTCCCTCCACCCATCAAATTGTGTGACCCTATGAATAATCCCTTTACCCCCAACTCCCCCCAACCCCCAACCCCCAACCCCGGCCATCCTCACCCTTCTGCATCCACTTCCCCCCACCCCCTTGGATCCTCATACTCATTCTACAATAATGGTCTTGCACAATGTTTGTCGTTATCAGACTGAGTTAGTTCACTTGGCATAATGCTCTCCAGTCCCTCTCAAGTTAGGTAGTGATTTACAAAATCATTGCTCTTGCATGCTACATAGTATTCCATCGTGTGACTGTACCATAATTTCTCAATCCATTCCATTGTATTTGGACATTTGGGCTGTTTCCATATTCTTGAGATGCTGAATAATGCTGCTATGAATCAGTGTACAAGATTTCAAAGAGTTTTAACATTGGTGTCCAAAGTGTGTAAAGTAGCAAAGGTATCTATAAATAAGTACTATCAGTCTCATTCTACAGATGAATAAACAGACACAGATCACTGAGGGAACTCAGAGTTGTCCCACGAATTAAGGACAGAATTGCAGCTGGGGCCCCGCCTTCTCCCCACTAGCCAGATGTATTTTGGATTCAGCTACCCACAAGCCAGCCTTCTCCTCTAGAGTAGCTCCCTCTATTGAGGTCCCTATTCTAACCCCTGGAGACTTGCTGACCCAAGGGGTCCTTGCTTTAATCACTGAGGGATTGAGGGTAAACGAGAGAGTGACTTTCCTATGGCGTTTGACTTGTCGACCAATTTGAAGAGCATTTTCTTGGCCAGCGCTCTAATCCCAATGCTTGAGTAATGCCCCAAGGCCACATCGATCGGAATCCGGGAAATTCCGACCCAACCACAGCACATTGTAATGGCCTTTGCCCGGGTGACCTTCTCCCTGTCAGAAAATACATCTTTTCTGCAAGTCCCCGGCCTGCAAACATCACCCGCAGCCAGCTTAGCCACACAAAGGGCTTTGAAATGGTGTGGATAATGCATCGAGGGGAAAACTGTTTTCCAAGTATGTAATTCGTCCACTATTAACCTGCAGCTGCAGGGGAGGCCCTGACTTTGATTCTTTTCTTCAGTCAGTGTCACTCCTGTTGTGTAATGTGGACACATGGTACACGACCAGAGACAGGAAGCATAGGTTTGTCATCATTCCTGAGTGTTAATGACCCCCTGGCCAGTTGGCTGACACTCAGCTGGCTGGTCTGCTGGACTGCAGGCCTGACCCCATGGAAACTCTTGTGTTCTTTTTGGTTCCATCAGAGCAGTTGTTCTGGTATTCATCAGAGTGGTTTGAGAAGGGAGTTGGCCTCCCTGGCCATCTGGAAGTACATGCTCTTGATGGGGCTTGACACAAGCACACGGTCCTCTCCTTTTTACCTTAGAAAGATATCTCAGAGACTCTAAGTTCCAGCCCTAGCTGATGGTACCATAAGCCTGGGCATCTTTACGCAAAAGCATTTCCTTATTCTGTCATCTGTGAAATGACTGGACAAAGTACTTGGACAGAGATTTTCTGATACTATTCTTTGCGATGATTCTCTTTCTTAGGTAAGATGATGGCTTGAATTTTAAACGGAAGAGGAAGAAAAGAATACTAAAAGCCTGGGGTGAAATGTTGGTCCTATATGCCAACACGTATGTACACATGGTGGGGAAAAGGAGAATCCTATTTTCACAATTATACACTCCTTTTCCATTTATTCTCATTACTCAGATCTTGGAAAGTTTTCTGACCTCCCCTAACCCCAAGTTAAACAGAACCAAGCAGCATTCTATGCAGGAGGGTCCACATGGACCTGAATTCTCCCAGGTTAGAGACCCTGATGCACAACAACAACAACAACAACAGTGAGAGCAGATAGCAGGACATAGAGCAAGTGTCAGAATAGAAGCAAAGGTTTGGCAATGTTGAGTGGGTGGAGCCACAGGAGAAGGTACTGAACTGAAAACAGCATTATGAGCTTTTTAGAAGCAGTGGAGGTAGAAGATAGTACTTTCTTAGAAAACGTCTTCAGAAAAGCCACTGGCAGGGAAGAACTAAGATGGATCTCAAGCTAATTCAATAATGATAGCTTCAAATGTGTAATTTTCAACCACTGGTAAATGAGCACCATTAGCCAGTTAATGTCTAGTCTAGGGCTGAGTCTGTTAAATATAACAATCCAAGAAAATATAAACTACAGGGGATAAGTTCCATTCATTGACTTTTTCAGGTCAAAATGAAAGCTAAAGATCAGAAAAGCAAAGCTATATTCACATTCTCAAAGAACACATTTCTTCCTAGCTTGGTGGTGATGGTGGTTTTTCTAGGTGCCATCAAGTCAGATATGACTCAGAGCGACCCTATGAACAAGAGTTTAGAATCCTGTCCTGTCCTGTGCCAATCTCACCGTCTCTGATATATTAAAACCTGTTGCTGCAGTAACTGTGGCAATCCACCTGGTTAAGAGTCTTCCTCCCCTCTGTCATCCCTCCATCTTCACAAGCATGACGTCCTTCTTCAAGGAATAATCTCTTCTAGCAGCCTACCCAATGTGTATGAGATAAAACTTCATCATCTTTGCCCCCAGGAAGCACTCTGGCTGCACCTTCTCCCCGACATATGTGTTTTTTCTTTTGGCAGTCCATGGCATCTTCAGCATTATTCTCCAAAATCAGAGTTCAAAAACATTGACACTTTCTGCCATTCTTAGTCATTGTCCAGCTCTCAGACACAGAGCAAATGATTGAAAAGGCCACGGCCTGAATCAAGTTCACCTTAGTCTTCAAATTGACCTCATTGCTCCTCAGTAATTTGGAGAGGTCCTCAACTACAGACTTTCCAAATGCAACCTGATCTCCTGACTACTAGTCCAAGTGTATTCATTGTGGATCCAAGTAAGATGAAGTCACTGACAGTTTCACTCTTTTTCTCCATCTATCATGGTGTTGCCTATCAGTCCAGTGGTGAGGATTTTGGGTTGGTGTTAAGTGGTCCTCAAATGGCAAACTGATGAGTTACTGATGATTTACTGTTGAGTCAGCACTAACTCCTGGTGACATGAGGTACAACAGAACAAAAGGCCATCGAGTCCGGTGCCATCTTCATAATCCTTGCTCTTCTTCCAACACAACATCAGGCAGTGCTATGTTGTTCTCCATAGACTTTTACTGGGTGATAATCAGATGTAGATTTTCAGACCTTTCTTCTCAATCTGTCTCAACTTTGATGTTCCACTGAAACCTTTGGGTGCCCAGGGGTGGCCATTTCGGTACTTGAAATACTTGTAACATAGCTTCTAGCATCATGTTGTTGTTGCTGTTAGATGCTATCAAGGTGTCCCTGACCCATAGTGACCGTATGCCTAACAGGTCATATCTTGTACCATCTTCACAATCTGTCCTGTGCTTACACCCATTGCTGTAGTCACTACATCCATCTATTTCACTGAAGACCTTCTTCTCCTTTGCTGACCTTTCACCTTTCAGGCAGGATGTCCTTTTCCAAGGACTGGGCTCCTCTTTTGCATCATGTTGCTGTTAGGTGCCAGCGAGTCAAGTACAACTATAAACAACAGATCTAAACCTTGTCCTATCCTGTGTCATCCTCAACATCATAGTGACACGCAAATAACTACAGTATAACTAATTGACAGGTGGGTGGTATTGAGTTAGGAAACTCTATGAACTTTGATAAATGTCAATAGTTGTAGAGAGGCTTCAGGCCTTTTTCCATAGGGTCACTTGACTTGAAGGCAATCAACTACAATAACAACAGTATTGAGTCACTTACTGTAGAGTTTCTAAAAATACAGATACTTGTGCCTCTCCTAGACCTAATGAATAGACTCTCTGGGGATGAGGTGACCTCAGGTGCTGACCAACAGTCTGAGCATGAATCACAGGCTCATCACAATAGCAATAACAACGAGGGATAGCTAAAAAAATTTCTCAAGGACTGTGCTCAATCAGACCAGCTGCTTATTTGACTCAATGTTAAATATTTGTTGAATAAATATTTCAAGACTAGATTGTGAGTTCCAATAGATTCTGCAATCTTTTAGTGTGAGGACTTATGTCTAAGCCATGTGTAGGGTACCTGCTTACGGTAGTTGACCAATGTGTGTTTGTTCAGTGTATGAGGAAGAGAATGAATGATTAAATAAATGTGGTATTAGAGAAAGAATCCACTCTTTCACATTAGGAACTTTAGTTCAAATCTAGCTTAGTTCAAAACTTAGTTCAAAATATAGCTTGATCCATTTAGGGTACTTGGGCTAGTTGCTCTGTCTTTGTGAGCTTCAGTTTTCTCATTGAAAATGATAGGATCAGACTCACATGCTTCAGTATCCCTGGGGAGTACAAATGGTCTGTGTTCACCTGCTAACCAAAGGCTGGGAGTTCAAGTCTACACAAAGGTATCTCAGAAGAAAGGCTTGTTGAAAACGCTGCCGTTAAAACTGCTACAGGACCTAGTTCTACAATGATACATGTTCTGTCCTGATAGGAATGGAGTCACCATGATTTAGAATCGAATCAGGAGCAACTGTGTGGTTTCCTATGTACTATGAATGAGTTCGTTTACATCAACAGGCTGATCTGTTCACAGCACAGATTTCTCTTCATGTGAGTGGAGTCAAGTTCTATATGGGACTCTGGTTTAGCTGATTCCACTTCCCCGAGGCTCATCCACTCCTGGTCACTTCAGGTGCCACTGTTGAAAGAGATGCAGGAGGGACTGGGTGTGGTAGCTGTGAAATAACCTGCAGCCAACTCTTCAAAGAAGACCAGTGCCTACTCTGTGATAAATTTTAAGTGGCCTTGATAAAAACAACCCATTTTCCTTTAAATTCATCGTCAGGCAAAATTCCCTTCTCCCAGAAGCTGTACAGGAGTTTGGGTTGACATGACACACCAATGTAGCAAGACAACATAATTTAAAGGAGCCCTGTGGCTTTTACATTTGAGGCTGACTGTTTCCCAGCATTTGAGCCAATGCTCAGAGAACAGCTGGGAGATTAGGTACTAACGAAAAGGAAATGATTTGAAATATCCATGCTACGCTCCCTGCAAATCACAGCACCATGACTTGGCAAGCTTCGTCTTCCCTCCCCACCCCTGCCACCCCCGTTGAAATGTGTCTCCATACGGGGTTGTCGGCAGAGCTGCTCTGAGATGTTTACAGCTCTCTCACTCTTGGCTTCCTTGTATGCCTATGTGATAAAGGTTTGGCTTTGTTGTATCAAGCGAAATCACAGAGCGAGATGTTTTCCTTGTCTGACTAAGAAATACAGCAAATATTATATCAGGTTGCCCCTTTGCGTCCCATCATTTATCTTGCCTATCACTGTACCTTCTGGAGACTACAGTGGGTAGTGGGGGAAGAGAAGGAGGTGCCAAAGGAAGTCATAACACATAATTTGGTCCAATTCTCTGTCTCTGGGCAAGAAGACACCTCTGAATTGTTCTGAGTAGAGTTCTCTGGCCTCTAAGAACTACTCCTCCTAACTGGCTCATTCTACTGGCCAATTCAAATCAGATTCCCTTGCTCAGCCAAAAGTCTTCCTCTTAATTAAGTAAATTCTCCCCACTTTTTTTGTTTTTGAGATCCCATAGCTATTCTTCTGTGTACTACTCAAGCTCATTTTCTTCTCAAGTAACCTTCCCTTTGAAAGAATTGAAAAATTGATTAGCCCTAATCATCCTTCTCCTCTAATTTTCCTAGGATTATATCCATTAAGAGATTTAGAATTTAGAACAAAGCTATCTGCATTGTAATTCCGAAGGCACATGGTTCGACTCCACTGGCTGCTCCTTGGGAGAAAGGTGGGCAATCTCCTCCCATGAAACTAAACGCCTCTAAAAACCCAGCCGAGGGTCAGCTATGGGTCGGTTCTGACTTGACAACACACAATGACAAGAAAAATAATGGTAAGCAAACCCACTGCAGCCAAGTCGATTCAGCCTCAGATTCTTCCATTAAGTTTTCAAGGCTGAGGAGACTGTGTACTTTTCTCTCACAGACCACCTGTTGGACTTGAAAAACTAACCTTACAGCTAGCAGCATAACACATTAACAAAGTGCACCTCCAGAGCTCATTTCCACTCCCTAAGGTGCAAATGATAGGCAGGTGAACACAAGGATGCTTACAAGGTTACATTCATAAACTACTGGAGAGATGTTATTATTACTGCTAGTTGCCTCTGAGTCAAGTCTGACTCACTGTGAACTTATGTAAGTTCAAAGGAAAGGCTGGCCGCTCCTGCATCATCTTCCTAGTCATCAAGTCCATTGCTGCAAAGTTTGTACCAGTCCTTCTCTCCTAGGGTCTCCATGCCCACCTAGTTCCTCTCCTTCACTGAGCAATGTGAAGCACTGTGTCCTCCTCTAATGATTCCTCCTTCCTGACGTTGTGTTCAAGGCAAGCAAGTCAGACAATAGCCTCCTGTGATCCACAGGTTTCCACTGTCTGATTTTCGGAAATTGATTTCCTGGCCTTTCCTCTCAGTTTGCCTTAGTCTGGAAGTCTTGGAGAAATCTTTTGGCTAATTCTAGTAGGATGTGATTCTTGACCATTGAGCTATGGCAGAAAGTAAAATTATTCATGTAAAACAAATATTTAGGAGTGGTTCAACTCATTCAACTCTCAGCCATTGAGTCAGAACTGATTCATAGCTGACTTTCCATTGGGTTTTCAGAGGTAAATCCCATGGAAGGAGATTCCACATCTTTCTGTCTTGGGGAAGCCAGTGGATTTGAACAGCCAGAGAGGAACCACCTTTGAGTTAGCAGATCAACTCCCTGTGGACTACACCACCGTTTTTGTTGTTATTTAGAAATGACTCATAACTGATCCTCCAACAGGTTTGCTGAGGCAGTAAATTGCACAGCGGAGAGCACCGGTCTTCCTCCCTAAGGCCTGCTGATGGATTCAAAGTACCAGAAAGGAGCCACGTTTGAGTTAGCAGGGCAGCTCCCTGCAGATGACACCACCACTGCACATTAGTCTAACCTTTCCGCATTCTCTAGTTCTTCATCTCCCCTTACGATGCTCATGTCCATGAGAGAAGGTACGGGCTGAGCATTCAGACAGAGAATCTTTATAGAAGGCTGGGGAGGAGGAAGGCTGTGACTGCTCGTATTTTCTGGGTTGTTGTTCATATTGCGCTCACTTCTGTGACTAGAGTGCTTGTACCCCTGGGGGTGTGCAGTAGCAAACCAGGTAGTATAAAGGCACAGAATAAACATATTGTATCTTCCCAGGGCATCAATTTTACTTGAAGATCTGAGGTTAAAGCATTTTTATGTTAAAATAAGTATATAGGGTATATATCTATAAATATCTATATCTATATATGGTATAGGATAGAATGAAAAAATCACATAAATTACTAAGATAAAACATAAGACTTCAAAGACAGGCTGAGCTTGTGGCAGGCTGCTTCAGGCTGTGCCCCCAGATCTCCTAGGGGTGCTCACTCAGGCTTCTTTGCCAGGAGGGAAGTTGAGTGGGTGGAAAGGTTTGCAAGGCTGTGGTAAAGCCCACCTTCTAGAGAGTACCAGCTTCTCAGCAGAGCAGGTCAGGGTGTCCCCTTGACTCTGGGGTGCACTTTGATGGTAGTAACAACTCCAGGAATGAGGGAACCAAAGCCGAGACAGTGTTTTTTCACAGCAGAGGGGTCTGGCAGGCTTCTGCGGGGTAGATCCAAGAGCTTGCTCTGTGTTAAAGGAAGATTAAAATAACTACTTTCTCCCAGTTTTGGAGATACACCACCTCGGGGTCTGTCACTTCCCGGGAAGATGTGGGATGGTTTATGGTTATCAGGAAAGCAGCAACTAACTCGCTTTTATTGCAGAGGAACTTGCTCCCAGAGGATTGGCACACACACACACACACACACACACACACACACACACACACACGCTCTGTGCACCTACCTCCTGTCCTCAGAGTTAGCCAGAGAGAGGAAAGACAGCAAATGTGATTAATGGGGCCACCCCAGGGGACTCAATGGATGGCAAGCAAACCTGCTGGTACCACAGAGCCAATTTCAGTAACAGGTTTAAGGGAGCCCTGAGATGGGAGAAAATGCAGCTGACTCAGCCATTCAAGCCTCCTGGAAGTCCAGAGGGAGCCTCAGGAAGAGAGGAGCTGGAGATTGCTGCAGAGCCTGGTGCCTGGGGAGACTTAACACTCACAACCCGGGGC
Organism: Elephantulus edwardii; assembly: GCF_000299155.1. NCBI lineage: Eukaryota > Metazoa > Chordata > Mammalia > Macroscelidea > Macroscelididae > Elephantulus > Elephantulus edwardii. The sequence continues at coordinate 8,754,427 of NW_006399843.1, read as the reverse complement.
TGGCAGCAGGGCTAACTATAGGGAGAAACACAGGCTTGTTCCAGGCCAGGCTGCATGGTGTTAATGTGGTTCTCTGTCTTGGCCGATGTCGGGGGGGAAAGAAGGGACTGAATATTCCTAGCGTACTCCGTACTCCGTAGTTTTCAAAGCACTCACAAATACCAGCTTATTTATTCTTCCTGGTAACTTTGTGAAGTAGGAAAGCCAGGTCCTAGTGCTCGCCTTGAGAAACATGTACTTTCCAGTCTCCCATGTTGTAACCAGACATGGTCAATGTCCCAGCAGTTAAGATTGCTGCACACAAGGAGATACAGGAGAGGAGCGTCAAAGCCAGAAAGGCCAGAGTACTAACTCTGTTACCTGCTGTAATAGAGACACTGTTATGTGGGTGGCTTTGACAAACAAATTTATTCTCGTACAGTTTAGGAAGCTAGAAGTCCACGTTCAAGATACACACTCTGGAGAAAAGCCAACTTTTTTTTAGTTGATTATGAGGGAAAGTCCTTGTTTTCTTCAGCACCAACCAGCCCAGTATTTCTTGAGAATCTCCAGGTATTGTGACCTTTCCTGGGAGTAAGGAACATCCTTGAGCAGAAGCCCAGGTCCAAAAGCGTGCACTCCACTCCCGGAAATTCTTTCTTGATCTATTGGATATCCTCCTCCCCAATTCTAAGCTCTCTTCCCTCCCCTTTTCTCTCTAGTGCAGTAAAAGGAGGGGTGCCCTGGTGGTGCAGTCCACAGGGAGCTGTACTGTTCATGCAAAGGTCATGTCTCTCTGGTGGTTTGAATCTACCAGCAGATCCAAAGAAGGTTGTTGTTGGTAGGTGCCCTTGAGTCGAGTATGACCCATAACGACCCTGTGAACAACAGATCTGAACCTCGTCCTATCCTACGTCATCTTCACACTTCCTGACACATTATAGCCCATTGTGGCAGTCACTGTGTCAATAATCTGCCTGATAAAGATCTCCCTCCCTTTTGCTGACCTCTTCTTAGAGTCCTTAAAATTCAATGGCAGGTCAGCTGTGAGTTGGTTCTGACTTGATGGCAATGAGTTGCTGTTGGGATAAAAGATATTAGAGGCCATACCCTAGGGGACTACTCTTTACATCAGATAAGGGCTATCATGGGATTAAGGGGAGTCACATTCCATCCTTAATCTATTTATAGCTATCTGGTTTATCAGATATTTAAGGGTCCTTACACAGCTTCTACATTTCATCACTACACATATGCATTGGAGGGAGGGCACGATTCAATTCAGATAGGAGACTAGAAGTCTAAACTTAGGGAACCACACTAAAGGAAACTCCTCTCTTTTTACTGGTTCCAGAGCAAAGTCTTTGTTTCCTTCAGTGTCTGTAAACCAGGGGTCCACTGGAGAGCTTCCCCAGTGTGAAGGAGCTACCTTGTGCAGAGACCCGAGTTCTAAAGGACACACTCTTTTCTTGGTAATTCTTCCTTGGTGATATTGATCATCCCTCCTCCAGCTTTCCTACCTTTTCATCTCCACTGAGAGAAAAAGTGTTACTGGCCATACCCTGCCTAGGGAATCTCCCTTAGATCAAGGCCGGTGCTGTATTGCATTCTACATTTAATCCTCCTGCAATCATTTGGCTACCAACTCATGGAGTATCATTACCTAGCTTCCACATTATATCATTACATACATGTATTTTGGGGGTCCACAAGTCAATCCATGACAGTTGGGTTCCTGGTTCTACCAGAGATCTACGTGACTTTGAGTAAGTTCCTTAATCTTTCTGAAATGGGATGACATACGTGCACCAACATATTGTTGCTAATAGTTGACTGTGACTGACAGTGACTCTGTACTTAGCAGGATGGAATGCCATTTGGTTTTGTGCCATCTTCATGATGTTCGAGTTCATTGTTTCAGCTGCTGTGCATTTATTTCACTGTGCTTTCCAATCTAGGGGGCTCATCTTCCAGCACTACAGTGAGCAACCTTTTGTGATCCGTAGGATTTTCATTGACTAATTTTCGGAAGTAGATTATTGGGCCTTTCTTCTTGATACATCTGAGTTCTGTTGAAACTGTACTGTCCACCATGACTGGTTCTGCTGGTATTTGAAATGGCAGTATCAGTATCGTAACTTCCAGTCCTTTAGACACACAATACTGCTACAAAAATACAATAAACAATGGGTTAATAAAATCCATGTTAAATGTTTATCCCAGGATCTGGCTCATGTTATTAAACTATCAGACCTGTTGTTATTCAGTCAAGTGCCCTCCCAGATCATGATAATCCCATATGTGCAGAGTAGGACTGCATTCCTCAGGATTTTAAAGGTCATGACCATTCAAAAACAGTTTGCAAGGCCTGATTTCAAATGTGCATCTGTATGTGTTTGAATTCACAATGTTTCAAATAATAGATGAGACTTAAAGGTTTGTGCCACTTGGGGACGCCATACTAAGCTCTCACTAACATAAAGACATCAGTGTTGTTGTTGTTATGTACTGTCAAGTTGCCTGCTCCTCATAGCGACCCTATGGACAACAGCTCTGAACCCTGCTCTATCACAAGCCAACATCATTGTTCCTGACACCCGCATTGTCCCAGTCACTGAGCCAATCCACTGAGACTTCCTCTCTTGCTATCAAAACTACTCTTTGTTTTGTTTTATAAATAGAAAAATTTTTCCCATTAGTTTGGATAGGAACAAGATAATCTCTCAAACATCTGGCCGGCCAGAGATTTTTCAGAGAACACTATTAATCCAAAGAAGGAAGCAGGAAAATCTAAACCCCAGAATGAGTTGTCAATAAAACCCCATTTGAGCTAGCATCTGTTTGGTTGGTCTTTTTTTTTTTTTTTCAAAGTAAAATGAAACCCTAATGAAGATGTTTTCTCTGCAGTCTGCACCTTGGGCACACCCAGTGACTGCAGCTGGCTAACAGAATAGAAGAGGGGGGTGCATCTGAGAAGCAGAAAGGCTTATTAGCCAGTGAGGAGGGTAGGGTGAAGCCAGTCAGAGGAGGGGGCTGGCCCCTGACATATGTGTTCTGTTTAAGTGCTCACGTGGCACTGGTATATCTGCCCATCTTCATATATGAGGCGAGGAGCAAAGTGGTGGTGTTGTTGTTATGTGCCGTCGAGTCGCTTGCGTCTCATAGCCACCCGATGTACAACAGCCCTAAACTCTGCCCTGTCCTGTGCCAATCGCACTGTCTCTGATACACCCATCCCGACTACCCCAGTCACTGAATCAATCCACCTCATAGAGGGCCTTTCTCTCCTGCACTGTCCCTCCACCCTACAAGCATGATGTCCCTCTCTAAGGACTGGTGTCTTCTCACAACATGTCCAAAGTATGTGAGATGAAGCCTCAGAATCTTTGCCTATAAGGAGCCACCCGGTTTAAACTTCTCCAGGCCTAGCCTGTTTGTTTTCTTAAGGGTCCATGGTACATTCAATACTCTTCTCCAGCACCACAGCTCAAAGGTATCAATTCTCCTTCTATCCTCCCTGGTCATTGTCCAACTCTGACACATAACAAGTGATTGCAAAGATCATGGCCTTTATTAAATGCACCTTAGTCTCCAAAGAGACACCATTGCTCTTCAGTACAAGCAAAATACGAGCAAAGTGTATGAAAGTGTTTTCCTCAAATCCCTCCCACCACCCATTTGCTTCCAGGTCAATACCTATTGGTGACAATATCATGTGTGTCAGAGTAGACTGTGCTTCATACTGTTTTCAGAGGCTGATTTTCCAAAAGTACATCACCAGATCTTTCTTTGGAGTGAACTTGAACGTCCAACATTTTGTTTAACAGCCAACTACATTAACTATCTACACCACTACAGGGACTCCACTTTTACCACTAAAAGCCCAAATCCACTGCCATCAAGTTGATTCCAACTCACTGTCACCTTGCATTGGATCTTCCAACGCTGTAAAACTAATGAGAGGAGACTGCCTATCTGTCTCCCTCAAACTGCTGGTGGATTTGAACCACTGGAGACATCAGGACTTTTAGTGAGCAGTCCTCCACGCTGTGAACTATGCTACCAGATCCAGATCCTGGGCTGTGCCTTTGAGACCTCCTAGAAGCACAGGGTGTATGATTCTCAGAGATGAACCAGGAAGCAGAGGCCCAAGGAGCAAGAGATATGCCCTGGAGCCACGCAGTAATTCGGCATCTTCACTCAACTGTTCAGCATCCCTTGGGGTTTCTGGGAGGATTGTCCTCAGCTACTGGAAATTGCTCGTAGCTGCAGGTTCCAGTAAACATGAAGGTCGAGCCACATCTGCTGAGCTGTTGCTGGGCTCCAGGCTGGACGTCAGCCGCTGGGGGGAAAGCCTGTCTTCGGAGGCTCCCTGAGTCCTTGACCAGAACTCAGACACAATGCAAACAGGAGAACAATAGAGAGTGTGTGTGAGAGCCCAGCCGGAGTGGGTATTGATCATGTTTATAAAAAGAAACACACTGAGGAGTGCAGAAAAACCTTACTGACGCACCAGCTGGCTTGGCTAATTAGCACAGGTGAGTCCATGTCAGCCGCCAGCCCTGGGCCAGGAAGAAAATAATTCGCTCAACAAACAGAACATCTAAGGAGGAACAAAAAGAAAATAGGCACTGTCCCCTGACCTCTTGAGAATTCGACTCCGACAGTTCAGGGAAGCAGGTAGGCTAGATGCTGGAAACAGCATTCTGGCAGACAATCACAAGAGAATGTGGGGACTATTCCATTTGAGAGACACTTTGGTCTGAAGGGTTGAGGGGCATTCGACACTGAGAAAGGGTGTCCTTGTGCTGAGTGCCATGAGCTGCCCTTTCACCTTCAAAGGGGAATCTTGACTTTCAGAGGGTTGAAACCTCCTCTCCCTGAATCTTTATCACCATGTACTATTGTTGTCACAGAAAGGTGTGCCTCTGGGATGTGTCCTTTCTCCACACTTATTCAATCTGCATGCTGAACAAGTCATTTGAGAAGCTAGATTCTATAAAGAATAATGTGGCATCAGGATTAGAGGAAGACTCATCAACAGCCTGAGTTATGCAGATGACGCAACCTTGTTTTACTGAAACCAAAGAAGACTTGAAGCACTTACTGAAGAAGATCAAAGATTACAGCCTTCAAAATTAATTACATCTTAACATCACAAAAATGAAATTCCTCACTCCAGGGCCAACTAACTGGCAAGATCATGATAGATGGAGAAAAGATTGAAGTTATCAACAACCTCATCTTACTTGGATCCACAGTGAATGCCTTTGGTACCAGAGGTCCTCCTTTGATTGACCTATTTCACTCAGCATAACTTGTTCTAGTTTCATCCAGTATTTCACATATTTTTGATTGTATTTTTGGGATCCATTATATTCCATTCTGTGAATGTACTACAATTTCATTAGCCATTCATCTATTGATGGGCACTTGGATGGTTTCCAGCTCTTGACTATTTTAAATAGTGCTACAGTGAGCATGAGCCTCGAGTTGCAATACTTAAGGATGCTTTGGGCAGAATATTATATGATCCAGGAAACATTAAAAGAAGATGGAAGGAGTAAACAGAGTCATTGTACCAAAAGGAATTGGCGGACATAGAAGAATTTCTTGGAACAATGTATGAGCCTGTGGTGATGAAGGAAGAAATTCAAGCTCCTCTGAAGGAATTGGCAAACACCTAGGCCCCAGGAATTGACGGTATACCAATTGATATATTTCAATAGACAGATGCTGCCCTGGATGTGCTCACCAAGTTGTGCCAAGAAATCTAGAGGACAACCACCTGACTAATTGACTAGAAGAGATCGATATTTGTTCCCATTCCAAAGGAAAGACCTGACAGAGTGCAGAAATTATTGAACCTGCAGACCTAGAATTAGAAAAAGACCTCCTCAAAGGCATTCTAGGCACACTGGGTAGGTAGATGGATCTGAATAGTTAGTTCTGACCTAAACAAGAGGCTGTCCAGGGAGCCTCTCAGCTTGAATGAGTATGACCTGTACTGTGACTGATTCTGGGCCCAGTTTATAGATCTCAGGTACAAGATATGCATAGGGATGCATAGGCATTGCAACCTGGAGGAGAAAGAACAGTTAGTATCGTACAGGATGGGAGGAGCAGTGAGCATGAGGGACAATAGGGACAATTCCAGCTCCTCAGATGAATTCAGCCCATTTCGATTCAAAGCTACCAAATAGTGAAGAGAGGAAGGAAGGGAGAATCTTGCTTTGCCTCCTATATCTCACCACCTGTCCAGTTCCTCTGCAAGATGGGTATTATCACTCTCTCTGCAACATGTTGACACCCTGAGCAGCTAAGGTGAAAGGTTTTATTTCATCAAGAGGTGCCTCAGAAGACAGGCTTGTGGATCTACTTCCAAAAAATCAACCATTGAAAGCTCTGAAGTTTCAGTTCTGCTCTGTCATAAACTTTGTTGTTATTATTTGCTCCTACCTGAATTAAAGCAACTGGCAACACAAATAGGTCACTTAGAAAGGAAAGCAGTGGTAACAGTGGATCTGAGGACTCTGAGTAGCCAGCCCAAGGACTAATGACAATTCCACTGGGTTCTGAATATGTGAATATGTGTGAGTAAATAGTGAGTGATAACTTGCAAGTTTGCCAGCTTTATGCATCCCACCTCTCCATCAATACCTACTCTTGCCTGTTACTGAGGTTTAAAAAAAATTACCAAAAAATTGCTTTTTCTCACACAGACTAAGTGCTCTTTTGATAAAATAGAAACTCAACTAGGATGCACCTGATTTAAGCCATGGTATTTCTGATACAGGCCGTGGTCTTTGCTATCACTTGTTATGTATCAGAGAGTTGGACAATGACTAAGGAGGATAGAAGGAGAATTGATGCCTTTGACCAGTGGTGCTGGAGAAGAGTATTGAGGGTACCATGGACTGCCAAGAAAACAGATTCATCCTGGAAAGGGTTAAACTGGGTGGCTCCTTGGAGGCAAGGATTCTGAGGCTCCATCTAACATACTTTGGACATGTTGTAAGGAGAGACCAGTCCTTGGAGAGGGACATGATGCTTGGGAGGGTGGAGGGACAGCACAGGAGGGAAAGGCCCTCTATGAGGTGGATTGATTCAGTCACTGGGGTTATCAGGATGGGAGTGTCAGAGACAGTGCGATTGGCACAGGACAGAGCAGAGTTTAGGGCTGTTATACCTAGGGTCGCTATGAGTCGCAAGCAACTCGACAGTACATAACAACAACAACAACAACAATAACATTTTCAAGGACTTCCTATGAATCTGAAGGTTGGACAATACATAAAGATGATAGAAGAATCAATGCTTTTGAATCATAGTGTTGGAGCAGAACATAGAATATCTCATGAACTGCCAAACAAATTTATCTCAGAGGAAATATAAGCAGATTGTTCCTGGGATGCAAAGATAGCAAACTTTTATCATACATGCTTTGAGCATGTTATCAGGAAGGGTCAAGTCTTTAGAAAAAGAAATCATACTTGGGAGAGGTAGAGGAAGAGAGCATGACCCTCCAGGGAATAAACAGATAAAATGGCTGCAACAGTGGGCAGAGCATGGTGGAGAGCACGAGCATGGCACAGGACAAGAAAAGGTTCAGATCGATTGTTTGTTGAGTTGCTGTAAGTCATAGTCAACTTGATGCCACCTAACAACAACAAAGCAGCAGTAGCCACATCCCCTCACAATCGTGCTGTGATGATTTGCTGTTGTTGTGAGCACTAAGAGTTGGAACTGACCCATAGCTGACCCTCCAGTGGGTTTTCAGAGGCAGTTAAATACACAGGAGGAGATTGCCTACCCTTCTCCTGCAGAGCAGCTAGTGACTCCAGCCTCATGCCTTTGGGATTGCAGCACAGCTTCTTTCCACTAAGTCTCCATCAGTTGCCATGGTGTTGATTGTCACTAACACTGACCACATGGGCATCAGTAGAACTGTGATCCATAAGGCTTTCAAAGGCTAGTTTTTTGAAATTAGATCACCAGGCTTTTCTTCTGAGGTACTTATGGGTGGACTCAAAATTAGAGAGAGCTCCTACTATGTTTCACAAGGGCTTTCTTAGATGGCATTACATGCTCTAAAAAGTACTTTTAAAATGACAAAGTACAGAAATTATTAGGGACTATCAGAACTCAAGAGAGTTGGATGTATTTTTGTTTTGAAAATTACATAACAAATGGGTTTTTAATGGTGCTATTTTCAGCATTATGGCACCTGGATCAGGGAGATATATTGGGGAGCTAGAGACGTCTTAGGCCTCTCTAGTCTGATCTCATCCTCCTTTCTATCCACTAGTGAGTCTTGTAGGCAGCCAGGGCGACAGTCTCCTTTAAGTAAGTGCAGGGCTACAAACTTAGAGGTCATTTTGTGAATTTTTCCTTTAAGTGCAGGCTTGATCATGTTTATGTCTTTGTGTTTATAAATGTACATATGAATGTGGCCACATTCATTTCCATCCATTTTTTTGCTTTTATGTTTCAGTCAATAGTTTTTGGCAATGCCTTTGCAACACCATGAGCTGCAGACAGGAAATAAGACCCATCCATTTGTGCTGGTACAAGCTAAAGATTTTCTATAAAGTGCCTGCATTTCCAGGCTGGGGGAATGGATTTCACTGCAGGAAAAAAAATATTGTGAGGTGAGAGAAGTGCAGCAAAGGAAAATATTGGCCACTTTAATGATTTACAGAAGCATAAAAAACCTCCTCGCCTGCTGAGATTTCATATTTCCCCTTCTGCCAATAAGGGGCTGGGGTAAGGGGTCTGATTTGAGCTGTCATATGAAGAAACAAGAAAATACCAAGGTTGGACCCTTCCTGGGTATTCTAGAATCTCTGTAAAATTCTGGGGGTACAGGAAGGGCTGGGAGAAAATAATAAATGTAGGCTTGTGTTTGGGGTAAAACTGCTTGTTCTATCCATATGAATGGAGAACTAGTTCCCATTGTTTTGGACGGTTGAGTCAGAACCAACTCAAAGGGACTCTTAAGAAAGTCAGTGACCTCATTTTACAGTTTGGAAAACTGAGGAAGCCAGAGACATGACTAAGATTACTGTCTTTGTTTTGGTAGATAGAGAGAGAGGGAGGGAGGGAGGGAGGGTAGGATGGAGAGAGAGAGAGAGAGAGATTGATTTACTTCAAGGACATTATAAATGGCTCATATAATTTTTATAATCGTGGGAGCTGGAAAACCCCAAATCTGTGGGTCCTTTGTTGTTTGTAGAGGCTGGTCAATCTGGAATCTGCAGAGCCTTGGGCAAGAGAGTTCTGCAAGGTTACATACCAAGAAATGTAGATCGGGTGACTAAAGAATATGAAGAGGGAGAAGGATGACAAGCAAGAGAAAGAGAGTAGATAAGGGGTAGAAAAACAGGATGGCAAAGACAGGGGAGAGAGGAAGATGGAGACTACGAGGGAGAGGGAGATGGAGAAATGGAGAGAGAGGGAGAAGGAAAAGGGAGAGAAAGGAGAGCTAGTTTTTTTGCCAGAGTATCTGTTTATCTACTGCAGGCAAGTCATACCCCCAAGGAAACACTCTTTTCAACTGATTAGTGGATCACATCATAGAAGGTGATTATGTTACTGAATGTCTAGGGAACACTGCTTGGTTCAAAATCAAGAAAGGAGCATCTCAGGGATATACCCTTCCTCTGTTCCTTTTCAATCCATATGTGGAACGGATCATTTGGGAGGCTGGACTTTATGAAGAAGAATGTGTCATCAAGATTAAAGGAGGACTTATCAAAAGCCTGAATTATACAGATGACACAGCCTTGCTCACCAAAACTGTGCAGAGGACTTGAAGTGTTTGCTGCAGAAGGTCAAGGACTGTAGTCTTCAATATGGATTGCAGCTCAATACCAAGAAAACAGATTCTCACCACTGGACCAATTGGCAGTATCATGATAAACAGAGAAAAGATCGAGGTTGTTAACAATTTAATCTTGCTTGAATCCACCATCAACACTCTTGGCACTAGCAATCAAGAAATCAAAAGGTGAGTTGCACTGGGAAAGTCAGCTGTCAGGGACCTCTCCAGAATAATAAAGAGCAACAGTGTCAGTCTAGAGACTAAGGTGCACTTAATTGAGGGCACGGTCTTCTCAATTGCCTGCTATGCATCTGAGAGCTGGACAATGAATAAGGATGACAGAAGGAGTGATGGTTCTGGAGAAGAGTATTGAACATGATACCATGGACCGTTGAAAGAATAAACAGGTCTGTCCTAGAGAGGGTGAGACCAGGTTGCTCCTTGGAGGCAAGGATTTTGAAATGCTGTCTCACATGTTTTGGGCATGTTGTAAGGAGGAATCAGTCTTTGGAGAAGGACATGCTTGGAAGGGTACAGGGTCAGCGCAGGAGAGGATGACCCTGGATGAGATGAGCTGACACAGTGATTGTGACACACAGAGGTGCTTCAGAAATAGTGAGATTGGCTCAAGATAGGACAAGTTTCAGAGCTATTGTTCATAGAGTGGCTATGAGTTGTAGTCAACTTGACAGCATGTAACAACAATAAGGTTAGTGTTGGTAGAACCTTTGAGAACCATAGCCTAGTCAAGGTGACATATTAACTGCCATAATCACCAATCTAGTGAATGGAAAAATTCTTTTCAGGAAAGTTTTGAGTTTCTAGGAAAGTGACAAAGATATTTCAGAGAGCCTCTAGATGGTCTTCACTTAACCAGTACCAGCTGTTGTTGTTGTTCTTGTGTGCTGTTGAGTTGCCTATGACTTATAATGACCCTATGTACAACAGCCCTAAACCCTGCTCTATGACTTGCCAATCTTACTGTATCCAACACACTTATCCCCAATACCTCAGTGACTAAATTAATCCATCTCACCGAGGGTCTTCTTCTCCTGTGCTGTCCCTTCACCCTCCCAAGTATGATTCCCTCTCCAAGGACTAATCCTGCCTTGCAACATGTCCAAAGTATGTCAGATGAAGCTTCAGAATCCTTTCCTGCTGAGTAAATTCTGACTCTTGGTGACTCTATACAAGTCAGAGAAAAACTGTACTTTATAAGGTTCTCAATAAGAACTTTTTTGGTAATAGGTCATCAGGCCTTTCTTCTGAGATACATTTGGGTAGACTTGAACCTCTAACCTTAAAGTTAGCAGCCAAGCATGTCAGTCATTTTCACTACTCAGAGATTTCATCCTTATTATAATTTGCCCTGTTTTACCCTTTTATATAATCATAATGTTTGTCAAAATTAAGAAATTAACATTTTTACAATATTGTTAACAGACTTCATTTGAATGCTACTCTTTTTCATTTAATGTCTGTTTTGGTTTGAATTGTATCACCTCAAATTATGTGTTGAAATCCTAACTCCTTCTTGCTTCTGCATAGGAGGGCTTTCTTCTGTTAGGTTAATGAGGCTGTCTCAGAGCAGGGTGGGTTCAAGACCGAATTATCTATGGCTGATAAAAAGAGCAGAGTAAACAGTGACATACCTGGAGAAAGACAACATATGAAGACATTCAAACATGAGGAATGAATTTCTAACCCAGAAAAACCCAGAATTGCTGGCTTTAAGGAACTGAGGTAGACAAGGAAGAACTTTTCCCCAGATTTATGCCCTGAACTTGGTCTTGTGGTCTCTGTGAATGTGAAAAACATTTCTTCTCTTCATTCTTTTGTGCATCTTGTTACGGCAACACTGAGTAAGACAATGTCCTTTTTATGTCTTAGGATCCAGGCTAGGGTATCACATGGCATTTAGTCATCCTGTCCACACAGTCTTCAATGGTCTGTGACAGTTTTAGTCATTATTTGTTTTTCAAGATCTGAACAGTTTTATAGGCTACTGGTTAGATAGTCTACAGAATATCCCTCAATTTGAATTTTTTTTCTGAGGTTTCCCTCAAATTTAGACGTGGGAGAAAAATTCCACAGAGTTGAGGAGTCCTTCTCATCATGTGATTGTTGTTAGATACCTTCAAGGCAACTATAGCTCATAGTGACCCTGTGAACAACAGATCTGAGTCCTATCCTTTTCTGCATCATTTATCATATTTACCTGGCTCAAGCCCTTGTTAGAGTCACATTGTCAATCCATTTCCTTGAGGGTTGTCCTCTCTTTTATTGACCCACTCACTTTCCAAGAAGGAGGTCTTTTTCCACCTGATAACACACCCCAAGTATGTGAGACGAAGTTTCACCATCCTTGCCCCTAGAAAGCACCCTGATTGTACTTCTCCACAGGCAGATGTTTGCTTTTTTGACCATCCAATATATAGTCAATATTTTTCACCAGTAATATAATTCAGAGTCATTCATTCTTTTTTTCGTCTTCCTTATTCCTTGGCCAGCTTTCACATGCATACAAAGCATTTGACTTGATTCAGGCACACCTTTGTTGTTTAAATTGATAGCTTTACTCTTTAGCACTTTGGAGAGTCTTCTGGCAGCACATTTCCCCAATTCAACATCTTTTGATTTCTTGACTGCTGCTACCACAGGTGATGGATGTTTGTGGCTCCAAGTAAAAGGAAACCATTGACAACTTCAATATTTTCTCTATCTATCATGACTTCCCCTACTGGTCCAATAGTTAGGATTTTTCTTTTCTTTTTAAAAATTTTTATTTATTTATTTATTTTTTTAATTTATTTTTCATTTCAATGAACATCTACAGAGATTTTGGAATTCTATTCATTCATTGTTGAAATACATATTGAAGGCTGTAATCTTTGATCTTCTTCAGTGAGTGCTTCAAATATTCATCAGTTTCTGAAAGCAAGGTTGTGTCATCTACATCATACAGGCTGTTGATGAGTTTTCCTCTAATCTTGATGCCACATTCTTCTTCATGTAGTCCAGCTTTTGAAATTATTTTCTGTTATACAGATTGAATAGGTTCCTCATGAGCACAATCAAGTGTTCTGGGATTCCCATCCTTCTCAATAGCAGCCACTACTTGTCACGACCCCACAACCCCACACACAAACACCTTCGCATGGTCAATAAAGCACAAATAGACATTCTTCTGGTTTTCCTTACTTTCAGCCAGGATCCATCTGATATCAGCAATGATAGCCCTGGTGCTATGCCCTCTTCTAAATTCCACTTGAACTTCTGGCAATTTCCTATCTATGTACTGTTTCAGCCATTTTTTAATGATCTTCAGCAGTATTTTGCTAGCATGTGATATCAATGATATTGTTCTATAATTCCCACATTCAGTTGGATCACTCTTCTTGGGAATAGGAACAATTTAATTTTTTTGGCCAAACAGCCATTCTCCAAATTTCCTGGCATAGGCTAGTGCATGCATCCAAGGCTGCATTTGTTAATTGAAACAAGTCAATTAGTATTCCATCAATTCCTGGGGCCTTATTTTTTGCCAATGCTTTCAATGCAGCTTCTACTTCCCTTTTCATTACCATTGGCTCTCGTTCATATGGTACTTTCTGAAATTTTCAGTGGCAATCAATTCTTTCGGGTTCAGTGACCCTGTGTATTCCTCCATCTTCTTTTGATGCATTCTGGGTCATTCAATACATCAACCATAACATCTTTCAAAATTGTGACAAGAGGCTAAAACTTATCTTTTAGTCCTTTCAGCTTAAGAAATGCAGAGTGACTTCTTCCCTTTTTATTCTCCAATTCCAGCTCTCTGCACATTCCACTTTGCTATCTGTTCAGCTCTTTCATTTCTATATGTTTTTCTTTAGATTTGGCTTTGCCACGTTCCAGTGCAATTTTTAGAGTCTCTTTTGACATCCATTTCAGTTTTTTTCCCCTTTCTCCTCTGTTTTTGTAATGACCTTTTGTTTTCTTCATGGATAATCTCCTTGATATCATCATCCCACAACTCATTTGATCTTCTATCATTGGTGTTCAATGTCTCAAATCTAGTCTTAAGATGATCATGAAATTCCAATGGAATTGACTAAAGATCATATCTTGGTTCCTGTGGATTTATTTTAATTTTCTTTGGCCTCAATTTGAACTTGCTTATGAGTAATTGATAATCTGACCCACAATCAGCCCCTGGCCTAGTTTTCACTGCTGATATTGAGCTTCTCCAATGATTTCTTCCGCAAATGTAGTCAATCTAATTCCTATGCAGCCCATTGGGTGAAATCCACATGTAAAGTCATCTTTTGTGTCTGGAGCAGGAGTCTGTTGTACAGAGTAAGGGAGTTACTGTATAGTTTGGAATTGGGAAGCGAGTGCATCTGGAATATAGTTTATCTCCATATCTGTTCAATTTATATGCTGAACAAATTATCTGCGAAGACTCTATGAAGAGGAATATGGCATCAGGATTGGAGAGAGACTCATCAATAGGTCCAATAGATACTGTCATGATGGATGGGAAGGAGATTGAAACTATCAACAGCTTCATCTTGCTTGGATCCACAATTAACATCCTTGGTAAGAGCAGTCAGGAAATAAGGAGATGCATTGCACTGGGAAAATCTACAGCTAGGGACCTTTCCAAATTATTGCAAATATTGATGCCATTTTGAGGACTAAGGTACATCTGATTCAGGCATGGTTTTTCCAATTACCAGTTATGCATCCTAGATCTGGACAATGAATAAAGGTGACAGAAAAAGAATTGAAACCTTTGAGCTGTGGTGTTGGAGAAGAGCCCTGAACATTCCATGGACGGCCAAGAAAACAAATAAGTATGTCTTGGAGAGAGTGCAGCTGGAATATTCTGTTGAGGTACGAATGATGAGGCTTAACCTTACATATATTGGACATATTGCTAGGAGGAGCTATTCGTTGGAGGAAGATTGGGAAAGGATGTTGTTGGGAAAGGTGGAGGATTGGCAAAGGAGAGGAAAACCCTCAACCAAATGGATTGACAAGGTGACTATTGCAATGGGATCTTGTGTGTCAGAAAGTGTGAGGATGGTAGAAAACAGGACTAGGTTAAAATATTTCATTCATAATGTCACTATGAGTTGTGCTCAACTCAATGGCACCTAACAACAACAAAAACAGATTGAATAGGTATGGAGAAGAAATACAACTTTTACATACCTTTTCTGATTTTAATAAATGCAGTGTTTCCTGATTCTGTTTGTACAACTACTTCTTGATGTACGGATCCTTTTCACATGAGCACAATCATATCCAGGGTTATGTTTATTATACCCACATGAATTAACTCTGGTGATGCAAATCTTTTTTTTTTTTTTTTAAATCTTGATCGCTTAAAGTCATATCTGCTTTCTCCATTGTAAAGTTACTATCCCGCCTCCGTTACATAATAACATTATTTAGAAGTTTAAAAAGAAACAAAACAAAAATTCCCAACTCATTGCCAAGGCATAGCAATTGCCACATAGAGTATTTAAGATTGTAAATCTTTACACACTGCCATGTCTTTTTCCTATGTAGTTTCCCCCAATTAACCCACCACACTAGTTGTTGTTGTTGCTATGTGCCATCAAGTCACTTGTGACTCATAGCAACCCTATGTACAAGAGCTCTAAATGCCATTCTATCCTGTGGCAACCTAGCCATCTCAAACACATTCATTCCCATCACTCCCGTCACAGAATCGATCCATCTCATCGAAGGTCTTCCCCTCCTTCGCTGCCCCTCCACCCTGCCAAACATAATGTCCCTCTCCAAGGACCAGTCCCTCCTTGCAACATGCCCAAAGTATGTCAGACAAAGTATGTCAGAATCCTTGACTCCAAGGAGCATTCCGGTTTCACCTTCTCCAGGACAAACCTGTTTGTTCTCTAGAAGTCCGTGGTATATTCAACACTCTCCTCCAGTACCACAGCTCAAAGACATCAATTCTCTTTCTATCATCCCTGTTCACTGTCCAACTCTCTGATGCATAGCACGTAATTGCAAAGACTATAGCCCGGATCAAGTGCACCTTAGTCTCCAGCCTGATGTCATTGCTCTTCAGTACTCTTGAGAAGTCCCTCACAGCTGACTTTGCCAATGCAATTCGTCTCTTGCTTTCCTGGCTGCTGTTATCCAGAGTGTTAACTGTGGAGCCAAGTAAACTAAAACTGTTAACTCTCTCAATTTCTTCACCATCCATACTGATGCTGCCTATTGGCCCGGTGGTGACAATCTTTGTTTTCTTGATGTTGAGCTTCAATCTATATAGGAGGCTGCAGTCCTTGACCTTCTGCAGCAAGTGCTTCATGTCCTCCTCAGTTTCAGCAAGCAGGGTTGTGTTATCTGCATAACGCAGGTGTTTGATGACTCTTCCACCAATCCTGATGCCACATTCCTCCTCGTACAGCCCAGCGTCTCAGATGATCTGTTCTGCATACAGATTGAAAGGATATGGAGACAGAATACATCCCTGATGGACCCCCTTCTTGATTTTGAACCACATAGTGTCTCCTTGCTCTTTTCTGACGACTGCCTCTTGGTCCAAGTATAGGTTTCGCATTAGCACAATCAAATGTTCTGGGATTCCCATTCTTTTCAGAGTCAGCCACAGCCTGTGATCCACACAGTCAAAAGCCTTTGCATAGTCAATGAAGCACATATAGACATTCTTCTGGTATTCTTTGCTTTCTGCCAAGATCCATCTAACATTAGCTGTAATATTCCTAGTACCATGACCTCTTCTAAATCCAGCCTGCACATCTGGGAGTTCTCTGCTGACATATTGTTCCGAACATTTTTGGATAATTTTCAGTAGAATCTTCCTTGTTCGATAATATCCACACTCTGTTGGGTCACCTTTCTTGGGAATTGGGAACACATATCTATCTTTTCCAGTTAGTTGGCCAGTTGGCTGTCCTCCAGATTTCTTGGCACAACTTAGTGAGCACATCCAGGGCAATGTCTGTTGAAATATGTCAATTGGTATGCTATCAACTCCTGGAGCCTTGTTTTTTTGCCAATTCCTTCAGAGCTATTTGAACTTCCTCCTTCATCATCTTAGGCTCTTGCTCATATGTTATTTCATGAAATTCCTGTGTGTCAGCCAATTCCTTCTGATACAGTGACTCTGCATACTCTTTCGGTCTTCTCTTGATACTTCCTGGATCATTTCCTGTGTGTCAGCCAATTCCTTCTGATACAGTGACTCTGCATACTCTTTCGGTCTTCTCTTGATACTTCCTGGATCATTTAACATTCTACCCAAAGTATCCTTAAGTATTGCCACCCATGTCTTGAATTTGTTTTTCAGCTCCTTCAGCTTAAGAAATGCTGAGCGAGTTCAGCCTTTTTGATTTTCTGACTCCATCTCTCTGCACATTTCATTATAGTATCTTGCTTTGTGTTCCCGGGCTGCCTTTTTAAATTTGCAGTTCAGCTCTTTGATTTCTTGATTTCTTCCTTTAGCTTTGGCTTCTTGGTGCTCTAATGCAATACTCAGAGTCTCATCTGACATCCATCTTGGTCTTTTCTTCTTCTTCAGTCTTTGTAATGATCTTTTGCATTCTTCATACATGATTTTCTTGATATCCTCCCAGAGCTCATTTGGTCTGCGTTCACTGGTGCTCAAGGCCTCAAACCTGTTCCTGAGATGGTTTTGAAATTTGAGTGGGACAGACTTAAGGTTCAATTTTGATTCCCATGAACTTGATTTAATTTTCCTCAACTTCAGTTTGAACTTGCATATGAGTAGTTGGTGGTCTGTTCCACAATCAGCACCTGGCCTGGTTTTCACTGCTGATTATTGAGCTTCTCCACCGAGTTTTTCCACAAATGTAGTCGATTTGATTTCTATGCATACCATCAGGTGAAATCCATGTGTATAGCCTGTGTTTATGTTTCTCATAAAAGGTATTTGCAATGAATATATCATTGAATGTGCAGAACTCTATCATTCTATCTCCAGCCTCGTTTCTCTTACCAAGCCCATGTTTTCCAGCTACTGATCCATCTTCCTTGTTCCCAACCGTTGTGTTCCAGTCACCCATTATTATCAATGCATCTTGATTGCACACACTAGTAGAGATCCTTATTTGGAGGAACAAACTAAAAAACTCAAGTGTATTGCTATTGAGTTGGAACTGACTCATGCATAGCTGAGTCAACAAACTTTCAAAGGCTGTAAATAGCATAAGAGGAGATTGTCCATCTTTCTCCCAAAGAGCCACTGATAGTTTTGAATTGTCTGGGAGGTTCAACTCTAAAGTCTTATGGTTAGCATTGCAATTGCTATAGCACTATCCCCACAGAGCTCTCTTGGAAGGGATCTTCTGTGGGGACATCAGGAGTAGAAGAAGGGTGGTAAGTTCCACCTCTAGGAGGGAAAAAATATCTAATATATTATTTGCCTTACATTTTTTAAAATTTTATTTTAGATTGCACTGTGTAAATTTTACTATAATATTGCTTGCTTGTCTTGTTAAGCAGATTACTTTGAACACTTGATCAATTTCTGTCATAATTATATTTTAATCTTCCAAATTTCGTGACCTTTTCTCAATTCTTCTCTCCTTTACCTCTCTAAAGAACTGGAGATTGCTGTCCACTTTTTCCTCTGTGGGAGGAAAATATCCTCCTTGCTTCTTTGCAATTGTACTTCTCTACTTTGTCTTCTTTCTTCTTGCCTCACCATTCTGTGTTGTTGTTGCCTGTCTTTCATTTGGTTTTGACTCATAACAAATGATGCCTTTGAGCTATGCTGTTGGAGAAGAGTGTCCATCCCATGGACTACCAAAATAACAAGCAGATATGTCTTAGAAAAAGTGCATCCACTTTGCTCCTTGGGGCAAGGATTGCAAAGCTTTATCTTGCATACATTGGACAATTTGCTAGGAGAGGCTATTCCTTGGAAAAGGATATCATGATTCTAAGTGTTGCTATGTGTCGTCGAGTCACCTGTGACCCATACCAAGCCCCATTGCCCCAGGTAGTAGGTCAGTGAAAGACAGGAAGATCCCATGAAGGAGGGTATAGATGGTTACTATATTAATGGGCCCAAGTATATCAGAGATGGTGAGGAAGACACAGGATAGCAAAGGGTTTCGATCTATTGTTCATGTGGTCACTATAGGCCATATGTGACTCAGTGGCCTCTAACAACAACTCAACATATAAACATATATTCAACAGAACTGAAACACTACCTGGTCTTGTGCCATCCCCGCAGGCCCCGAGATGTTTGAACCCCTTCTTGTAGCTACTGTGTAAATCTTTATCATTAAGAATCTTTCTTCCCCCACCCCCAACCCCAACCCCAACCCTCTACTTTATCAAGTATGATGTCAGTCTCCAGAGTCTAGTCTTTTCTGATAACATGTCCAAGTATGTGAGATGGAATTTCACCATCCTCACTTCTGAGGAACATTCTAAAGTACCTATATGTGTTTGTTGTTCTGTCAGTCCATGGTATACTCAATATTTTTCATCAATATCATGATTCAAAGATATGAAAATACCATGGCTTGAGTCAGATGTACCTTAGTCCTCAGAATGACATCTGAGTTGTGTAAACTTGAAAGAGGTGCTTTGCAGAAGATTTGCACCTTTTCATATCTGTCTCTATTTGAGTCTCAGTCTCTAACTCTCCCTATCTAAGCACATGCATTATCAAAGCTCTCAGTCATTATTTATACGACTACTAAATTTGTATCCACACCTCAAGCTCATCTCTATGGCTTCGTTACATCTTTCCTAAATCACTCTTGTCCATCTCAGGCTTCTATTGGTATCTCAAACTTGGGATCTCTGTGTTAGTTAGAATGCTGTTCCAGCTGCGTTAGTGGAGACCAACATAACAGAGACTTAAAGAACATCTTGTTAAGTGCAGTTGAGTTGATTTTCAATTCCTGGTGACTCATGTAACAGAGTAGAACTACCTCACAGGGTATAATCTTCACAGGACCAGATTACTAAAACTTTCTCTTGAATAACTTCTGTGTGGACTTGAACTATCAACGTATAGTTTAGTGGCCAAGCTCTTAACTACTGCACCAACAAGTTCTTTTAAGCAATTGTTGTTGTTTTGTATGCTGTCAACTGTTATATGAGTCAACTGCAACTCATTGGAACCCTATAAAAAATAACTGAGCAGGGTAGAGGTGTGTCTCCAGTACACGTAGGCCCATTACTCCCAGTCACTGATCAATCCATCTCATCCAGAGTCTTCCTTTCCTGCACTGTCCCTCCACCCTCTCAAGCATGATGTCCTTCATCCAAGGACTGGTCGCCCATGGCAACATGCCCAAAGTATGTGAGATGGAGCTTCAAAATCTTTGCCTCCAAGGAGCAACGTGGCTTCACCCTTTCCAGAACAGACCTGTTTGTTTTCTTGGTAGTCCAACAATATAAGAGGTTTCTTTTCCTTTTATATAAAAACAGAACTGGTAAAAGTAGGCAAGGGCATCACTACTGGGTTTTACACCAGGCTTTATATGTAACTATAGATGTGAGTGTTATTTTGGACTGCACAATGGAAAATGACTTCACACTTCTACGTTCATGGCCTATATTTTTGGAAAAGGGAAAAAAGAATGGAGAGCAAGTAACTTCTTTGTAAGAGAATTATCTGAAAGTTTCATCACTAACATGGTAATATACAGTTACAAGGGAGGTGGGAAAATAAAGGAAGCCTCAACTGTTTGGCCATCTGCATAACACAGGCAGAAAAAAATATCAAGGATAGTTGACAGTATACAAAACCATAGTTTTGTTTGTTTCCTCTGGATTCTTTGAACTTCTGCCCTGACCAACTTGTCCTCTTGTCTTCCTGGAATGTTTAATACACATTCTAGGAAACAAGAATTCCTTTCATGTTTATAATCCCTTTCCATTTTTACTAACACCAAAGGTTTAGGCTTTATGACTTCTCATCTGGAGTATTGTGATAATTTCTTAATTGGTCTTCATGCTTTAATCTCTGATTCATCCAAGCCATCTTTATTTAAAATGGATACTGAGTCACCAAGTGATCAAAGAATACAGCCTACAATATGGATTGCATCTCAATATCGAGAAAACAAAGATTCTTGCCATTAGACTGATAGGCAGTATCATGGTGGATGGAGAAGAGACAGACACTGTCAACAACTTCATCTTACTTGGATCCAGGATTAACACCCCAGTAGTCAGGAAATAAGGAGACATATTGCATTGAGAAAGTCTATAGTTAGGGACCTCTCAAATTATTGAAGACTAATGATGTCAGTTTGAGGACTAAGGTGTGTTTGATTCAGGACATGTTTTTTTCTGATCACTTTCTATGCACCTGAGAGCTGGACAATGAATAGAGATGATAGAAGAAGAATTGATGCCTTTGAGTTGTGGTGTTGGAGAAGAGCAGTGAATATCCTATGGATGGCCAAAAGAACAAATGTCTTGGAGAAGGCAGAGTGCTGTTTGGAGGCAAGGATGATGAAATTTGCTTCACATACTTCAAGCATGTTTCTAGGAGAGGCTATTCCTTGGAAAGGGACATGATGTTCAGAAGGGTGGAAGGTTGGTAGATGAAAGGAAGACCTTCAACTAGATGGATTGACACAGTGACTGCCACAATGGGCTCTAGTGCATCAGGAAGTGTAAAGATGGTACAGAATTGGACAGGGTTTAAATCTGCTGTTGATAGGGTTGCTATGATTTGTACTCAACTCGATGGCACCTAACAACAGCAACAACTGAGTCATTTTAGTTTACACAACTTGACCCTTAAGTCTTTATTGTGGATCCTTAATAACTCCGTATTGCCAACTCAACAAAGTACAAATTTCCAAGTCTGGCATTCAGAGGTGCAGGGATAGCAAAGGAGAGGAAGACCCTTAACCAAGTGGGTTAACACAGTGACTGCAGCAATGGGATTGAGTGTGTCAGAGATTATGAGGATGGTCTCTGTAAGTGGTACTTGACTCTATGGCACCTAATAACAACAACAACAACAACACCACTCAAGGACTTCCACCTTTTCCACTTTTGCGACTATGCAAAGGCATTTGACTGTGTGAATCATAACAAATTGTGGCTGACTCTGAGAAGACTGGGAATCCCAGAACACTTGATCGTTCTAATGCGAAACTTATACTTGGACCAGGAGGCAGTCGTCAGAACAGAGCAAGGGAACACTGCATGGTTCA
>NW_006399843.1:8702746-8731632 GCF_000299155.1 Elephantulus edwardii | reverse complement strand
GTGACTGGGATAATTGGGATCGGAGTGTCAGAGACAGTGCGATTGGCACAGGACAGAGCGGAGTTTAGGGCTGTTGTACATAGGGTTGCTATGAGTCGCAGGTGACTCGACGGCACATAACAACAACAACAACATCTGGTGATGCACCATATGTATTCTTCAAATGACCTTCTTCTAAGTCCTAGTCTCTATTTATAATAATATTATGCTAACTGCTAACATGTATTGATTACTCACTTTGGTCCAAGCATGGTTTATATACATTATCTCACCACAATCCCATGAGATGAGTGATAATTTTAACTATTTTATAAATGAATAGAAAAGGCTCAGAGGAGTAGAGTAACTTACCCTAAATTCTATTATTAGAACGTGACAGAACTAAAGCTTGAATCCATGTGCTTTTATTTTCAAGTTATATTACTTCCTATCCTGTGCCTTTTAGTACCTCCCAGCTCATATTAAAGTAGGTGTGCCTTGGGATCTTTGGTTGTGTGGTTAGAATATTTGGCTGCTAACTCAAAATTTAGAGGTTTGAGTCCATCCTAGGGGTGGGAAACAGCCGGGTGATTAATGGCCCAACCCCCAATCTCCAAAAGCTCTATGAAGCACCGTACTACTTTGACACACTAGGAGTTGTGATGAGGAGGGATAGCCCCAATGGAACTCTTGATAAACATGTTTTAATTTCTCTATACTAGACTATAAGGGGGCTCTGGTGGGTTAGTGGTAAGGAATCACTCTGCAAATGTAAAGGTACGCAGAGGAATCCACCAGCTGCTCCATGGGAGAAAGATGGACAATCTCCTCCAGTGTGATTTACTGCCCACTGGAGAGTCAGCTTTGAGTTAGTTTCAACTCAACATGAAACAACAACAAAACAGACTGTAATTCATGAAGGACAAAATGATTACCCAAATTTTGTTTCTAAAGTATTTCTTACTTAACCTCAGCTCCCTATAATTCAACATATTTCAGAAATCTAACTCCTTTTTTATCCCTATTACTCTTCTCTCATTTAAGTAACTCTATACATTTGTCCTGAACACTGCAATTTCCCCTAATATATTTCCTTATTTCACTGGTAAATTCCTCTTCCATACAGTTTCTTTTGTACCTTTCTTTGTTGACCCTTACATCAATGTCATTTGCCATAGTCAAGCACAAATTTAGACACTTGGGAGTGAATCTAACTAGAGCTACAAAAGCCCTATACAAAGAAAACTACAGAACATTCCTACAAGTCACAATAAAGACCTATAGAAATGGGAAAATGTGCCCTGTTTATGAATAGGAAGACTCAATATTGTGAAAATGACAATCCTACCAAAAGCCATCTACATGTTCAATGCAATCCTAAACTAGATACCAAATTCATTTTTCAAGGAGTTTTAAAGGGAAATTGTAAAATTTATTTGGAGAGGCAAGAGAACTCAAATAAGCAAAACACTTCTGAGAAACAAAAATGAAATGGGAGGCATGGCACTCTCTGACCTCAAAACCTACCACATAGTAGTAGTAACCAAAATAGTATGGTACTAGTACAATGACAGGCACATAGACCAATGGAACAGAATTGAGAACCCAGAAATAGACCCAGCTTTTTACGGTCAACTGATATTCGACAAGGAAATCAAAGCTATCAAATGAGGACATGGTGACCTCTTCAACAAATGCTGCTGGCAAAACTAGACTTCCAGTTGCAGAAAGTTGAAACAGTATCCATATCTCACACCATACGCAAAATTCAATTCAAGGTAGATAACAAACAAATTGGGATCAAGCATAGAAGCCCTAGTCCATGGTATAAAAAGACTGCCAAATACAGCCAGAAATGCACAATCTGAAGAAAATAAAATTGATAAATGGGACTTTCTAAAGATTAAATCCCTGTGTGCAACAAAAACTTTTTCAATAGGTTGAAAAGAAAACCTACCAATTGGAAACAAACATTTGGTAAAACCATCTCAGACAAGAGTCTCATAATGAAAGTTCGCAGAATACTCTGGGCCTCCACAAGAAAAAGACAGATAACTCAATTACTAAATGTGCAAAAGACATGGAAAGATTCTTCACAGAGGAAGATACTTGAATGGTAAACAGACATATGAAGAAATGCTCAAAATCACTGACAATAAGAGACGCAAATCAAAATCTCAATGAGATGCTATCTCACTCCAGCAACAGTGGCAAAGTTTAACAGGGCAGCAAATAATAAATGTTAGAGAGCATGTGATGAGAAAGGAATTCTTGTACATTGTTGGTGGGATTGTAAAATGGTACAACCATTCTGGAAGGCAGTTTGGCACTTCCTCAAAAAGTTGAACATAGAAATTCCATATGACCCATTTCACTGCTTGGAATATACCCTGAGAATGTGAGAACTGAGGCACAAATTGAGATTTGTACATCAATGTTCATAGCAGCATTATTCACCATTGCAAGAACATGGAAACAGCCCAGATGTCCAACAACAATGGAATGGATTGAGAAATTGTAGTACATTCACACAATGGAATACTATTCCAAGAAAGAAGGAACAATGATTTTGTAAATTATTATCTAATTTGGAAGGGACTGGAGAGCATTATGGTGAGTGAACTAACTCAGTTCCACAAGGACAAATATTGTATAAAACCATTATTGTAGAATAAGTGGTGGGGGAGATTGGAAGCAGAAGGGATTAGGATGTGCAGGATGGAGGGATTAATAAAACAATTTGATGGGGAGGGGTGAGGGAAATTAGAAAAATCTGATCTGGAAAACAGTATTTTCGAATTTTATAAATAAACTAGTAAAAAAAAAGAGGGGAAAAAAATCACTTTAAAATAATAAAAAAATCCCCACCCAAACCCTAAGCATTTTCAGAAAACTTAGGCTTGACTACTCTTCTTTCCTTCTTACAGTATAGTCATCCTTTATCATTTTTTTCATATGTACCTTTTTAGTTTTACCAGTCTATGTTGAAATTATTTATGTACATATCTATCTTTCCATTCTGCTGTGCGCTTTGGGAGTCAGTTAGAATTATACCTTGGTAATCTTTGCCTTCATCACATTCATTGTTGCTATGTGACATTGAGTCAGAACTGACCCATAGCAGCCATTCCAGCAGGTTTTCCGAGGGAATAAATTGTATGAGAGGGAACTGCCCATCATTCTTCCATGGAGTAGCTGGTGGGTTAGAACTATATATGCTCTTGAGTTTGGCAGCACTGTTCTTTACCACTAGGCCACCAGAGCTCATTGCATCTAAATTGGTACATATTGTGAGCATTCAAATGTGGCAGTTTATTGAATGAACTATTATAAAATAATTTATTGGTTGCACTTTATTATACCATTAAGGCCTATAAAAGTTCACTGAGATTATTTTCTGTATGTATTAGGAGTCCCTGGGTGGTGTAACTGGTTAACATGTTGTCCTCCTAACCATAATGTTGGAAGTTTGAATATACTCTGAGAAAGCTTTGCTTTCTGCTAATTTACTGCTTCTAGTAGAGAATTCAAGACATGTGGTTTGAATTCATCAGCTTCTCCATGAAGAAAAAATGGGCAGTCTCCTCCTGTGCATTTTACTGCCTCTGAAAACTCACTGGACGGTCAGCTATGAATCAGTTCTGATTTGATGGTGCACAACAACAACAATAGAGAAATCAGAGCTTTGGTGGCCTAATAGTAAGAAGTTGCACTGCAGTCTCAAAGGCATGTTTTTCGAATCCACCAGCTTCTCCACAAAAGAAAGATGGGTAATCTCCTGTGATTTACTGTCTCTGAAAACCTGCTGGAGGATTGGTTATAAGCTGGTTCTGACTCAACAGCACACAATGACAAGAAAACCCTGGACACAAGTCGGCAAACCAAGATAGCTCC
Organism: Elephantulus edwardii; assembly: GCF_000299155.1. NCBI lineage: Eukaryota > Metazoa > Chordata > Mammalia > Macroscelidea > Macroscelididae > Elephantulus > Elephantulus edwardii. Next base: position 8,727,759 of record NW_006399843.1, on the reverse strand, counting down.
AATACAAAGAGTAAGAGCATGAAGATTCTGAGTAGGTATCACGGGGCCTTTGGGACAGTAAATTACAATAATTTTATTTCATCAATGCTGCACAGTAACACCTGTTTCCCTGATTTTTTTTTTATTTCGTCCCAGTTTGGGTTGTGGAAGGATGTGCTCCTGGATTCAGGTAAGAAAGCCAATACTGTTGTGTATCTATTTGGTAATTAAAGGGAGACCCCATGAGTAAGACACATGAGCTGTGTTCCGTTCCACTTGACCAGGACTATTCTAGATATAATATACTTGCATTCATGTATTTTGTTTCATTCGATCCTCAGAAGATCTCTTTGCAGTTAGCTGATACATCTGAATCTTACTGATGGTAAAAGACACACAGAGAGGTTAATGGACCCAGCTATAGTCACAGTCGGGAAGTAGGTGAGTCACACCTTGAATCAGTTGGCCTCACTCAAAATTCAGTCTCCTTTCCTCTAAGCCCACACTTCTCATCATTTTCCTGTAGGAAAATGGCATTGGTCTAAGCCAATGTTTTTTCAAACCACAGATTGTATCCTGTTGTTGCTAACGGTGACCCCACTTACAACAGAAGGAAACATGGACCACTCCCTTACCAATCCCCATGACTTGTGCCTTGGGAGGTGGTGCTCCACAGGATTTTCACTGACTGGTTATTCAAAGAACATTAGCATGCCTTTCCCCTACTCCATCTCGGCCGGTCCAGCGTCATAGCAGCGTGTCAGACTCACTGACAGGTAGTTAGCAGCTGTACATGAAGTGCACTGACCAGACTCAAACCTCAGTCTCCCACATGGAAGATGAAATTTCTGTCACTAAACCATCAAGAAGAGAGCAGTATTTAATAGGCTATCATAATAAAGAACAGGCTAGGTACAAAATTTTATAGGCTAAGTATTGCTTTACGAAACTTTTGTCCTGAGTCACATTAGAAAGTATTTTCAAAGGGTTTTGGGGTTTTTTTAGCATCATGGTGGGGAAACAAAGGGAAAAGTGGTGAAGGAAAGGAATATTTAAAAGTGTGACTTTTAACCATTTTTCTAAAGCCGGAGTTACCTATGTGACCTTCCATTGCCAAATGCAATAGTATACAATGCCCCCATCCACCCACCCCGGAGTACACTCCACTATGCAGCCTTCATTCTGGACTCTTGTCATGACCATAACACCCAATCATATATCGCTTTTAAATACTTCTCTCCCTTGGTCCCTGAAATTCCCTTTTCTCCCATTTCTCTGATTGCAGACAATCTGCCCCTGGAATCTTAATATTCCCTGATTCTTACTGACCCTCTTTTCTCTTTGCTTTGTATATCCTTAGCATAAATTTAGCCTCGACCTTCAACTAAAAACCTGGACCAGTGCATCAACCTCCCCCCCCAGGCCTCCTCTAAGCTCCAGACTCCTGTTTTTTTATCATCTTCTGATCATTTCCACCACAAAGTCCGTAGGTCTTTCAGAACCCACACCTCCCAGTGAGCCTGGTGTTGTTTTCATTCAGCCCACTGCTCCTCCTGTGTCAGTGAGGGGCACCACCATGGCCTCAGCCATCTACACTTCTAACTGGGGAGTCCTTCTCTCTGCCTCTCTTTTCCTCGTGCCTCCACATGGAATCAATTTCCACATCCTGTCAATTCTGCCTGTGTTATACCTCTCGAAATTGTCTGCTCTGCCACTTTCTTGGTTCACAGCTTCATTATCTCTCATTGAACTTCTGCTTCCATTATCTCCCTCCTCCAGTCAATCGTCCACCTTGCACCCACAACTTGAAAAAAATGCAAATCAGACCATGTTGTTTGACTATGTACAGGTAACCTAAGGGTTCACCTGAGCATGGGCTATGGCCCACACTTATCAGCATTCCCTCTCCTCTCCTCCCTGCCCCCTCAGAGCATCCCCTCTCACATGGCCCCTGATATACCACCTCCATGCTGCAGATAGAGATGTGCTTCCCTGAGCTCTCTGTCGATGCTCACACAGCTCCTTCAACCTGAAATGCCCCTCTCCTTTCTAACACACAGCAGTGGGCCCAATTGCATTTCAAGTCTGGCCTACTCATCATGTTTTATAATGGTTTCTCGTCTTCAGATTCATTTTCTTTCCAGCTGCTCCTGGGTACACCCATAGCTCTAGGACATGTCCATAAGACTTTTTGCCCATTGGATCACACTAGATTTTAATTGATTATTTGCATAGCAGGCTCAGAAACTCTCCTGCGAACATCTCAAGAGTTAGAATTATGTCTTTCTCACTTGCCTCTGCCTAGGGCACTGGCATATAGTAGATGTTCAATAATGTTTGTAAAATAAATGAAGTCTCAGTTCTGCCATTTACTAGTTGTTACTTTGAGCCACTCACTTAGCCTCTCAAGCTTTATTTCCTTCATTTGTAAGTGGACAGAAACGAACAGTTATTGAGGGTTTCTGTGCGTTAGACTCTAGGCTGTGTTGTTTTTACTTATGTTATTCAGTTCTCACCACAAACCTCTGAAATAGATCTCATTCCTCACCTTATATATCATTAAGTAGCCCTGGTTGTACAAGAGTTAACTACTCTGCCACTAACCGAAAGGTTGGTGGTTCGAACTCACCAAGAGTCTCTATTGGAAAAAGATCTACTGACCTGCTTCTAGAAAGATGGTTGTTTTGCTGTGTACCATAGAGTCAGAACCAACCCGCAGCTGACCCTCATGTAGGTTTTTAGAGGCAGTTCATCTCACAGGAAGAGATTGCCCATCTTTCTCCTGCAGAGCAGCTGGTGGCCTCGAACTGTGTGCCTTCAGTATTGCAGCACAGCTTATTACCAGTAGGCCACCAGAGCTCAACCAGAGCTCAATCTATAATGATTACAGCCTAGAAAACCTTGCAAGGCAGTTCCACACTGCCATATTGCATTACCACGAGTCGAAATTGACTCGATAGTAACTAGCCAGAAAGGAAGTGGGAGAAAAGAAGTAAATGATACATGTCTGGAGAGCCAGTGAGGGTCAGAGTCAGGATTTGAACTTTTGTCTAGCTCCAGGGCTCTTTTAGATATATTGAGCTGCCAATACAATGTAGAAGAGACTATGTCACAGGGATTAAATGTGATAATGCATGTAAAAGCACTTTGTAAACCGTTTAACACTATCCAAATGTCAGAGGATATTATTGTCATTAAGATCAGTCATTGTTCGCAAACTAGTCAGATTTTCGGGCACTGAACGCTACAAATCATTCTGTTAGAGTTGGTTGCAAAGTCCTATGGGAATCAGGCACTACCCTTGGGTTATATCCACCAGAATACCTGCTTCCCTGTTTGTGGATGCAAATAAATGGCAGAGATGCATCAGAAGGTACCACGGAGAGCACAGATACTGCGCCCAGGGACAGATAACAACAGGTGCGCTTGTCAGTTACAGGTTACACCACCCAGTGAGTGCGCCGGTGACACAATTGTGTCTTAGAACCTTCAGGCGGCTTTGTTGTCGCAACATTCCATTTAGAATATTGGTGTCGTGCTTTGGGTCATGAACTGCACTGCTTTTAGCGGCTGCCTCCAGTTTGTGAATCATCCTGTTTACAATCTTACGGATGCTATCGGGGTGGTATGCCTGCAGAGTAACAGTGATATATGGCATTGCCTGTTATCAGGGAGGCATCAGGAGCCACCAAGAAAGGCAAGATTCACAATCAAAATGGATTGTGCTTGGCTGGCCAGTTAGTCACCCAGGACCATCAGAAGGACATCAGCCCAAAGGCATAAGACAGTCATTGGCTTCTGACCCATTACAGGCACATCTTCTCCTTGGTGGCAGGGATGATGGCAAAACAGGGTTGTATTTTCACTGACCCAGTAAGTTTCCTGGGCAGAGGGAAGTTACCCTCTTCATTGCCCTTTTCATCACTTGAGTACTACTTAATTCCACCTACCATCATTATTTGTTAATTTCTTTTGAGTTTTATTGCTGTAAACAGATATTCTCTAAGCAATCTGGAAAAACCACAGACAGCGTCTGTATTCCAAATGCCTGCTAGTTTGTGACATTTTTTCTTCCAGCACATTCTCCAGCTCTGAGGTTGTAATCCGTCCCTGCGTCCATCCAACAACCTTTTCAAAACTCAGTTTATTCACTTCCAAGTTATTAAACCAGTGACGGGGGCGGGAGGCTACACAATGATACTCTTATTGGAATGGATGTGAAATCAGATCTTGAGAAAGTTTGTTTCATTTCTTAGAACGATGAAATGTGATTTCCTGTAATGAATAACAATTAATTTAATCCTGTGTTCTATTAAAAAAAATAATGCCGCCCACCCAATTGTATCCCTCCAGAGACAGCCTCATGTGTGTGTTCTCAGCTCTGCCATGAAATGGTAGCCCATGGTCAATTTTGGGGTGCAATAACCGTGACCAAGTCGGATTGATTTTAAACATTGCCAGCTCTGGAAAATTCCTAATATACTATAGAGTGTGACGTTTACAGTAGTCTGGCTTCTACATTGCAAGTAGATAATTAGTCATCCCGTTTCTGTCAACAATGTGTTTATCCATCAATTTATTTTAAATTTCTTTTGAGTCAGAGATAGACATTAATCTCGTTCTCTCTCTTTGCCCAAGAGAAGGCTGTGGTGGATTACATACTCTCAAAGAGTTGTAGTATTGACCCTCAAAGAGTGGTCAGAAGAGGTCAGTACAAGTACTTTAAGACAGTTCATCATTCTGAGAATGATTCAGAACCCATGTCCTGGCTGGCAGGCCCACTGTATTTCACGTGTCCACGTCACTATTTCAAAGATGAAAGAAATGAAGCCCGAGACCCCACAGAATTGTCACTAGGCTGAGCAGTTTCTAAGAACAGGACCCAAGATTCTTAATTCCCTGCTCTAGCTCTCTATACTCACCCAAGCTGTTTTCCCAAAGGGAGTCAACATTTAAAGGCCTCTGGTTTTTCTTTACCACCATCTTTGATAGCAATTTCTGTTGTCTTTGGGAGGTAAGGGCATCTGTAAGAGTCCAAATCTCATAAACACAGCCTCTGAGTTTCACCCCGAGATGCTGTAGCTGCATAGATAACGCCGGGCTGAAGCTAATAGCCCAGCATGGCTCACGGCGGTGTTCCGGGCTTACCTACAGATCTACTGCGGTGTTACTTATGGAGATGACAGATTTACTGTAGCTCAACTTAATAAAATAACATTTATGGGAATATCTGCACAATTAGAGCACACTTCAGGTCATAAATATGCTCCAGCCAAAGTCACATCATACTCGTTTCCCCTCTGTTTGGACACTGTTGTTCTCCGGAGATTGATGAGAGAGAGAATTTGCAGGTAAAGTGCAGCTGGGAGGCAGGGAAGGCATCCTGAAAGTGATTAGATGTGCCCAGATCTCAGGAGATAATTCTATTTCATACCCCACTCCCTTTGGAGACTCTCCCTCGCAGGTTCCTAAATTATATCTGATCTAAGTCACCTGGTTCATTAGCGCCTCTGCTGAAGACTAGCAGAAGCAGGTAAACTTAGCTGTGTAAACACTCACTTCTTTCCTAAATAATCCTCTGCACATTTCTCAACCTCCTTTGGTCTCTTTGTCTTCATCTCTAAAATACACGTGCACAACATAAAACTAGCAATTACACTCCCAAATATATATAGCTAGTAGAAATTCACGTCGAAGATTTAATTTTATTCGGAACTACAATCAATACCCATGGTAGCAGGAGTCAGGAAATCAAAAGACTTGTTGCAACAGGGGAAATATGCTTTTAAGGAGCTCTTTAAAGTGCTAAAGAGCAAGCTTGTCCATGTAAAGACTGAAGGGGGCCGAATCCAAGCCATGGTATTTCCATTTGCTTTTTCTGTATCTGAAAGTTGAATACTGAATAAGGATGACCTCAAAAGAATTTATGTCTTTGAATTGTGGTGTTGGAGAAGAATGTTGAGTATCCCATGGACTGCCAAAAGAACAAGTCTGCCTTTGAGAATGTTCAACGAGAGTGAGCCATAGAGGCGAGGATGGTGAGACTTCAACTCACGTCTCAGTTTGGCCATATTGTCAGGAAGGGCGAGTCTTTGGAAAAAAGACATCATGCTGGGAAAGATAGAGCATCAAGGAAAGAGAGGAAGCCTTTCCAAGAGATGGACAGACACAGTGGTCTCAACAATGGGCTCAAGGCTGGTAGAGAGAATGCAGGACAGAGGTTCAAGAGTAGATATGACAAGGTTTGATAGGTTGTACATAGTGTCGCTTTGAGTTGACTTGACAGCTCCCAACAAGACAAACAAAAATCTGAGACTTTGGCTAATTATCTCTCCAAAGGTAAAAATTAATAGTTTGTTCTTGACTCAACAATTGTAAATGAAGATAATTTGCCTGGGATGATTTTGAGGGGAGTTTCACTGCTTACCCAAAGGGGAAGCCTCTCTGATGGTTTGATCCCACTAGGCCCCCCAGGGAAGACAGAAGAGTGACCGCCTATTTACAGCCTCCAAAAATCCACCAGAGGGGTAGCTATGAGTTCACACTGACTTGATGATAATGAGGTTGAATTTTTTAATTTAGATTTTATAGCTTTGAACCTCACAAGATCCCTGTCTCTAGCTCCTATTCTGTTTTTCCTGTTATGTGCCATCAAGTCACCTGCAACTCATAGTGACTCTATTTGCAATAGCTCTGAACCCTGCCCTATCCTGAGCCAATCTCACTGTCTCCGACAGACCTAATCTCATCATCCCAGTAACTTAGAGTCAATTCATCTCATCCTGGGTCTTCCTTTCCTGCACTGTCCTTCCCAAATATTATCAAGAGCTGCCTAAGATCACTCAGTCCCAGATGCAGAATCCAACAAGAATTGTAAAATGGTTCAATATATTTGTCTCAGATATGTCTATGGTAGTTTTTTTTAACTGAATTTTTATAAAATGATGATAAGGATGGGGTTATTATTAAGACAAATAGTTAGAATAATTACTGACCAAATCACTAAGTTGTTTTAAAGCTGTATAGACATGTAGCTAGGTGAGGTTGTTCCTTGGAAAGGGACATCATGCTTGGAAAGATGCAGGGTTAGTAAAGGAGAGGAAGACCCCAAAGAGTTGCATTGACTGTGACTTCACCAAAGGGCTCTAGTGTCTCAGAGATGATGAGAATGTCACAGGACAGGGGAGGTCTCAGAGTGGCTGTTCACAGGTTTGCTGAGAATTGTACTTGACTTGATGCCACCTAACAACAGCAATAACAACAAAAGACATGCTGTTGCTATTATGTGCTGTCTGTCGTCTATAATTCACAGTGTCCCCTAGAACAACAGATCTGAACCTTGTTTTATCCTGTACCATCCTCCGCATCTCTGATATCCTGTAGCCTATGGTTACAGTCACTGTGTCAATCTATCTTGTTGAGAGTCTTGCTCTTTCTCTGACCCTCCACCTTCCCAAGAATGATGTCTTTTTCTAAAGACTGGTCCCTCCTGATAATAATGCCCAAATTATGTGAGATGAAGTTTCGCCATCCTTGCCTCTGAGGAGCACGCCGGCTGCATGTAGACATAACCTGTGTCAGACTGTTCAAAGCATGTATGCAGGCAAACCCACTTTCAGTTGGTGTCACAGTGACCAGCTGGGAAGTAAGAGATGTAACCAAACATAGGAGTGCGTTTTTGCTACCACGCCAAACTACCAGTGTCACTGATTTCCTTTCTCCACTGACTTAATTGTTTACTGACTGATCTGACTCACTTGGCAGATTGTTTCTGATCAGGCGGACACAGCCCAAGTTACCAAATGTTGTGGTTACTGTCCCTAAACTCCAGAGAGGTGGGAGTAGAGAAGCCTGAGTGTGACTCACCACATGCTACCAGCCATGTGACAGCCTTTCAGCACATCCCCCTTCTCTGAGCAGAGCATTTTGGTGCAGACATGAAAATAAAACAAGCTGTGAAATGCCCTCTCTCTCTCTCTCTCTCTCTCTCTCACACACACACACACACACACACACACACACACTCACACACACACCCCCATATCAAAAAGTGTGGTCAGGATACAGTGGAACTCAAAAGGCAAGGCATCTTGAAATTTTGTAAAAGGCCATTAACCCAGGACAAATGGACTCATCAATAAAGAAAAAAAAAATGCCAATTCCATTGATTGGCTTCCCTACAGTTCACTGGCTTTTCTTTTTGGGATGACAAGCTTTACATCTGATTGCCCTACTCTCTCTGACAGTGAGGCCAGAAGTCAGAAGCAGCTTCAATGAGTTCTGTAAAGCCCAAACTAGAACACTTCTTATTCAATTCTGTGGAATAGGAATGAAGGTAGTGGTGGATGGAGAAGTGATCTCAGTCAAGAATGAATTTGGACAAAACAAATGGTTGGTAAGTAACAGAAGGATTTTTAAAGGTGTCTCTGATGCATGGAGGACCTGCATAGTTCTTGAGAGCTAGAGCTAAGAGCAAAATCATAAGATATGAAAGTAGAGTGGTGGATGTCTAAGGCAGGTTGCTCTTGATGATGGTTAGGCTTCTGTGAGCTACTCAGCTTCTGTGAATGGACTAGCCCTTTGAAGAAGAAAGGAAACACTAGACAATCCTTTTGTGAAACTCTTTCTACTAAACTAATTCCACTGAAGGTAAGTATACCATATGCTAGACTCTATCAATTGCACTCCCAAATACATACTCAACTGAGATGCACATATATAAATCACAAAAATTAGGTTAAAATGGTTTTTTCATTGTTGTTAAGTCAGACCAAAGTCATTGGTAACCCTTCATTGGGTTTTGGAGGCTATAAACTGCACAGGGGAACATTATCCATCTCTCTCTTCTGCGGAAGCACTGATGGATTTGAACTGCCAGAGAATTGTGGCCTTTGGCTTAGCAAAGCAATTCCCTGCAGACTACATTGCCATGTTGTTGTTTGTTGTTAAGTGCCATCTAGTCTTAGACAACTCATAGTGACCCTGTGAATGAAAGACCTGAACACTGTATAACTTTCACAATTTCTCCATGTTCATAGAGTTTACAGAGGCAAGCTATTTCAGAAGTGGATGCCACTCCTGCTTCCAAGCTTGTTTTAATCAGGGAGCTCCACCAAACACTGTCCACCATTATTGTATTTGACACATCAGTGTCACAGTGGTTAGCATCACAGCAACCATGAGTTACCTCTGTACAGCAAATGGACAGACCAGTGCTATACCACTTAGAAAAATGTTTAACCAAAAACAATTAAAACCAGGTCTGAAGGCCACAGATTAAAATCACCCACCTTTGGCTTGGTAGCATCACTTTCTGTCTATTATGTCAACAGAGCTCTCTCCAGGTTGTTGTTGTTGTTGTTGTTAAGTGCCATCGAGCCATAGACAATTCATAGCGATCCTATGAACGAAAGACTTGACCACTTGTATAACTTTGATCCTTTCTCCAGGTTCATAGAGTTTCCAGAGGCAAGCAATTTTGGAAGTGGATGCAGAAATCCCTGCAGACTGCATTGCCATACTATTCTACTATTCATTGGCACTGAGTCAGAACTAGCTCCTAGCTGAGCCTCCAGCAGGGTCTTGGGAGACTGTACATTGTATGAGAGGACATTGCCAACTGTTTTTCTCTCAGAGCTGCTGATGGATTCATTCTGCCAGAAGTCTACCACCTCTGAGTTAGCACCGCAACTCCCTACAGACTACACCACCAGTGATCCCTGGAAAATTATTAAGGAATTATGCATAATTATAAAAATCTGAAATTGGTGGTGAAGTGGGTAATTATAAAATACTCATAGAGTAGAATAGTATACAGCAATGAAAAAGAAAAGTTGCTGCTTGATTGTTGATGTTGTTATGTGACATCAAGTCATCTGCAACTCACAGTGATCTATGTACAATAGCTATGAACCCTTGTTATATCCTGCACCCATCTCACAGTCTCTGACTTAGCTGCCTGCATTGCCCCAGTCACTGAGTCAATCTATCTTATCCAGGGTCTTCCTCTCCTGCACTGACCCTCCACCCTTCCAAGCATGGTGTCCTTCTCCAAGAATTGGTCCCTCATGGCAACATGTCTAAAGTATGAGAGACAGAGCTACAAAATCCTCGCTTTGAGGAGGAACCTGACTTCATCCTCTCAGAACAGACCTTATAGCTCTCTTGGCATTCATGGTATGTTCAATACTTTTCTCCAGTTTCACAACTCAAAGACAATGATCCTTTTTCTATCATCCTCATTGATGCCCTATTCACCCATGCATTACAGAGTAGAATGATGTTATAGAATCTTACTAGCTGTTGTTGTGTGCCAGTGAGTTGGAACTGATCCATAGCTGACCCTTCAGTGGGATTTTGGAGGCAGTAAGTCATACAGAAGGAGATTGTCCATCCTTCTCCTGTGGAGCAGTAGATTCAAACTGTGTGCCTTAGGGATTGCAGTGCTACTTCTTACTACTAGGTCTATCAGTCGTCTTTTCTTCCATGGAACCAGTGGATGGATTTGAACTGTCAACGTTTAAGTTAGCAGTCAAACACAAAATAACTATTTCCAAACATAATATTAAACAAAAGGACTCGGAATCAGCATAATTCTGTGTAGTTGGGTTCATTTGTGTGAATTTGAAAAGTAGTCAATGTGAATCTGTTGCAAAAAAGACAAGTACTTACTTCTGGAGAGGAAAATTAATGACTAAACGGGTTAGAAGGAAAGTTTCTGGGAGTACTGCTAATTTTCTCTTTCTTGATCTGAGTAGGAGTGATACTTATGTGTATACTTTTTTATAAATTAGACTTAAAAATATTTGTTCAGAAATTTTCAGAGTAGTGATGAAAAATGTTGCACTAGAAACTTTATACTCCTGAACTACATAAAGATCAAACAACAAAATAAGCAGAAAAAGATAGAACCAACTTTGTCAGAACTCTAGAAACCATCCAAATGGTTAAACAACAGAGCAAACACTGATGAATCAACAAAAACGTGCTATGTAAATGGTGGGAAAGCTTTGGCTTTCTAACTACCTACACTCTATCCCTCCTCTGTCTCATCATGACCATCTTAAAGTGGAAGCTCATAGTCCCTAAGAGAGGTCTTTGTCTTTGACCCTTGATGGAGAAAAGCAGACATTACTAGCAAATTCTTGTGTGTTTCTGCTCTAACCTGTTCTTGGGACTGATTAAGGGACAAATCAAGGTGTGCCTCTTAATTTGGCCACATGTTGGTCTGAGGGTCAGTACAACCTAAGTCTATAACTATCTGTGGCTGCTTGAGGCTAGAAAGTGGGATTCAGGCACTCAATAGGTCCCTAAAGACAGAAAGGGGAAGCCAAAGAGAGAGATTATTTCACATATTAAAGCTTTCAAAAGCGCTGAATGTACAGGGGAATTGAGAAAGTCACATGTTTGCTGAAGGCAACCTGCATGCTCAGAAATTACCCATGAAGATTCTATGCTTTCTCAGTGGGCTCCTCCCTAGGCTCAATGCAAGTCAGGTTAATTGTTGCAGGAGGACCCCAGTACAAAGCCAATTTACAAACACTGAGATAGGATTTTTTATTTTCTCCCTAATGTTCAGGAACATCTCTGTTTAAAGAAAAATGCCAGAGAGATATAAGCAAAGGAAAGAGACTGTAATGTCTACATGCACCAAAAAGAGTCAATTTTTGCATAGGATGTCACTAAACAACTAAGCTATTGTAGCCTCCAAATTCAGAATTACAACAATAAATAAATAAATAAAACTAAAGAAAAACCCTGAAAAAGGAGAGAAATCTGATTTCTATAGTTATAGCATTACAATATTAAAATATCCATTTTCAACAACAACAAAAACTCATAAGGACTGAAAAGAAATAGGAAAAGATGATTCATATCAAAGAATAAAATAAAATGACAGAAATTGTCTGTGGGAAAGCATAGATAATGGACTTTGAATACAGAGACTTTAAGATAACTGTATTTAATATACTCAGAGAGCTCAAGGAAAACCATGGAAAAAGAACTAAATTATACCAGAAAAACAATACTTGAACAAAACAAGGATATTAATCAAGAGATAAAAATTATAAAAATGGAACATAAATATTACAGTTGAAAATATAATCTCTGAAATGAAAAGTTCACTGTTAGAATTCAACAGAAGAGATGAACTAGAAGAAGAGAACTAAACCAGTGAATAGGAAGTTAGAACAACTAAAATTATCAAGTCTGAGAAGCAAAAAGTAAAAACAATGAAGAAAGGTGAGTAGAGGCTAAGACAGCACCAACTTGACCAATTTACTGCACATTAACGGGAGCTCCAGGAAAACAAGAGACGAGAAAGAGGAAGGGATAGAAAGAATGCTTACAGAATGGTCAAAGCCTTCCCAAATTCAGTAAGAAATACACATCTATGCATCTAATGAATCCCAAATATGCAAAGAAATACAGCACAATGAAACTCTTAAAATGATAAATAATCACAAAAGCAGTAAGAAAGAATAAAAAGCACAAGGGATCCTCAACAAAAGAACAAAGGATTTGGCATAAATTTAATCTCAGAGGTAAAAGACTCATGCACTGAAGACTATAAAGCATGGCTGAAAGTAATTAGAGAAGATTTGAGTAAATGGAAAGACACACTAATGTTTATGCATTGTAAAACTATATTGTTAAGATGTTAATACTGTAGAAAGTCATCTACGGATTCAATGCAGTCCTTATCATAATTTTAACAATCTTTTAGACAGAAAAGGAAAGACTGATACTGAATAATATATAGAATAGTTGTTGTTAGGTGCTGTTGAGTTGAGCACTACCCAAAGTGACCCTATGAACAAAAGGTCTGAACCCTATTCTATCCTGCACCATCCTCACACTTCCGGACACACAAAAACCCAGTGCAGCAGTCACCTTTTTAATCCACCTGGTTGGTCTTCCTCTCCTTTGCTGACCCTCCAACCTTCCCAGCATCATGTCCCTCTCCAAGGAATAGCACCACCCAGCAATATGTCCAAAGTATGTAAGGCGAAGCTTCATCATTCTTGCTTCCAAAGAGCACTCTGGCTGCACTATTTCCAAGACATATCTGTTCTTTCTCTTGACTGTCCATGAGATGTTCAGTGCTCTTCATCAACACCACAGCTCAAAGGCATCAATTCTTTTCCTGCCATACTTATTCATTGTTCAGGTCTCAGGTGCATAGCGAGTAATTGGAAAGACTGTGACCTGGACCAGATGCACCCTAGTCCTCAAACCAACATCAGTACTCCTCCATAATTTGGAAAGGTCCCTAACTGAAGATTTTCTCAGTGCAATGTGTCTCCTTATTTCCTGACTGCTCAAACCAAGGGTGTTAATTGTGGATGCAAGCAAGATGGAGCTGTTGACAGTTTCAATCTCCTCTCCATCCATTATGACACTGTTTATTGTTCCAGTGGTAAGAATATTTGTTTTCTTGATACTGAGACACAATCCATACTGAAGGCTGCAGTCCTTGTTTTTCTGCAACAAGTGCTTCAAGTCCTCTTCACTTTCAGCAAGCAATGTTGTGTCATCTGCATAATGCAGGTTACTTATGAGTCTCCTTCCAATCCTGATGCCATATTCCCCTTCATAGAGTAGAACTTGAATAATTTGCTCAGCATACAGATTAAACAGGTATGGAGAGAGAATACACCTCTAACATACTCCCTTCCCATTCCAAACCATACAGCGTTCCCCTGCTCTGTTCACATAACAGCCTCCTGATCCAGGTATAGATTCCTCCTGAGTACAATAAGTACTCTGGATTCCCATACTTCTTAATGCCAGCCACAACTTGTCATGCTCCACACAGTTAAACATCTTTGTATAGAGAATAAGGCACAAGTAGACATCCTTCTGGTAGTCCTTATTTTCAGCCAGGATCCATCTGACATCAGCAGTGATATCCTTGGTGCCATGGTCTCTTCTAAATCCTTCTTGAACTTCTGGCAGTTTCTTATCTCTGTTATATTTCAGCCATTTTTTAATGATTTTTAGCAATATTTCACTTGCAGTGATATTGTTAGATAATTTCCACATTCATTTGGATCACCTTTCTTGGGAATGTGAACAAATATGGACCTCTTCCAATCCATTGGCTAGACAACTGTCCTCCAAATTTCCTGACATAGATTGGTGAGTGCATCCAAGGCTCCAAGGCTGCATCTGTTAACTGAAGCAAATTAATTGGTATCCCATCAATTCCTGGGGCCTTATTTTTTTGCCAATGCTTTCAATGCAGCTTCCACTTCCTCCTTCATTACCATTTGCTCCTGTTCATAAGGTGCTTCCTGAGAAAACCCTATGAACACTAAACAAAGAGGATATAGAATAGCAAAAATCTCCAAATAACCAAAACCACTTTGAAAGGCAAGAATATAAGGACTCAAATTTTCTAATTTCAAAACATATGTCAAGCCACAGTAATAAAAATAGTGTGGTAATTGTGTAACAACAGATATATCTAGATCAATAGAATAGAATTAAGAGCTCAGAACTTAACACATAAATCTATAGCAAAGTCATTTTCAACAAGAAAGCTAAGTTCATTAAATGAGAGAAGACAATTCTTTCAACAAACGGTACTGAAACAATTGGATCTTCATAAGAAAAAAAAATTAGCCTCATAGTTTGCTCAACTCAACTAATTGCTATCTAGTTGGAACCAATTCTCATAGCTAACCATCCACTGGGTTTCTCAAACTATATTTTGTGGGAAAAGATTGAGATGAGCCACCTTTGAATAAGCAACATAACTCCCCATGTATGATGCCTCCAGAACCCCTATTAGAAACTTAGACACTAAAGAAATGCAAATCAAACCCCAAATGACATACTGTTGCACCACCAATTATTGTTGTTTTTGTTGTTTGGTGCCAGTCTGGTCAGTTCTGACTCATAGTAACCCTGCAAACAACAAAATGAAACATTGACCATCCATCCTCACAATTGTTACTAAGTTTGAGCCCATTGTTGCAGTCAAGGTGTCAATCTGTCTCATGAGTTTTCTTTTTCACTGACCCTCATCCAATCATGACAGCGTTATTGCTTCATCACACGTCCAAAGCATGTGAGACAAAATCTTCTTATTCTTGCTTCTAAGGAGCAAGCTGACTTCTATCATTTGTTTTTCTGACAGTCCATGGGGTAGTCAATATTCTTTCTAAACACCAAAATTCAATGATAGTAATTATTCTTCAGTCTTTCTTATTGACGACCCAAAGTATTTCAGACGGAGCTTCAGAATCCTTGCTTCCAAGGAGCATTCTGGTTTCACCCTCTCTAGGATGGACCTTCTCTTAGCAGTCCGTAATATATTCAATGCTCTTCTCCAGCACCACAACTCAAAGGTATCAATTATTCTTCTGTTATCCATCTTCATTGTTCAGCTCTCTGATGCATAGTAAGTTATTGTGAAGACCACAGCCTGAATCAGATGCATTTTAGTCTCTAGAATGACATCATTGCTCTCCAGTACTCGGACAGGTTCCTGACAGCAGATTTTCCCAGTCAAATAAATGTATTTATTTATTTATTTATTTATTCATTCATTCATTTCTTTAATTTTCTAGCTCCTGGCAACAAGATTGTTGATTGTGGAACCAAGCAAGCTGAAGCTGTTAACAATCTCCATCTCTTCTCTATTTATCATGATGCTGTTAATTGGCCCAGTGGTGAGAATCATTGTCTTCTTCATGTTGAACTTCAATCCATATTGAACTTCTGCAGCAAACTAGGCCAGGTGCTGATTGTGGATCAAATCATCAACTACTTGTGTGCAAGTTCCAACTGAAACTTAAAAAAAAAAATTAAATCGAATTCACAAGAATAAAAGTTTGACCTTGAGTCTATCCTTCCTGAATTTAAAAACCATCCTAGGAACAAGTTTGAGGCCTTGAAGGCTAATGAGAGAAGGCCAGATGAGCTGTGGGAGGATATGAAGACTATCATCCAGGAAGAATGCAAACGGTCATTGCAAAGATAGAGGAAGAAGAAAAGACCAATATGATTATCAGAAGAGTCTCTGAATATTGCACTAGAGCACCAAGAAGCCAAAGCTAAGGGAAGAAATCAAGAAGTTAAGGATCTGAACGGAGGATTTCAAAGAGCAACATGAGAAGACAAAACAAATTATTACAATGAAATGTGCTAAGAGCTTGAGTTGGAAAACCAAAAGGGACAAATTTTCACAGCATTTCTTAAGCTGAAGGAACAGAAGAACAAATTCAAGACTTGAGTTGCAATACTTAAGGATGCTGAGGGCAGAACGTTGAATGACCCAGGAAGCATCAAAAGATGATGAAAAGAGTACATAGAGTAACTATACCAAAAAGAATTGGCTGACACAGAATTATTATTATTATATTTTTCTTCTTCTTCTTCTTAATTTTGATGAACGTTTACAGAGACTTTGGATTTCCATTCATTCATTTTTGCATTTTTCTCCCTGTCCACTCCCCCAGTTCACTCTTCTATTTAAAAAGTAAAAGAAAAATTCTTTCATTGTTATACAATCCCTCCCTCCAAGTCCACTCCACTATGATACAAAAGAATTTTATGAAACATCTTCGTCAATACCCCAATTCTAAAGCATAAATGATTTTTCAGTCTTCTTTGTTCATTATGATGTCATTCCCGCTAAGTCGTCGTTCCCTAAGTAGCGCATCACATAATTTCCCAATTCAAAATGGCCAAGATCAGTCCATTCCAGCTAACTCTTAGACTAAGGAGCTCTGGTGGCATGATTGGCAAAGAGCTGCCCTGCTAATCCCAAACTGTGCCTCCCTGGAGGTTCAAATTCACCAGCAGCTCCATGGGGGAAATAGGGGCAATCTCTTCTTAGATGATTTGAATCATGGAAGTCCAACGGAAGATCAGTTATAAGTCAGTCAGTCACAGTCTAAGATATCAATTTTTGTGCATTCTGCTTCATTTATATTAATTTCCATTCTCCTCAATCCATACTTTGAATAGTCCACATTCTGTTAGTGGTGCTCACAACTATTTCTTCCTAGTTTGAGTCGCGCCACCTCAGTAAATGAACATCCTGAAAGCTTTACTCTGGTGATGCCATTAAGATAGATTCTACTTTTAGGAGACAATTCTTTCCCTAGAATTGTTGAGTTTCCCCCCAATCTAAGTGGCCCATCTTCTGGTTCTATATCAGACAATGCCCTGTTAATAGGTTTCACTGGACGATTCCCCCCATGCGCAGAATTAGATAATTATTTCTTATTTAGATTCTTTCTAAGACAGGAAGCTCCACTTTCTCACCACGAGTGATCCCACTGTTATTTGAAATTCCCATGGCATAGCTTCCAGTGTCACCATAATGTAGCAGCCCAGATAAAACAACAAACTGACAGATAAGGGTGATCACGTCCAGGAGGGTGACTTTCATCAGAAAATTTCAAAAAACAAACATGAAAAAATGATGAGGACGTTGAGAAAGTGGATGAACTTTGAATGTGTTGTGTTGAGCCAAAGATAACAGTCAGAAAAAGGCAATTATGTCGTGATTCTCTGTGGCCGCTAGGGGCGCTTGAGTTGCCTCCTACTCACAGGGACCCTGTGTACACAGAGCAAACCACTGCCTGGCCCTGTGTCATCCTCCTATTTGCTCCTATGCCTGAGTACATTGCGGTAGCCACTGTGTCAATCCACCTTGTCCAGGGTCTTCCTTCTCCAGATAGCATGCCAAATGGATGGGAAATGTCTTGCTTGTGTTTAAATGAACGATCCCTTGTTGTTGTGTTGTGTACTGTCAAATTGGAACTGACCCCTAGCTGACCCTCTGGCCGGTTGCAAAAGGAGATTGCCCATCGCTCTTCTGCAGAGCAGCTGGAGGACTGCAGCAGTTTCTTACCACTAGGCCACTAGTGCTCCCTACATGAGCACTTTGTTGTTGTCATTGTTGTTAAGTGCCATCGAGTTGCAGGCGACTCATAGCGACCCTATGAAGGAGAGTCCTTGACTCATGGGTGCCTTTCATCCTCTCTCCAGGTTCATAGGGTTTCCGGAGGCAAGCTATTATGGAAGTAGATGCCACTCCTCCTTCCAACATGAGCACTTTAGAGGAAATAAATACTTACAGATCAGTGTTTATTTGTGGTTATCAGAGTCTAAGGGGAGAATGGAATGGGAAGTATTGTTAAAGAGGTCCCAAGTTTCTGTTTAGGCAGATAGGAAATATTAGGAAGTAGATCATGGGAATGACTTTAAAACGACTAATATAATTAATATCACTGGACTTACACACACACACACACACACACACACACACAATCTGAAATCTGAATGCTTATAAAAAGTGAAGAATAGGTTTGCAAAATAGATACTAGGTTGTAAATGTCCTCTGCCACTGGGTACATTTCTCACATGAGTAGAACTGATTGTAGTTACAGATTGTGCAGGTTTTGTCTTGCCTAGTGTCTGAGGTTGTTTAGTTTGTGTGATCCTTTTAGAAACTGGCTGAGAGACTGAAGATTGAGGGGAGAGAAATCCGTGTACCCATGCCCTTCATCCAAAGAAGAATTGATGGAGAGGACAGTGTTATGTGGAGGGGAAAGGGCTAGGTCTGGGCTCATGAGACTGAGAAAGAGAAGAGTGTGGAAGTTGGGAAGGAAAAGACCACTAGTCTCTCACATCTGGGCTCTGAGACCACCATCTGATGCAATGCTTCTCAGAAGCATCCATGCTAATCACCACCAGCTGACACCCCCAGCCACATCTGTAACACCCCAGCTAATCACTGCCCACGACTGCCTACACCTGTCTCCACTGCCCGCCAGCCCCTGCCACCTGCCTGCCTGCCACTTTCAGTCCTTACGCTAAATCAATAACCAAGACCTCCGAGAGTTGCAGAGCTTCTTGGCTGCTGCCCTCTCCCCTCTAAGCCCACCTCCCTTTTCTCTCCACTGCAAGCTGCATCCATCTGTCCAAGTTCAGGATCTGCTCTGCTGGACTGGCAGACAGGTCCTCCTTGCAGACAGCATGGCTGTGAGTGGCGTTAACATCTGCCGACGCTGCAGTTTAAGAATCACCATGTCTGGAGGAAAGTCCATTAAAAGACAGTAACAATGTATATTGTGCAATGACCCTGAGGGTACCCAATTTCACCTTGTTAATGATCTCTTTGAAATAGTTGAGGTTATGGAGAGACATGGTTAAGAGGTCTGAGGGACTGTGTTGTTAGGACACCAACACATTTGCTACGTTTGGGCAACATTCAGGAATTACTTCCATGCTAATGGGGGCAGGTCCTCAGGGACCCACTCAGCCAATTAAAATGCTCTTCAGGAGTGTGCTGAATGCTCTGTAACTGGGCAGATCTGTGAACAGTTAGCCTGGCAAGGAACAAGCTACAGATTTGCATATCTATCCCACACCTAAGGAGAAGTATTTTGACAGAGAGTTTCATAGTTGTCTTTACTCCCCCTCCCCAAACAGGACACTTGGATAAAAGTCACATATTCAAAACACTCCTAGTTCCTAACACAAGGTTATGTACAATCCCTGTAATCTGGCTGTGACTCAACCCACTCCCTCCCACTCAAGAAAGCAAACTGAAATGAAGGCAAGTGAAAGTGACATTATGATAAACACTCTTCTTAATCTTCTCTATTTTATAAGTAAAACCTCCTCAGACTTGAAAGTTTATTATTGATAGCAAATTGCTTGCAATGCAATGTACTCCACAACAGACGAGACATACCAATGTCACTCCTGTTAGTTTGTCCAAGTCTAGTACCTTATGTGTTGTTTTATTGCTGGAAGTTATGCTGCCAAAGATGAGAACTGGTAGGAAATATAAGGACCAACAGTTTACCACATGCATCAAGAATTCATCTGAGGCAGTAAAAATGAAGAACTTCCAGGTAGAAAGACTTTGTTGAGCATTTAATAATTCAGTCATCATCTAATGGCTGCCCGCGGAGTGCCCAGGGGCCCTTATGGCTCATTGACTAAAGAATATAGCTGCTCATTGAAAGATCAACAGTTCAAATCCAACAGTTACTCTTGTTGTGGAGAAAGATGTGGGAATTTTGCTTCCATAGAGATTTTTAGCCATGACATTGTGAGGCAGTTCTACTCTGTTCAATAGAATCCCTAAAAGTCGGAGCACCCCAAAAATAACACCAGGTGATGGGGGAAAATGAAACTCTTGTTGACCCATTGTCATCCAGGCAATTCTTCGCAATGTCTGTTTTTAGTCTGGAGGCAGAACACACCCTGGGGGGAAACTCCTTTTGTGTTCTTAGGCCTTTAGCTTATTAGCCCACTGGCATTATGGTCAGTAGTCTGTTTTATTTAGGGACAAACGAGTTACTCATGACAAATCACTTCTGCGTTAGTTTGTCCGACTCTAGTGCCTCGTGTGTTGTGATGCTGGCGAGTGTGCTGCTGGCATTTCAAATACCTACAGGGTTACTGATGGGGGGACGCTTTAGTGAAACTTCTAGACTTAGACTACAAAGAAGGGCCTGAAGAGCTACTGCTGAAAAATGTGACCAGTGACAATCTTGTAAGTAGTGGAAGACTGACGTCTGATGAAGTGTCAGAGGGTTGCAAGGCACTCAAAATAGAATTGCAGAATTGTCTCCTCAGACAGAGGGACAGTGAGGGAGAAGACGACCCTCAACCTGGCAGATCCACACAGCGACTGCAGCAATGGGCTCGAGCGCGTCCGAGACTGTGAAGATGGCACAGGGCAGGTCAGGGTTCTGATCTGTTGTTCACAGGGTCACTATGAGTTGCGCTTGACTCGGCAGCACCTAACAACAACTGCAACAGAAAACCAAGACCAAATCCACTGCCATCAAGTCAGTCCTTGACTCACAGGGACCCTCAGTTGGGTTCTGAGACTGTATATGGTAGCAGGAGTCACCTGTCTCATTTTGCTCCTACAAAGAAACTGGTAAATTTGTACCAACAACCTTCTGATTAGTGATCCAACACCAAATCCACCACGCTGTCAGGGTTCCTTCCTCAAAGTTGTCACTCACTCCCTCTCATTGCCATCAGGTCAGAACCAACTCATAGCTGACCCTTCAGGTGACTTTGAAAGCTACAGACTGCGTGGGAAGGGATTGCCCAGCTCTTTCTCATCACATCAGAGGTGATTGTCATCCTCCTCCAGTACATTTAAATCATCAGAGAGGCACCACCTTTTGAGTTTAGCTGTGCATCTCCCTACTCACTAGGCCATCAGTGCTTCCTCCTCAGAGTAGTAGTTGTTGTTATTGAGTACCATTAAGTCAAAACCAGCCCATAGCTGATACTCCAGCAGATTTTCCGAGGCAGAGCTAGCCTTAATGAGATGGATGCAATGCAGCTTTCATCCGAACTCCTCTGAGTCTTTCTCCATCAATTATTTTACCTCTCTCCTGCATTTTTAATATCTTCCTTTCCCACTAACTTATTTCCCGCTTCATTTGCTAATGTGGCACAACTCTAACTGAGAAGAAACAGCTGTGAACATCCATTAATAATCAGAAGGTGGAACGTACAAAGTATGAAACTAAGAAAATTGAAAGTCATCAAATATGAAATGGAATACAAAGATCAATATCCCAAGCATTAGTGAACTGAAATGGCCTAATCTAAGCCATCTTGAATTGGACAATCATATGGTCTATTGTGCCAGGAATGACAAGTTGAAAAGGAATGGTGTCACATACATAGCCAGAAAGAGCATTTTAAGATCTATCCTGAAGTACAATACTAATGATGATTAGCTGATCCACACACCTACAAGGAAGTATTGAGAAGGCCCAGAGTGTGTATCATATACTTTGTGTATGTTATCTGAAGAAAAACATTCACTTGTGTACCATTGATTCAGAACCAACCCACAGCTGACCCTCAAGCGGGATGTCAGAGGCCGCAAATTGCATCGGAAGAGATGGCCTATCTTTCTTTCACAGAGTAGGTGGTAGATTTGAACCACATGTCTTTGGGTTGGCAGTGCAGCTCATTACCACTAAGCCACCCAAGCTCCAATGAAAATATAATACTTGGTAAAGTAGGTTCAACCAAAAGAGGGAAACCTTCAACCCTCACTAATATGGATTAGCATAGAGGTTGCAAAAGTCAAGCACAATAGCAATCGTGAGACTATCACAGGATCAGGCAGTTTTGTTTTGCTGTACACAAGGTCCCTATGAATTAGAGTCAACTTGATAATACCTAAGAACAAGAGAACAACAGTTAAAACAAAAAGACTAACAAACATTATCACTGATAAGCAGAGAAGATGTTGTAGCAACCCAGTGGCATAGTGGCCATGGATGAGCAAACTGAGGCCTGAAAGAGCAGAGATGTATTCTAAAACAAGAAAGGAGTGCTTCTTTCTATTGTACATGTTTCTATTCTAGAAGTTAAGTTTTTAGAGGGTTGTTGTTCCTTTTCCCCATTGTTTCTGCTGCGCAGTCACTGAGTCTTGCCCATTTCTTTATACCAAATGCCCTGGTGCAAAGTCTGACGTAGCTAGAACCTAAACCATGTCTGTGTTATGGATGGGTAAATGAAATTTTCTTGTTAAAACTACACTCTCCTACCCTCATTTGAGTTCCTGATCTTGTCTCCTCTCTGAGCTCTTCCCCATCAATTATGCTCTTTCTCTTGCATCTTTAATATTTTTCTTTCCCCTAGCTTATTTCTTTCTTCCTAGAATATAGTTCCTCTATTCTTAAAGGCATAGTTCTTTCTACTTTGCTGCTTCATACTGTTTGACTATGCACTATTCTTCCTTTCTTCTCAGTTTAATTGAAAGAGAAGTCACATCCCCAGAAGTTCTAAGTCTTTAAGTCTGTTGTCAGATGTTGCTATTTTGTAAAGCCTTCCTAAATCCTAGACTTAGAAACTTCCAATACATTCTCTGAGAGGTCACTTTTTTTTACCTCCTTGACCCTTGAAACTTACTTCACCTGTTACCTCAAAAACTACTTATAAAGGTCTTTAATAACTCTCTCAATTCCATATCCTCTTTGGACATCTATAGCATTTGACAACAATGACCAAGCTGATCATGCGTTCAGTTTTGTCACAACCATCGCCATGGTCCTCTCATTATTTCCTGTTTCCTACATTTGTTGTTATCTTCCTTTCATTTGCTTCTGGCTCCTCCCCTTTTCTTACACAATTTCTCTCTGGGCAATTTTGTTCATTTCCCTAATTACAGTCACTTTGTCCATTCAGGTGATTCCTAAGTCTCAAACTCCACTGTCTCCCTAGAGAGTTCCAAATTCCTACTTACAATATGTCTCAGGGAAAGCTCCACCTGAATGTCCACCATCCACATTAAATATGATATATACTTATTGAGTTCTCCCAAATGTAAAACTTGAGACAATGACTTAGGAGCAGATAATTATATGGGAGGTGGTTACAAAAAAATAGGGGTCAGGGAAAGAGAGAGTAGAGGTTAAGGAGGGGTCAGAAGTCTTCCCAAACCTGTCTTCCTGAAGGACTAAAGCCTGGACCACTGACCACATTTCCCACTGGTGGAAGGTTGCTGAGCCTTTTTCTCCCCCAAGATCCACAGGGTACTCTGTAGACATGTCATACAAACTCCTAAGGTCTGGAGAAGACCAGGGGGCAGTCAGCGAGAGGACAGGGAGCACATACAGGAGGTGAGACACTGTAGTGCCAGCTGAGTTTGAGCGCACAGGAACACAGCAGCATCCTTTCTTCCAAATCGCTTAACCAAATACCCAACTACAAAACTTCAGAGTAAATTTTAACTCTCTGTTTTCAGTTTAACATATAGTTGTTGTGTCCATGTCCTAAGTGGAGAAAACAAAAAAGAAAAGAAATGGCATGGAACAAGTATCAGACCGTCTACAACTTCTGGAGAGGGACAAAGGGTTACCATAAGCATCAACAGCCCAAGGCTGATTTCCTGTGAGGTAGAGGTCAGATGTGCCTCTATCCTCTAGACTTTTTTTTTTTTTACCATTTCTGACACTGTTCTCTCAAAGATAACCTCTTCTTCTCTGCTAGAGTTGATAATTCATTGGAGTACTCACACAGGAATCACAGACAATATTTGAGATTATGAGGGTTATTGAATTCACTTTCAGATACACTCCGTATGCATTTCTTTCATCAGGAGAACTTCCTCTCAGCCATGACTGAAAGCAGTTTTTCTTTGCCCCTTGGCCCTTTGGCTTTTCATTTGTTCTTCTCTGGCGAGTTATACTAACCGCTTTAGCTCTGTCCAATGACCATCACAGAGAACTCTGGGGCCTAGTGGCAAGAAGCTGTGCTACAATCCCAAAAGCATGTTGTTTGAATCCACCATGGGAGCTACTCCATGGAAGGATAGGCAATCTCCTCCCATGCAATTATCTGCCTCTGAAAACCCACCAGAGGGTCAACTATGTCAGTTCTGACTGGATAGTATACAACAACAAGAAGCCATCTATTCCTTTGGTGAACCACAAACACTTCATGTTCGTATAGTCCTACTGGGGTGCTGAGGTTCGGTGTATCAGAATTAGTGAGACTGGCTCAGGAACAGGAAAGGATTCAGAACTGCTGTATGTCACAGATGACTCAACCGTAACATTCTATGACAGGTTTGGAAGCAGGAGGGACATCCGCTTTCTAAACAACTTGTCTCTGGAGACTCTATGAACTTTCATAAACAACAGTTGTAGAGGGGCTTCAGGGCTGTTGTTCTGGGATATCTGTGAGTCGTGCTCCACTCAAAGGAAATCAACAACCATAAGAACAACTCTGTTATTTGGTGGTAGTTACAAACACAGTGTAATTTTCTGTCCTCATTACCCCAGACTGTTCTTCTTTATTTTCTCATGGATTCCTTAGCACAAGCTCTGAATTTCCATCTTGTAAACGATCGTGTACTCTGTTAACTGGTATCTCTACTACTTATTTTTCCCTCTTCAAAACTATTTTACATACTAAAAAATAATGAGCGAAGACCAGATGAGTTGTGGGAGGATGTCAAAGGTATCATCCAGGAAGAGTGCAAACGGTCATTACAAAGACAGAAGAGGAAGAAA
>NW_006399843.1:8666677-8701016 GCF_000299155.1 Elephantulus edwardii | reverse complement strand
TGAGATGGATTGATTCGGTGACTGGGGTAATCGGGATGGGTGTGTCACAGGCAGTGCGGTTGGCACAGGATAGAGCAGGGTTTAGGGCTGTTGTGCATAGGGTCGCTATGAGTCCCAAACGACTGGACGGCACATAACAACAACAACAACAATCTCACATAATTCTTCCTAAATATTTTAAATAATGTCAGTTACCTGCTAAGGTGGCTCCACTGGCTCCCTATTGATTGCATCCCTTACCCTTTCCCTTTGACTTTATCATGGCACAGTATTATTCCTGTTGCTCTTTCATATACCTTGTCACCAGCACTACTTCAATGTTTCTGCCATATTTTCTATTTATGTTTTTATTCTAGACCCACATACATTGTCATGGTCCTAATCACATCTTCCCATTTAGATTAATGTAATGCTATTTGTCTTCTCCATGAAGTCCAAAGGAACATCTTCGCTTCAATCTCTTGATGGTGAACTGAAAATAATCAGACTGCAATAAAATAACTGTGAAAACAAAGTATAATCTAGAGGAGATTAAGTGTGTGAATGGAATGAAAGTGCTAAAGAACAACAAGGTTATTTTAAAGACTGAGGTGCACCTGATCCAAGTCATGGTCTTTTCAATTACTTGCTATACATCTGAAAATAGGACAACGAATAAGGATAACAAAAGAATCTGTGTCTTTGAGAAGAGTTCGAGAAGAGTACTGAATAATGCAAGAACTTTGTACCAAAGAGCAATCAAATATGTCTGGGACAAGGTTTAACTAAGGTACTCTCTAATAAGAGTAGTTAAACTTTTGCTCACATATTTTGGGCATGGTTACTAGGGGTTAGTGCTTAGAAAGGTAGACCATCAGCAAAAGAGAGGAAGATCCTCACAAAGGTGGATTGACACAGTGACTGCAACAATGGAGTTCAAATGTTATCAGAGTTGATGGGAATGGCGCAGAATAGGGCGAGGTTCAGATCCCTTGTTCATAGGATCACTGTGAGTCACAGGTGACTTGATAACACCTAACAAAACAACACAGTTACTTTCAAGCTTGTCTTCTCTCCCTAATCCAGTCTAATCAAGTCATTCAAGGTGTGGACCCTAGTTGCATCATCTCTGATTCATCTATAGCTCTGAGCACAGTGGTATGCATAGCAAATGAAGGAAGAAAAGGGGGAACAAGGAAAGTAAATCTGAACTCATACCGAGAAAACAATCTGCAGAGAAGAGCAAGTGCTAGGAGTCAAGGAAGACCTGGCGCATGCCAACTGATGCACTTTTTCCATGGCTTCCCATCTCCTTGGAAAGGGCTTTATTGCTGCTCATCATCACACCTGCCCTTGCTATTGAACGCCCACCTGGAGTCAACCTCCTTCTGCCTGAGACAGCTGTTTCTCATGTCTGGGTAAAGGTTGTGTAGACTTCAGCTGGAGGGAGCTGGCAGGAGGAAGGATACCCTCTCCTGTTACAGATGGAAAAGGTGAAAAATGCATCAAAGAAACATGCCAACTGTTTCCAACGTACCCCGAAGCTGTGTCAGCATTATGCCCACAACAATCAGGTGAAATGGAGGCTGGAGGGAGGGGGAGGTGTGTGTCAAGCAAATGTTGTTTTGATTACATAATGCCAAATATTTGGTATCAGTAAACTTGAAGACTTACAATCCAGACTTTGAGATTCTCTGAAGTAATCAGTATATTTAATGAAATAATAATCTCTTGTGTTCTGGTTTGGATTTTTGTGTTGGGTGTTATTTGTTGTGGCTTTTTTCTTTTTTTAAAACCCCTACTATTTTGATGGATTTTAACTAAGTTGCCAGAGTTTTGCTGCACCATAACAAGGTCAATTACTATACACAGGTTCTTCAGATATCTCAAATGACCGGTTGATTTGGCCAAAAATGAGGCTTGGTTCACTCATCAATGACATGACCAAATCACCTGTTAGTTTGGCTTTGTGCCAAGCCAGGCCTCTGTCATAGACGAGCCACACTTAATTAAATCAGCAGTCCAAACGATTCCACTGCTCCTCAGTTCCCTGGCCCCACAGATGGCAGAGAGCCAGATAGAGGGGTGCGGCATTATATGTGAGCTGTGGTGTTCCGTGACCCAACTTTTCTTTTTTATGTGATATTCCCATTAAAATAGGCACAGAATTGAGTGTTTAATTCTCTCAGCATACTTTGTGTAATAACCGGTTGGGACCAATACTGGTTTGAGAAAAAATTAGAAAGGAGGTAGATATTGTCTTCAAAACTCCTTACCTCTTTCTAATATTTGCTTCTTTAACTTGCATCACCCAGACTAGTTTTGTGACTCTAGAAAACTGAACGTTGCCTGCTATGTTTATTCACAATGTGCCTTTTCACATTTTCTCCCTGATTATCTCCTTCTAATACATCGAGGCTGTGTTGTCATATATTCATCCTTTCATTTACCCATTCAACAATTAGATGTTGAGCACCTACTGTGTGCTCAGATAGTATTTTTATTGGGTTAGGATAAAGACACATGCAATAATAACATGATCCTTTTAAGTATGTTACATTAATAGAAAGGAGTTAATCAAAAGGTTACATTTAAAAGTACCTTGGCAGGTTCAGGAGTTGAGAAGCCACAGTACGGGCAGACAATTTCAATGACTCCTTGAAATCATATAAGGAGGTGATCAGTCCCCTAACTCCCTCTCTCTCAGAAGCCTGTTTTGTTTGGGTTTTGTTTTAGGTTTGTTGGTTGGTTTTGTTTTGTTTTGTTTTTTCATTCAGACAAGACTTCACGTAAGGAGGGCCAGATTGCCATTCTCAAGGCGTTACAATTGATGAGGTTCCTTGCTTTACTCACCCTAGTAAACTGCAACAGAGGACAGGAACATCCAAAAAGTGCATTGGTCTCATCTGCTCCTTCCAGTAAAAGAAATAGACCTAGCTCTGCCCAGTCCAGCAGTCCCAGCCACAGCATCTGTTTGTACTATCCTATCCATCTCGGAAGCCAACGAGTCCACCATGTGATTGATGGTGTTCCACTTGATAGGGAACGGAACAAGCAATGATTTGTCATTCACCATAAAGTACTGCTATTTCATCTGCTCTCCTTCGCTGGGACACAACTCTGGCTGTTTTCTCTATGCATCAATTTATAGTTTATCCTAAGACTAATGATGCTGTGTTTAAGAGGCAAGGTGGGGCTTTGTTTTTGTGTTTTACCAGCAGAGGATTACATTACTGATTGATTGTGCATGGTTGTCTGAGGCAAAAACATTTTGAATTGATACCTGGATTTGGACTACAATCAACTTCCTCCACAATTGCCTCTTGGTGCTGAATAGATCAAGGAGCTGCAGCTTTCTAATGGGGCCTCAAGGAGATTTTGACAAGCCCTGCTAGAAGTGAGCAGTTTGTTGTGGGGTATTGGAAGCCAATAGATCATCCAAAGAGCCTGCTGGAGGCTTCCAGGAGCCTGAAGACACGCTCAGAGGCCGTACAGCTCCCAAGAGCTGAGATGAGGCAGAGGCAGTAACATGCTGGTAAAGGTTGAACTATCAAATCTCCTCAAGATAAAAAGCCTTAATTTGTAGTATCTGCCAATTTCAATGGTGTAAATGTTCCCATAATGCTGATTTCAAGCTACAAATGTGATGTTTGAGCTCTGGTGGCTTAGTGGCAAGAAGCAGTGCTGTAATCCCAAAGGCATGCAGCTCGAGGCCACCAGCAGCTCCACGGGAGAAGAATGTACAATCTCCTCCCGTGCAATAAACTGCCTTTGAAAACCTGTCAGAGGGTCAGCTGTGGGTCAGTTCTGACTTGATGGTGCACAGCAACAACAACAATGTCATGTTTGGGTACACAACAACAACCAAAAACCCCAACAGTGTGATGTTGCCAAACCTGGATTTGGCAAATTATGTGTATAATTAGCTCTCATGAGCTGACACAAGTCAGTTCCATCATGCTGACATTATTTATATATTATCATAATCCAGGAAGATGTTTCTGAAATTGTAACAGAGAGGGCGTGTAATTTATATAAGCTCATATATCCACAAAGAAGTTGAGTTTTCACCACCTTTCTTATTATCATTTCGTAGTCATGGGCATAGAGTTAGCATGTAATAGAATGTGCTTGCTAACCCCAGTCTTTGATTCCGAGGTTCATGTACTTTCCGTGCAGACTGCAGCTTTATGAAGAATGGTGGGAATTCGACCCTTTGTCTAAATTCCTGCCATTAAAGCTGGTTCATCCTGAAAACTCTACAGAGTATCTCTCTCCTTGAATACACATAATGTTGCCATGAATTCGAATTGACTCAACAGCAACTGGTAAAGTCCTGTTCTTGCCATCTAGATAGCATTAGTGATAGAAAGTCAGGTCTGCTTCTGCACCCCTCTGAAAATGTCTCTCAGTCACAGTAACTTTACAGGAGGGGCACAAGCTTCTATGGTGACCCCCATCTGAAGTCCAAGGAAGAGACAAGCTTACCCCCCTCAGAGATTCCAATCATTAATGGGCCAAGAAGCTATCCCAACAACCAATTTGGCTCAAAAATGAAATTACTTCCCCCTCTGTTTCTCCCACCCCCTCTAATTTTCCACCCACTGTCTTTGCTAGTTCATTTCCTTCCTGAAATTCTGAAGCAAATGAGGCAATGGTGAGGTGGGGGGAGCAAGGGGGCCAGGGCAGTGACCCGCCCTGGTGCTCTGGCTTCCAGGCTCTGGTGCGATGCAAAACAGCAGGGCACTAATGGCTATTAATATCCACAGAGGAAGTGCTGAAAGGCCAACAATGTAATTACCATTTATTCATCATATCAACTGGTCCTCAGTCCCTTCCGGCAGCAGGTCATCTTTTCCTGAAATGGGGGATTTGGGAGGAAAATGAGGCAGAGGGAAAGATCAACACTTTATCAGCAAACTCTCTACCAGCCAATGATAAGAAAGCTGGGCAGACTGGGGCCAGTGAAACTCCCAGAACACACTGTGGCTCTCTGTGTACCAAGGAGGCACCTATTTTCCGAGAACATTCTAGAAGTTCAAGAGCAACAGGCAAAGAGCGAGTCTACCAGCCAGGCAGCAGTGTCAGTCAGTCCTAGTCACGCCTTCTCTCTTCAGAATCAGACTCGAGAGCTGCAAACGTGCTGTTTGAGACACACAAACCAGTTAGAACAAAGATCCTGCCTGTAGATTTCAGTTCCCATAAAGAAGGCGTATTTTGGGCCGTTCACCTGGCTAAGTGACTTCCTGAGGACTCAGAGAAATGGAGTGATCCATTCCTTCTTTGGGGCACCTCAGCCTAAGACCTGAGGCACCTGCTTCCCAACCACGTCCCAGAAGAATACAGTTTGGCTTCTGGGGATTCCAGATCTAGGCTGGAATGGCGAGAAAGAGATTAGTGCTGTGTTCTTTTCTTCCTCCCCCTGGTACCAGCTTGACTGGCAGCCCGGGCAAAGAAGAGCCCATTCTAAATGCTCCCTAGGGTCCAGAATGGAACTCATTACATCAAGCCTGCCGCTAGCCAGCAGTCCTGCTTTGTGAGCTGTGAAACAAATGTTTATCCACCACTCAGTGCGATTCAGAGCTATTTAAGGAGCTCAGGGTGTTGAGCTGCGGGCAAGAGCTGTGTGCGCAAGGCCAGCGCTGGCACAGAGCGAGGTGGGCAGATCTGGGGACTGGAGCCTCCAGCCTCTGCCACTTGGGACTTAGCTCAGAGCAGAGGGACGGCATCAGGCTTGGCTCTTTCTTCATGCTACATGGTGACTGGATCTTATGCCCCTTTCTCTCCTTCTCTCTCTTTGTAATGTTTCTCTTTCCCCCCTCCTTTCTTTGTTTCTTTCTTCTTTTTCATTCTTTTTACTTTCATTTCCCCCTTCTTCTCCCTTGAATAGTACCATACTAGCCCACCCTCATTATAATCTAGTAAGCTTTCATGCTTTCTCTCTTGAAGAGATGGTGATGACATTTACCAGATGTATAGAAATTGAAACAAAATTAAAATTTTATCCTCAGAAGCAAATGCAGTCTGTTGTTGGCTTACAGTGGAGTCAGAACCAACCCATACTCAGCCCTCTGGTGGGTTTTCAGAGGTTGTAAATCACACCAGAGGGGACTGCTCGCATTTCATCTGTGGGGCAGCTGGTGGGTTCAAATTGCTTACCTTGATGGCAGCGCAAACCCTTACTGCTAAGCCAGCAAAACTAATAGAGAAGAACATGGTACCATGTGACTCCAATGGCACTTGAAAATGGAGCGGTCAAGGTCAATGACAG
This sequence comes from Elephantulus edwardii, assembly GCF_000299155.1. NCBI lineage: Eukaryota > Metazoa > Chordata > Mammalia > Macroscelidea > Macroscelididae > Elephantulus > Elephantulus edwardii. Next base: position 8,694,766 of record NW_006399843.1, on the reverse strand, counting down.
GACATACCCAATGAAGACAGCTGCCATCATTGTAATCTTATTCACAACAGAATAAAACATGACCTCGTTCTGTACCCTCTTCAGGACCACTACCCATCACATTCACTCACATCAATCCTGTGGCTATTGTGTCAACCTAGGCAGATAATGAACCCTTGCTTGCTGAAAGTGGACAGGACTTGAAAATACTTGCTGCAGAAGCTCAAGGACTAAAGCCTTCAGTAGGGATTACATCACAACATCAAGAAAACAATGGTTCTCACCACTGGACCAACAGGCCACATGGAGAAAAGATTGAAGTTGTCAATGATTTAATCTTGTTTGGATCAACAATCAACACCCTTGATACCAGAAGCCAGGAGGTCAGGAGACATTTTGCATTAGGTAGGTCTTCTGTCAGGGACCTTTAGATAATGTTGAAAATCAGTGATGTCAATTTGAAAACTAAGGTGCTCCTGATTCAGGTCATGGTCTTTTTTCAATCACTTGTTATACATAGCTGGACAATGAATAGAGACGACAGAAGAAGAATTGATGCCTTTGAGTTGTGGTGTTGGAGATTATTAAGTATCCCATAGATTGCCAAAAGAACCAAGAAATATGTTTTGGAAAAAGTGTAGCGAGAGTATTTCTTGGAGACAAAAATGGTAAAGTTTCACCTCTCATTCTTTGGGCCTATTGCTAGGAAAGGCTATTCCTTGGAAAGGGACATTGTGCTTGGGAAAGTAGAGTATCAGAGAATGAGAGGAAGACCACCAATGGGATGGATTGACACAGTGACTGCTGCAGGAGATGGAAGCTTGTCCAAAATTAAGAAGATGGCACAGGACAGGGCTCAGGTCCATTGTTGGTGGGGTTGCTATGAGTCATATGACTCAATGGCATCTAACAACAATCCTCTTGAAGGTACCCCACATCCCCGCTGGTCCTCTGCTTTGCCAAGCACAGTGCCACCCTTTAGATATTGATCCTTCTAATGTTGTGCCTGGTGTTTAGATCTGTTGTTCATAGGATGAGTCGTATTCACAACAGCAGCACCACCAATGTTGTATCCGAGGTGTGTCTGGGTGCAAAGTGCATTAGGTGCTGGCCTGTTACTGATAGTGAGGTCAGGAGATCCATGATTAGAAACCTCCCAGCCACCACCACTGATGCTTCAGCCAAGCATGGCAGGATGAGCACCAGACTTAGCTCTTTCTCCACATTCCATGGTGGCTTGTACTTAAGCCCTTTCCTCTCCTTCCATTTAGAAAAGTTGACAGTTCAAACCCTCCAGCCACTTCATGAAAGATAGACAATTTCCTTCTGAAAGGATTTCCCCCTTCATAGAAAGTTTCCATGAGTTAGAACTGTGTCATTGGCAGTCAGTTTGGTTTGCTGTTAGAATGATGTGCCAAACCAATTTGCCATCATATGTCCAGTTCTTCCTTCCTAATCGGTCTTAGTCTAGAAGCTCTGCTGAAACATGTCCACTCTGGGTGATCCTGCCGGCATTTGGCATATTTCCAGCTTCCAGCATCACAGAAACATGCAAATCGCAGTAGTAAAATAAACGCCAATGTGTGATGGTTAAATGGCACAGATTGCCAGTAATTCACTGTCTACACATGCCAAAGTCCTCCATAGCTTAGAGCGACATACAGCCACATTTGTTTTTGAAAGGACCTTAATGATCATAAGTCGTACATGGAAAGCTCCAGTTAGCTGCACAAGTCTTCATTTTCTTGAGATGGCGGCTTGCATAAAATTAGCTTCTGTTTTAAGACAAGCTGCATTGGTAAGGAGGTCTCAAAGAGTATTGATAAGTCAGGAGATGCAGTTTGCATCACCACCAAATATTTCATAATACATCTCCAATTATTCCTAATACTTATACCTATTATAACAAAGCAGCTTTAGTGGCCTGCTATTGTTGTTACTGATTGCCTTTGAGTTGAGCATGACTCATAGCGACCCTAAGAACAAAAGGCCTGAAGCCTTTCTATAACTATCAACATTTACCAAAGTTCATAGAGTTTCTGGAGGCATGTTGTTTAGGAAGTGGGTGCCCCTCCTGCTTCCTAGTGGCCTAGTGGTAAGGAATCATACTGTGGGTTTTTATTTAAATATAAAATTTTTATTTCATACAGATTTACTTACAAAGTTCATATACATTGTTTTTCACACTAGATCTTTCCCATTTCCTTAACCCACCTCTCCCTCCAACCATCTAATTGTGCGACCCTATGATTACACTTCCCACCCATCCTCATGCCCTCTGTTCCTACCCTTTCCCTCTTTAGAACCTCATGCACATTATTTTTCTATTTCTGCAATAATGGTCTTAAACAGTACCTGTTTTTATGAAACTGAGCTAGTTCACTTAGCATAATGCTCTCCAGTCTCACCCAAGGTAGGAAGTGATTTACAAAATCATTGCTCCTGCCTACTGTATAGTAGGAATTGTACTGTTAAAAACCCAAAGGCATGTGGTTTGAATCCTCCAGCTGCTCCATAGGAGCAAAACGGCAAATGAACTCCTGTGCAAATGTATTGCCTCTGAAAACCCATTGCGATGGGAAAGTCTGCGGTTAGGGACCTCTCTAAAGTACTCAAGAGCAACGGTGTCTCTCTGGAGACTAAGGTGCGTCTGATACAGGCCATGGTTTTTGCAATCACTTGTTATGCATCAGAGAGTTGTACAATGACTAGGGAGGATAGAAGGAGAATTGACGCCTTTGAGCTGTGGTGCTGGAGAAGAGTATTGAATGTTCCATGGATTGCCAAGAAAACAAACAGATCCATCCTAGAGAGGGTTAAACCGGGTTGCTCCTTGGAGGCAAGGATTCTGGGGCTTCGTCTGACATACTCTGGACATGTTGTAAGGAGAGACAGATCTTTAGAGAGGGACATCATGCTGGGTAGAGTAGAGGGACAGCGCAGGAGGGGAAGACCCTCTATGAGGTGGATTGATTCAGTGACTGGGGTAATCGGGATGGGTGTGTCAGAGGCAATGAGATTGGCACAGGATAGAGCAGGGTTTAGGGCTGTTGTACATAGGGTCGCTATGAGTCGCAAACGACTCGACGGTACATAACAACAACAACAACAACAGCTGTGTACCATTGAGTGGGAACAAACCAATAGCTGACTCCCCAGCAGGTTTTCAGAGGCAGTGAATGGCACAGGAGGAGATTGCCCATTCTTTTCCTGCGGACCAGCTGGCAAACTCGAACCACGTGCCTTTGGGATTGCAGAATAGTTTGTTTTGTTTTGTTTTGTTTTGTTTTCCACTAGGCCACCAGAGCTCCCTCTCTAACAATTGTTAACTGTTATTATAAGAACTCTAGTAGAATAGTAGATCACGATCTCAAGAAAGGTGATCCAACTGAATATGGAAACTATCACACAATATCATTAATAACATTGTGAGATAGACACTGTATTCTAGAGATCTTCTAGTGCATAACACACACTCAAAACAGTACTTCAAATCAATGATAATCATTTACTCAGCACACACACCTTGGAATTAAGTGGTAAACACTGGACGACTTTCTTATGGTTGTGATCAGAGAAGCTGGGGCTGGGGGCATCTCAAAGGCTCTTCATAATGCATGCCTAGAGCCTGCTCTGGAAAAGTGCAATTAGCTGGTGCTTTGTGGGCATCTTTTCCTTTCTGCCGTGGTCTTTCTTTGTAGATGTTTCCAGGTGCCCTCTTCCATGACAGCTGAAGGTGGCCAGAGCAAGTGTCCAAGGGAGAACAGGCACAGCTAGAAGACCTACTCCAGCCTCAGGAATCACCAGGGATCACTTTCACTTTATCCTGATTATTTAAAACTGTCACAAAGTCCACCCAGGCTCAAGGGAAGGAAAAAGAAACTCTTTTCTTTTAGGGAGACGTGTCAAAGGGGATTGTGGACAGGTTTAAAATTCCATATTGTTCTTTCTTAAGTCCAGGTGGTTATTCACCCTGGTTGTGAAATAGTGCTGTGGTTCCCCACAAGTGCTGCCGTCAGGCTAAATAGGCAGTTGCTATTGAGTAGACTTCAGCACATGGAGTTACTGGGTGGTGCAAGTTGTTAGCTAGCTCAGCTGCTCATGGTTAATTTGGTGTTCTGCCTACATTTGAGGGGCTTCAGGAAAAGGCCTGATCTCCTCCATAAAGATCAGGCACTGAAAACTGTGGGTCACTGTTCTACTCTAACACACATGGTCTCACCATGCGTTGATGTTGACTTGATAACAGCTCATTCTTGGCTTTGCTTTTTTTTTTTTCTGGTATGAAGAGTAACTGTCTCTGGACCACCAAGATGTGACAAAGTTTTAGCCAAGAACTCTTTGAAAGATTCCTTTGGCTAAACTTTGGGTGTGTCACCCACCTTGACCCAGATCATGCGCATCCAGCCTCTTATGTCATGTGTGAGCAGAGCAAGGCCCCCAAGATGGCCTGCCCCTAATACAGCCTGCCTTATACCCTCCTGACCCTTAAGAGCTGACAGGGCATAAACATAAGGGAAGATGGATTGAAAAGCAGAGGAAACAGTATCCAATGGCATTGGAGGGGAAAGCAGAAGCTTTTGAGACTGTGAGTCATGAGTTTCACTTCTGTAAAGGGGAACTGCTCTGTCAGGTTTGAGGAGTCTGTGAGGATCACGCATAAGCCTGTGGTGAGCTGCTGGTTAACCACCACAGCCTGGGCACAAGTCAGCCATGAATTCAGACAGCTGGGGGCAGGGGACTGGCCTGAATTACTGCCCCACTTCTCATCATTGTATTGCATCCTAGAGTGGATTCTAACTCACCAGCATCCTCTAGGACAGAGTGGAGCTGCCTAAAGGGTTTTCAAACCTGAAAATCTGCATTGCCACAGACGGCCAGGTCTTGACTGCCTTTGTGATTTCAAACCATCCACCTTTCAGCTCACAGCCAAATGTACAACCATTGTGCCGAGAACCCCTGTAATGTGAGGAATTGCTCAGAACAGCCTGGATCAGAAGAGAAGGTTATTGTTTCAGCTGACATGGTTTCAGATTGCCCGAATGCCTTGCAGCAAGTCCATGCCCTGAAACACTGAAGCACATGCAGAAATATGGGTATGCAGGCACCTTGAAAAGGCAGCTCCCTTTCACTAACACATCCACAGATGTACACACACTTGCACGTAGGTGTACATGTACACACAAATGTGCAAATATATGGTGTATTCACTACATGATGTCTGCCCCACACAGAAATAATTCAGATCAACACCTATCACTCATCACCCCCTAAACCCAAGTAAGGCATAAATCGCCCAGCCCTGTCCACTGGGAATAAGAATTGCTTGAGGTTCTGAGGCCCCTGCTGTACGATGCACTGTCTTTTGGCTTCCAGAATGTGTATCTTCCTTTCTGTGTCAGCTGCCAAGAGCCTCCAGCCCCACGCAGCCTCAGGAGCCCAGATGCCCATGTAAGTTGCCATCTACTTAATCAGCCTCTTTTTTTAATCTGCTGTAGTCTCCAGATATTTCCTCCTTTCCCCCCCTCTTCCATTTCCTGCTTCTTCAGTGCCTCCTTTTTATTATCCTTTGCCATCCTCTCTCTCTATGGAAGCCTTCAGAAAAACATAGGAGCCCTTCCCCAGGGTCCGTGCATCAGAAGCACAGTCACTCCCTGTGGGTAAGGAAGGGAAGAGAGTTAGGAGTGGGCCTCTGGGGTTTGGTACATGTACAAATAACTGAGCTAAAGGACTGCCTTGCTTTCCACTTCTAAATCCTGAGAAGACAAACTGAAAAGTGGATAAAGCATAAAACAGAGCTGTTTATAATGCAGAGGCGCAGATTAGATGGCTGATCTCAGCGCCTCATCGACCGCTGCCCCAGCTTAAGAAAGCAAGGCTGAATGAAGCCCTGAGTTCCCAGCTCACACCCAACCTTCAACTGGTTCTCCACCAGGAGAACGATCTGTTCCTTATTTGATTCTCAAAACTACAAGTAGTAGAGTACCCACTTTACTCCCAACCATGCAAGTGTATATTGAATGTATACAACTATCTCCTCTTGGAGACTCGGAGATGAGGTTCTGCCATAGTGTTGGGAGGGTGGGACATGGGACTGGGTAACAGAAGTTCCAAAGTCCACAGGGATCCGCATGTCTTCCGTGCTGCAGAAATGTGCCTAGGAGAGCCTGAAAATACATCACTTGGTAGCATTTCACCTTTAAATCCAACTTGAGGCTCTGAGATAATCAGGGAAAGTACCACCAGCCCACTTCTGAGATAAGTAAACTTAGACCCTGTGTGGTTACAGGACTCAGCGGGTCACTCATTATAAAGCCCAGCTAATCTGGATGGTCATGCACTGACCCATCAAAATCCTCTTTGCACTAACTGTTCATAACAATCCTCTAAGCTCTTCTCCTTTTGGTCCCTGAGAAGTCTATGGATAACAGGAGTTAAGTCCTTGCTAACGGCCATGGACAATAGGACCAGAGCAGGAAGTCACACCTGAGTCTCCCTGAGCCCTACTACTCCATGCAGTTGTTTAAATTTTCTGAATTTAAATGTCAGCATTCATTTCATTAACAAATCCAAAAGCTATAACTTCCTGGTGATTCAAACAGACTAATGTACATGAGAAAGATGAACAATCATCCAGTGCAATTTAATGGAAATCCATTAGACAGTCAGCTATGACTTTGTTCCCATTAAGTGACAATGAGGTTTAGTTTAAGTTTTGTAGAACATTTATGTTCTACAAAAGATTTTCATATTCACTATCTGGTTGATCCCATCATATATTTCTGAATTTGGTTCTATTATTAGTATTACATTTACTATCACTTGTTATGCATCAGAGAGTTGGACAATGACTAGGGAGGATAGAAGGAGAATTGACGCCTTTGAGCTGTGGTGCTGGAGAAGAGTACTGAATGTACCATGGACTGCCAAGAAAACAAATAGATTCATCCTAGAGAGGGTTAAACCAGACTGCTCCTTGGAGGCAAGGATTCTGGGGCTTCGCCTAACATACTTTGGACATGTTGTAAGGAGAGACAGGTCTTTGGAGAGGGACATCATGCTGGGCAGAGTGGAGGGACAGCGCAGGAGGGGAAGACCCTCTATGAGGTGGATTTATTCAGTGACTGGGGTAATCGGGATGGGTGTGTCAGAGGCAATGAGATTGGCACAGGATAGAGCAGGGTTTAGGGCTGTTGTACACAGGGTCACTATGAGTTGCAAGCGACTCGACGGCACATAACAACAACAACAACAATTACTTATATGTTGTCTTAGAGAAAGAAAATCCATTGAATCTAGAGGGACTTATCAAAGTCCTCAAACAGGACAGTGACTGAATTGAGCTTTGAATGATGACCTCAAAGAGCATGGACTCTGGAGTAATTCAGCTCTTTGATAAACAGAAAAAAATCTGACAAAAAATAACTTCATAACGTTTTTGAGGCTTAAAGAAGATAATTTATTTGGCACATTGTTGTTGTTATGTACCACTGGGTCAGAACCGACTCACAGTTGACTCACCAGTGAGTTTTCAGAGTCAGTAGGTCACATGAGGAAGATTTCCCATCTTTCTCCTCCAGAGCAGTTCATGGATTCAAACCTTAGCAGGAACTTCAAAAATAGACATTATTGTTGTTATTATTGTTATTTGGTGATCTGAGAAGGACATTGAGTTACTGTGTGCATAGAAGGTCAAAATGACATGCAAGTAGACGAAGACAGTTTCCTGTCATAGGGGCTTTTAGGGAAGTTTAGGGAAGATGGTAATTTGCTTGGAATTTGGGTCCAGGGTCCTGTCAATTAACTTGGTTGTGGGCGACATAGGTATTATTAAGCCAAAGATAACAATACAACTCAAACTCATTTTCATCTAGTTGGCTCCAGCTCAGAGTGACAGTCCGTTGTGTTTGCAAGGCTATGAATCATAACAGCAGGGACTCCTCATCTTTTTCCCTTGGGGGCGACTGGTAGATTCGATCTTCTGTAGAAACTCAGCCTTTGGGTTAACAGTGCAACTCTTTACAGACTATGCCACCAGGCTTCTCTACTAATATTGTTATTGTAGCTGTGTACCACTGAGTGGGAACAAACCAATAGCTGACTCCCCAGCAGGTTTTCAGAGGCAGTGAATGGCACAGGAGGAGATTGCCCATTCTTTTTCTGTGGACCAGCTGGCAAATTTGAACCACGTGCCTTCGGGATTGCAGAATAGTTTATTTTGTCTTGTTTTTTCCACTAGGCCACCAGAGCTCCCTCTCTAACAATTGTTAACTGTTATTATAAGAACTCTAGTAGAATAGTAGATCACAATCTCAAGAAAGGTGATCCAACTGAATATGGAAACTCTCAAACAATATCATTAATATCCTATGCAAGCAAAATACTGTGCTTATGCGAAACCTATATTTGGACCAAGAGGCAGTTGTCAGAACAGAGCAAGGAGACACTACATGGTTCAAAATTGAGAAGAGGGTCCCCAAGGCTGTATTCTGTCTCCATACCTTTTCAATCTGTATGCAAAACAGATCATCTGAGACACTGGGCTGTACGAGGAGGAATATGGCATCAGGATTGGTGGAAGAGTCATCAACAACCTGCATTATGCAGATGACACAGCACTGCTTGCTGAAACTGTGGGGGACCTGAAGCACTTGCTGCAGAAGGTCAAGAACTGCAGTCTTCAATATGGATTGAAGTTCAACATCAAGAAAACAAAGATCCTCACCACTGGGCCAATTGGCAGCATCAGTATAGATGGTGAAGATATTGAGATAGTTAATAGTTTTAGTTTGCTTGGCTCCACAGTCAACACTCTTTTTTTTTTACCCTCCATCCCACTTCCTCCCCTCACAGTCAACACTCTTGGTACCAGCAACCAGGAAATCAAGAGATGAATTGCATTGGGAAAGTCAGCTGTTAGGGACCTCTCCAGAATACTGAAGAGCAACAATGTCAGGCTTGGAGACTGAGGTATGCCTGATCTGGGCTATAGTCTTTGCAATTGCAATATGCATCAGGGAGTTGGACAGTGACTAGAGTTGATAGAGAATTGATGCCTCTGAGCTGTGGTGCTGGAGAAGATTATTAAATATACCTTGGACTGCTGGGAGAACAAACAGTTTTGTCCTGGAGAAGGTGAAGCCGGACAGCTCCTTGGAGTCAAGGATTCTGAAGCTCCGTCTGACATACTTTGGACGTGTTGCAAGGAGGGACCAGTCCTTGGAGAGGGACATCATATTTGGGAGAGTGGAGAGACAGCACAGGAGACCCTTTATGAGATGGATCGATTCAGTGATTGGGGTAGTGGGAGTAGGTGTGTCGGAGACAATGAGGTTGGCACAGAATAGAGCAGGGTTTAGGGCTGTTGTACACAGGGTCACTATGAGTCACAAGCAACTCAACAGCATATAACAACAAGAAGAAGCAAAATACTGCTGAAAAGAATTTAAAACATGGCTAGAACAGTACATAGATAGAGAACTGCCAGAAGTTCAAATAGGATTTAGAAGAGGCTGTGGCACCAGGGATATCACTGCTGATGTCAGATGGATCCTGGCTGAAAGTAAAGAATACCAGAAGAATGTCTATTTGTGATTTATTGTCTATGCAAAGGCATTTGACTGTGTGGGTCATAACAAATTGTAGCTGACATTGAGAAGAATGGTAATCCCAGAACACTTAATTATGCTCAAGCGGAACCTATACCTGTACCGGGAGGAGGCTGTTGTGCAAACAGAGCAGGAGTCACCACGTGGTTTAAAATTGAGAAGGGAGTGCACTAGGATTGTATTATTTCTCCATATCTATTCAATCTGTATGCCGAGCAAATTATCTGAGAAGCTGGGCCCTATGAAGAGGAGTGTGGCACAAAGGTTGGAGGGAGACTTATCAACAACCTGCATTACACAGATGACACAACCTTGCTTGCTCAAAGTGAGAACTTGAAGGGTTTACTGAAGAAGATCAAGGAATGCAGCCTTCAATATGAACTCCATGTCAATGTCAAGAAAATAAAGATTCTTACCACTGGACCGATAGGCAGTGTCATGATGGATGGAGAGGAGATTGAAACTGTCAACAGCTTCATCCTTCTTGGATCCACAATTAACACCCTTGGTACCAGCAGGCAGGAAATCAAGAGATACATTGCAAGGGGGAAATCTACAGTTATGAATCTCTCCAAATTATTGAGGAGTAATGATGTCTGTTTGAGGACTAAGGTGCATCTGATTCAGGTCATAGTCTTTCTGATTAGTTGCTATGTATGCATCTGAGAGCTGCACAATGAATAATGATGGCAGAAGAAGAATTGACACCTTTGAACTGTGGTGTTGTAGAAGAGCACTGAACATCCCATGGATATGGGCCAAGAAAACAAACAGATATGTTGTGGAGAGGGTGCAGCCAGAGTGCTCTTTGGAGGCAAGAATGTTGAGGTTTCACTTAACATACTTTGGGATATTCCTTGGAGAAGGGGATGATGTTGGGAAGGGTGGAAGGTCAGCAAAGGAGAGGAAGACCCTCAACCAGATGTACTGACATGGTGACTACTGCAATGAGCTTTTGTGTGTCAGGAAGTGTGAGAATGGGACAGGATAGAACAGGGTTCAAATCTTTTGTTCACAGGGTCACTATGAGTTATACTCGACTTGATGGCACTTAACCACAACAACAGTAGCATAGTTGGTTCATGTTACAGTGTTAGCTATATGGTCAGCACTTCAATTAATTGAAGATACCATGGCTTGAATCAGACCTTTGAATAGTTTCTTGGCAGGAGATTTCCCCAATGCAACCTATCTTTTGATTTCTTGGCTATGATGGGTACTGATTGTAAATCCAAGTTAAATGAAACTGTTGACTACTTTGATCTTCTCTTCATCTATCGTGATGTTGCCTATTGGTCCATTGATGAGGATTTTGTTTCCTTCAAGTTGAGATATAACTCATATTGAAGACCATACTCTTTTCTTCTGTAATAAGTTCTTCCATAGGTTTGGAAGCAGGAATGGCATTCAATTCCTAAGCAGCGTGCCTCTGGAAACTATGAACTTTGATAAATGTCAATAGTTATAGAAAGGCTTCAGGCCTTTTGTTCATAGGGTTGCTGAGTCATGCTCGACTCGACAGCAATCAACAACAACAAGTGCTTCAGGTCTTATTCACTTTCTGCACGCAAGTTTGTATTATCTGTGTAATGCAGGTTGTTGATGAGCCTTCCTCCAATCCTGATGCCATATTCTTTCTGATATAGTCCAGCTCCTTGAATAATATAGTTGTAGACAGATAAAGATATAGATGCAAACTAACTTGATTCACTCAATAATCCTTTGGGACTGATACTATTATTTTCCCATTTTACAGCTAAAGGACTTGAGGTATCAAAAAGATTTACAAAACCTGCCCAAGAGAATCCAACTGATAGTATTAACTATTTGAGCCAGAGTTCAAATCCAGATGTTTTACTCCTCAGAATGAAAGATAACTGCATGATGTTAACATAGAACATCTCATAAAATGCACAATCTGGTGACATCAGTGTTGGGAGTCTCATTTCACAAGGGAGAAAACGGAATCTTAGATTAAATGACTGTGACAGTCACCTAGTGGTAAATGTTTGGACCTGAGTCTGAAGGTTGAACTCCAGTGGGGTTCAGGCACCAAATAGGGGACCCACAGACTAGGAACATGGGAGAATTCTAGAGGAAGGAGGAATTAACAAAAAGAGAAGGCCAGAATGGATAAGGCAGCCATCAATCAGAAACCGAGCTTGGAGGGAGACAGACAGAATCTGGTCCTTGCAGGCATCTGGCTTGAGCTGTGCCAGGGAAGAGCAAAGCCTGGCTCTGCTGTAGGAGTATAAATTGTCAGATAAGGCCAGAGTAATTTCCAAGATCTGATTTAAGCAAGAGGTGGGGAACAAGAGTAGGTTGCATCTAAGAGAAATGCTGGCATAGCCTAGGGACCCCTACAAAGAAAACAGACCATGAATTAGAAAACTTCATTTAAGAGCTAACATAATCCTTGCTTTTCCTGAGTGTTAGTTGTCACATCTGTAAAGTGTGTGTATGTGTATGGTGAATCATATCCACTTCTTTTGTCCTTGTTCTTGTTATGTGCCGTCAAGTCACTTGCAACTCATAGCATCCCTATGTACAACAGCCCTGAATCCTGCTCTATCTTGTGCCAACTTTATTGTCTCCGACACACCTACCCTCTTAGGCTACCATGATAATTAAGTGAAATAGTGTGCATAAAATGGCAAAACAATGTCTAGTATACCAGATGCTCAAATAAAAGTAGACACTACCCCTCTAACAGGTAATTTTTTTTTCATCCCCAAGCTACTCTTCCTTCAGTTCAAGTTGAAAAAAAATCTGTAGCCAACTACAGAGACGTGAAAGAACTTGGAAATGCAGGCAACAAAACCACCTACTGGTTATGAACCTCTTTAGAGTCTGACAGGGATGATAGAGGTAAACAAGGTCCTCTGCTTTTATTATCTAGCCCTGCTATAACAGAGATCTTGTAAATGAATGACTTAAACAAGAATTCGCTCATGATTTGCTGTTGCTTTTTGAGTACCATTGAGTCAGAACTGCTCCAGTGGATTTTCAGAGGCAGTAAATCATACAAGAGGGAATTGTCCATCCTTCTTGTGCAGATCAGCTGGTGGAGGCCAGAAATCCAAATTCAGTACACTGGCAATAGGGAAGACTTTCTGTGTGGCCCCTGGTTCCAGGAGTTTCCTCAGCACAGAGATGCAAGTCCAAAGGACACGCTCTACTCCCAGTTCTTCTCTCTTAGTGATGCTGAAGTTCCCCCTTCTTGGCTCACTTCTCTCTCCTTTCATCACTTATAAGACAAAAGGTGATATGGGCTCCTGGAAATGCCACTTGCATCCAATCAGGGCTGTGACCCAATTAAATTGAGGGTGGTGCAAACTTAACTCATAGCTGCTGAGTTGGAAGCAACTCATAGTTGACGCTCCACTGGTTTTCTGAGGCTAGGATTCACTCAAGAAGGGATTGCCCATCTTTCTCCAATGGAGCAGCTGGGAGATCCCAGCACTAGAGAGGTACAGTCTTTGGATTAGCATTGACACTCTCTATAAACTACAACACCAGAGCTCTCTACAGTGATCCAGCTCATCCTAATCCTCTTATAAATTATTGGCTGATCACTTATCTCAAATGACATCATGGGAATGTCTGCTTTGGTGCCTCCCCAGGGTTTCTAAGACAAAGGTCCTGGTTCCTGATGTGTTGTCCATGTTTCTTATGTTCTGGCCTCAGTAGACCTCCACAACTTCATCTCTCTACCTCTCTCTCTCACCTTAGACACCACTTGCCCAGCTTTGAACATACTGTGCCCACACGCCCCTCTGAGCATTTTTCTTTTTGCTATGTCTTCTTGACAGCCTCCCTTGCTCCAGCATTTTCATCCAGAAACCTCCATGTCATCTCAAGCTTTCTTTAAAGTGTCCCCTGCTATCTTCCTAATTCCTCCTTATTTTGTCACCTTTCGCCCCCCTCCTCTGCTCCCAGGATACCTAGCAAAAGCCTGTCTTACAGCACCTTGCAATGTGTTTAATTGTCTGTTTACATGGCAGCCTCTCCTGCCAGATTTAGGGCAGGGACTGTGTTTATTCTTCCACATGTCCCTAGTGCCCAGCACAGTGCCAGGCAAATAATAGGAAATTAATAAACACTGGTTGTTAGACTTAATTCAGAGTTGCACATGCCCCAGTGCTCTCATTTCTGTTCCCTTCACACTACAAATACATTCTTTTCTGCATACCCAGCCCTCCCCTGCTTTCTTTCCTCGCTTGCCCCATCACCGTCCCTGCTGCCACCTAATTGAACTTTTCTGGAGCAGTAACAAGGCTAGAGATGCTTTACAAAGTGAGTAAGTCACTTGCAAACAATCAAGAGTCACTGCCATTCTTTTAGGAGAGAACTATTTTGGGGACACCATTCATATCCCCTCTTCCCACATATCCAGCCCCAGGGAGGGTTATAAAAGGGACAAAGCCAGTTCTTCTAATTTGGTGGAGTCCAGCTTGGAGGCAGACAGCCCACATCCCTCCTCCTGTTCCTCTTACCTCTACAGGCAGCTCTGGGCAAACAAGTCAGTCTTCATTAAGACAAGGCACACCTGTTACCTGCATGAACTCTGCCCTTCTCCTTGGTGGCAATTAGCCCGGCTCTGGCTGGTGGAAAAGCACTTGCTGCCCCTGCTCTCTTTGTGAGCCTTCCTCAGTGTCCGGCCTATCAGAATCTCTGGCCCAGGGGTCCGGCTGTCCGTTATTATGTCGCTGCCCCTGCCATCCCTGCCTTTAAAGCATCCCTTGGAGAGGAATTTTAATGTGTGCTGAAGACAGCAGCAACAGTGGGAGGGGCCTGGGGAGCAAGCATTGCATGGCCTGGACAGGTTGGGGGGGGGGGCTGCTGCATAGTTTTAAACTTCAAAGCATTTCAAGAACCCTGTCTTTACTTATTTTCTATTTCTAGCAAAGAAAAGGACAGAGTGAGTGTGTGATTCTCAAATGGCAAGTTTAGTATGGAATAGAATTGAGCTGTAGGGCTAGGAGGGGGTCAGAGGAAGGAAAGAAGAGGACAGTGCCATTGTGAACAGCAAACATAAGGAGAAACATGCTTTGAGGGCTCTTTATGACTTCTCCTCTTGTCTCTTAATAGGAGCAGAGCTTGGAGAGTATCATAAATTGTGTCCCACTTCAACCTAAAGGTACGCAGTTCGAATCTACCAGCTACTCATTGGGGTAAAGATGGGTAATTGCCTTCTGTGCTGTTCACTGCCTCTGAAACTCCCATACAGGGTCAACTATGAATTAGTTCCAACTCTATGATGCATGATACCAACAAATTATTTAAGACGACAGCCTTCAACATGGATTACATCTCTACATCAAGAAAATAAATTCTGCACCACTGGACCATTAGGGAATATCATTATAAAGATTGAAGATGTCAAGGATTTCATTTTACTCAGATTCACAATCAATACCCATGGTAGCACCAGTGAAGAAATTAAAAGACATAATGCAATGGGAAAATCTGCTGTCAAGAACCTCTCTAATGTGTTAAATAGTAAGGATGCCAGTTTGAAGACCACAGGGTGCCTGATCTAAGCCACAGTGTCTTCAATTGCTTCCTATAGTTGTGAAAGTTGGACAATGAATAAGGAAGACTAAAAAAGAATCAATGTTATTGAAACATGATGCTGGCCAAGAATATTGGATTTCCCATGAGCTGCCCAAAGTACAAAATCTGTCCTGGTGAAAGTGCCCTCAGGGTGCTTCTTAAAGGGAAGGATGGTCAAACTTATCTCACATATTAGACACATGTTATCAGGAGGGGTTGATTGTTGAAAAAAGATACTATGCCTTGAAAGGTGGACAGTCATAAAAAGACAGTACACTCCTCAACAAGATGTTTTTCTATAGTGTCTGTGACAATGGGCTGGAGTATGGTGAAGATTGTATAACATGAGATAAGGCAAGTTTTAATCTGTTGTTCACATAATCACTGAGTGGTAGTCTACTTGATGGTACATAACAAGAACAAAATATATGTCAACTTGGCTAAGCCTTGATTGTAAGTATTATGTAATTATTCTATATGCTGTACATTTTAACGTCTGTTATGTTAATGAGGTAAGATTAGAGGCAGTTGAATCAACTGCTATAGAATTGTGCTCTCTCTTCTATGCCACAGATAATCAGGTGAGCAGCAATAAGAGGGTTTCTCAGGAGCTATTCAACTTTCTTCAGCAGAGTTAAGAGCACCTCTCTCTTTTTATTCTCAGCCTTATATCCTTCCACCAGGAGGCAGCAGTATTAAAGATGATCTGAAGAGGGAAGCATAGAAAGTTCAGGGACTTGACCAAGGTCACTCAGTGCCTTGTGCACCTCCCGTCACTCTGCCATCTAAAATTGTTGTTGTTCTTAATATGCCATTGAGTCGCATGCTGTATCCTGTGCAATCTTATTGCTTCTGACACACCTATCTCCATTACCCCAGTGACTGAATTAATCCATCTCATTGAGGGCCTTTCATCTCCTGTGCTGTCCCTCCACCCTCCCAAGCATAACGTGCCTCTCCTAGGACTGATCCTGCCTTGCACCATGTCAAAATTATGTCAGACGGAGCTTCAGAATCCTTGCATCCAAGGATTTAAAGCCTGGCTTTACCCTTTCCAGGATGAACCTGTTTGTTCTCCTAGCAGTCCATTCAATACCCTTCTCCAGCACCATAGCTCAAAGGCATCTAGAATTAACTAGCAAAAAAAAAAATAAATAAATAAATCACTATCCATTGAACCAGTCAAAACTGACAGGATGATATCCTGGCGTGATCAACAAATAATCAAAACTGAGTTATCCATATCCCAGACACTTAGCCTAAAACTCACCAAAACAGTACCAAGCAAGTCATAATCTCCTAAAAGAAAGTTAAATCTCACAAAGGTTAAGATATTTGACCATCATTACATAGCTTGTAAGAGTTTGGATGAAGACAGGAATTGAACCCACTAATGCTGTGTTTTTGCTTTCAAGTGCTGTCTGAACAACTCAGTGCAACTCTCTGAACAACAGATCAAAATCTTGTGCTATCCTGTGCCATCCTTACGATCTCTGCTATGCTCAAACCCACTGTCACAGTCTCTGTGTCAATACATCTTGTTGAGAATTTTCCTTTCATTTATGTAATGATGGCATTTTAGAATTGATCCAGTGCCAAGAACTCAAATCTCTGTTAATTCTTCCCTGTGAAGTATTAGTTAGAAACAAGGGGTGGGAAAGGATAACACAGTTGTGTTGGCTTTTTTGGTGATTGTTTTAAAAATCTCTGAGTTGTCTTGAAATGTTTACTTTGTCAATTTGTTCACCGTGGAGGTGGGCAAACAAGCATTCAGGATGTGAGTGGCATTATCCAGCCAGCAGGCCTGGCAGGTTTGAAGCAGTAGATGCAAAACACCACAGACAGCATGTGGGAGAAGTGAGCCTCCTGGAGCAGCAGCACACAGCCCCACGTAGGGCATGCCCTGCAGAGAGTGAGGAGGGGCAGGCCACCAGGTGGCCCCACTGTCCCTCATGGTCCACCCCTTGGGAGGGCAAGGTCATCCAGTTCACAGCACACCCATTTCAAGCCTCGCTGCCTTCAGTGAAATGTCATCTCCACAGGTCAGCCTTTTACACTGCACCAGGCCAATGTCCCTGCTCAACCGCAGAGCATTAACTGGGGCTCTGACTCAATCAAACATGCCTTCCTAGCATTATGAGATGCATCCTGGGAAGCTACAGCAGAAAGTCAAAGACGTGGGGAGAGAGTTGAGCCCTGTCTAGTAACGGAAAACTTCAGGAGCTAGCAACCATTTTGACATTGGAAATGTCAAAAAGATACTTACTGGATGGGCATGTGTATGGGTTAGTATACCAGCCACAAGCACTTCTTCTGCGGGCACGTGGTCTGATTTGGAATTCTGGATCCATTATTGATTGTCCTAACTCCTCAAGTCCTAGTTTATCCATCCAAAGTGGGTGGAGATAATAATAGATGCTGAGGACAGTGCTGGTTCAGTGGCAGACTCCTTGTCTTCTACACCAGAGACCTGAGTTCAGTTCCTGGTTCACCTCCTACATAATCACCACTTGTCTATCAGGGGAGACTTATTTATGATATGATGCTAAGTAGGTTTCAGCAATTTCCACAGTAAGGTGGACTAAGAAGAAATGCCTAGAGAACTTCAAAATACACAAGCAATCAAGGAGATGGTGCAAAACCAGGGAGCATCAATTCTGCTGGGTTCGAGGCTGGCTTCATGTCAGCTGGCAACAACAAAGAGTAATGGTAACTATTTCATAAGGTGGTTGTAAAAAGGAGATAATGCATGAAAGGGCCCTTCTACGATACCTGGTGTAAGTAAGCTAAAAACACACTTCTGTTGGTTTCAGGCTCATTACTATCTTCCATCAATTTCTGAGACTATAATTATGGGGGGGGGCGTGTACTACCCATCTTTCTCCCAAGGAGCTGCTGGTGGGCTTGAACCTTCAGAGAGACACATAGGCCTGAGTGAGTAGCACAGCTCTTTACAGACTATGTCCTTATGTTCCCTAAGGTAAGCAAAGGGAGCTCTGGTGACCGATTGGTAAGGGACTGAGTTGAAATCCGAAAGTCACATGGTTCAAATCCAACAGCTGCTCTGTGGGAGAAGGTTGGACAATCTCGTCCTGTGTGATTTACTGCCTCTGAAAACCCACTGGAGGGTCAGCTATAGGTCGCTTCCAATTCAATGGCACATAATAACAACAATGTAAGCAAAGCAATAAACGACAGGGGTTAATAAGGGTGAAAAAGATGAAGGTGAAGAGGATGATAATGAGCAGGAAAAGGGTAGTAAAATGACATAAGCACTCTTGCCTCCGAAATGAGGTATTTCGTGAGGAGCAATCTTAGCGGACTTCTCTGTAGTATATATACATGCGCATGCACACACACACACACACACACACACACACACACACACACCACCCCCACCTTACTAATCATCCTGGTTCTGTCCAGACGCTAAAGAGAAAATTAAACTACAATGAAATTCACCCACCTCTTCTTTTCTCCATTAAGCCAGACAGTCCGTCCTGCGGTCTCCCACACACCCACCTGCCTGTATCACCCCACACTCGCGGACAGCAGGCATGACTCAGCCAGTCAGAGCACTGCTTCGTTGTCAAGGGCCCACAGTGAGCCCTGCACAACCAAACACAACGGTGCCTAGTCCCCACGACTGACATAACGGCTAGCACTTTGCAAATGACTGACTGCCTGAAGGCAATGCCAGATTACCCAGTAAGAAAGAGAAAATCCAAGGCACCAAGCCCAGTGCCAAGGAATCCGGTTCAGTTCATACGGACCTTCCATCAGGTTTCTGAGGCTGCAATTCTTTCTGGAGGGAGACTCCCCACCTTTCTCATGTCCACCAGCTAGTGAATTCATGCTTCTGACTTGCTAGTTAGCAGTGCACATAGAATGCACCAAGACACCCAAGCTCCTTATTTATTAATCCGTAGGGAACATTTTCACATTTTCCTCCACCATCTCGAAGATTCTCTTTCTAGGTATGGTTGGTATCCATCTTTCTCTCAACCTTACAGCACCTTCTACAGAATCAAAACGGCTTTTCAAATGTCCAGTTCCTGCCAGGGATGGAGAGCCCAGTAAAACAAAGTAGGCACAGGCTGACTTGTGCTTACTAACTAATAAGAAGAATATGGTAACAAAAGAGAAATCAAACCTCAAAATATGTGAAACTGTTCACAGATTAGGAATTAAGCACAAATAAACCCACGCTTCCCTTGCTTAATGAGTAATCCACCCCTTCAACAAGGGCAGTGTTGTCAGAAAGATCATCAGTGACTTCACCGTTGGGGAAAACAGATGGCCCTGAGCTACATTCTCTCCCCCTGCCTAGGTATCAAACCCCTCTCCCCTCTAGGGAAGTTCCTTCTTTCATTTGCTGTAAAGTGACTTCTGCTCAAGTGTGTTTTTGAAGTGGAAAATTGAAAGCACACGATTCATTCCAAAAGAAAACTGTTAGTTCACAGCTGAGGAAGCACTGTGGCTGTTGGTCCAAAAGGTGACTTCTCAGGTGTGAGGGGGCCAAATACACAAACCTGCTTGCTTCCTCTTGTGGTCCAGAACTACACTAAAGATAGCCTCAGAGCCAGGGAAACAGGGATCAAAATACCACCTTTATTTCTCAAGGAGCCCCTAACATGCAGTGCTGCTTAGCAAAAGGCTATGCAACTCTGATGGTTCACAACTCCGGTGGTTCAAGTCCACCAGTAGCTTCACAGGAGAAAGTTAAGATTAGAGAGAACATTAGATTGGAAAGTGTGACTGTGTCTGACTCAAATAACTCATTACCACATCTTTGAATTTGTTCCCAAACTGTGAACCTATCTGGTAGGGGCAGAGCCAGCCCTCTACTAATCTTACATCATGGCTGGCAGCAAAGATGGTGTGTTTTGTGTCAGGATAATAATAGGCATAGAGCAATATGATTGTCTAAAACACAAAGCCCATGTATACAACATGATGTATGTACATGCAGTCCAGTAAGCAGTTTTTAACAAGAGGGAGGGAAAGAGTAGGTCTCACACACATTTGTAAAGTGACTATTCTAGTTTTCTAATGTTAGCGTAACAGAAATGCCACAAGTGGGTGGTTTTAAAGAGCAGAGATTTATTTATTTTCCTATAATTCAGGAGGCCAGAAGTCTAAATTCAAGGGAAGACTCTCTCTCTCTTTTGTCTCTCTGCAGGTCTAGGGAATGCTATATTAGTTTCTGCATACAGTGTAGTCCTTAATACCTTGCCTTTCTCTACATGGTGTGTATCTTCCTCTGCATTTATGCTTGCTTCTTTGTGCCCAATCTGTTCTTTTTATACACCAAATTGAAATAGGTAGTGAGTAGATTTAAGACACAAGGTAAAAAATTGATACTTTATTAATATAAAAGAAGCAAACCCTTTACCCAAACAGGATTACTTCTACAGGATTCCAACACGTGTTCCACTCCACTCCACTCCACTCCACTCATTACTGTTGGGTCAAAACTGACTCATAGCTGACCCTCCAGTGGATTTTCAGAGGCTGTAAATCTCAAGGGCAAAGATTGTCCATCTTGCCCCTACATAATGGCTAGAGAGTTCAAACCATCAGAGAAATGAGGTCTTCCAGTTAGCAGCACAACTTCCACAGGACTAGGTCACCAAATGATCTAACGCATATGTTAGGGATTCAAAGATATTTCGTTGCTGTTGTTGAATACTCCTGAGTCAGAACAGACCCATAATTGACTTTCCAGTGAGTTTTCATAGACAGTAAATCACGTAGGAGGATAGTGCCCATCCTTCTGCAGAGCAGCTGATGGATTTGAACATTGTGTCTTTGAGGCTGCAAAATTCCTTACCATTAGGCCACTAGAGATCTGTGTAACATATGTCAAGGGAACACATCTGAATCTCAAACAGTGAGAAATCATTCTTCCTTAATGAGAAAGAGGGACCAGGAGAGTTTCTTCAGGGAATTCCCTCTGGTGCAAACCAGAGAACAAAGAAATAAGCAAGCATTTTCCAGCTTTTTGGTTTCCTTTTTTTATTTTTTCAGCCTCTGGATTTTATTATTATTATTTTTTTAATTTTCATTCATTCATTGCTGCACACTTTCCTCCCTGTCCACCCCTCCCCACAGTTCGCTTTTCTCTTTGACAAGTAAAAAAAAAACATTCTTTCATTGTTATACACTCCTCCCCCAACCCCCTACACCATGCCATCCCTACACCCAGTCCACTCCACTATGCAGATTTCATTGTGAACTCTTGTCATGACAATAATATCTAAGCATATATTCCTCCTAAACATTACTCTCCCTCATCTGCTTCAATGCAGTATATCTTATTTGTTCCCTCTTAATCCCCCCCCCCAAGTTCCGATGGCAGTCCTACTTACACCAGTGACAGTATGCAGTATTTGTCCTTTTGTGACTGAGATATTTCACTCAGCATAATGTCCTCCAGGGTCACCCAATTTGTATAAAATTTCATGAGTTACTTGTTTTTCAATGCAGCTTTTTGGTTGCATATCCAGTTGGACTTTACTTTAAAAAACCCCAACATTTTCTACTAGTTTATTTACAAAATACAAATACATTGTTTTCAAGAACAAATTCCTTCAATTTCCCTCACTGACCCACCCATAAAATTGTACAACCCAATGATTAATCTCCCCCTCCCCCTACACATCCACATCCCTTTGCTTCCAACCTCTCCCACCTCTTAGATCCTTATACTCATTCTACAATAATGGTTTTATAAAATATTTATCCATGTGGAACTTAGTTCACTCAGCATTATGCTCTCTAATCCCTCCCAAGTTAGGAAAAATTGACAAAATCATTGCTTCTACATGCTGCATAGTATTTCATTGTGTGAATGTACCATAATTTCTTAATCCATTCATTTGCGGTTGGACATTTGGACTGTTTCCATGTTCTTGCAATGGTGAATAATGCTGCTATGAACATTGGTGTACAAATCTCAGTTTATTCTTCGGTTATCATTTTCTCAGGGTATAATTCAGGTGGTGGAACAGCTGGGTCATATGGTGGACTTTACTTTTGATCCCCTAGTCAACAGCTGTAAGGCTGTGCTGTTCAGGGGAGGAGACATCAACTCTTGGCAGTCTTACTCTAACTATATGAGGCTGCTTCCTTATACCAACCATAATCCTTCCTGAATCTTCCTAAGACCATGTGAGCCAGGGTTGGTTTTTTTCCTATAAGGCTCTATATAAGGGTCAGAACAATGTATTAGTTAAACAACTACAAGTGTACGTGACACCCCAGGTTAAAGTGCAAAGCCTGTTCTAGTCCCATGTGGCCCAATCAACTCATCAGAGGTTCCATAATGAGATTTACTAGCAGCATAAAGATACTTAAAAAATAAAATGCATAAAGAGCTAATAAAAAATACATAAAGATTCTTCAATAATAAATGCCAAAATATGATGCCCTGCAATTTGATATAAACTCTTTCCATTATGAAATACCTAGGGAAAAGTTAAAGATTAAAAATCTCCCCAAATTAAAGTCCAAAATCAAAGTAGTTAGCTCTTGTGAATTAAAGCCCAAGAAAGTTTAATTTTCCCAAGAAAATTAAGCTTCAAAGAAACTGAGGTCCTCCAAAGTTTCTGGCTAGCACACATGGTAAATGTGCTTTAGCTATTAATAAAAAGGTTAGAAGTTTAAGTCCACTCATAGATACATCAGGAAACGAGCCGGGAGAATTGCTTCTGAAAAATTGCCAAAAAGAAAAAAATTCAACAGCTTTCTATATGAATTACATCTCAACATCTAGAAAACAAAATCTTCACCATTTGATCAATAATAAGAAACATCATTAGAAAATTGAAATTATCAACAACTTTGTTTTACTTAGATCAACAATCAATACCCATGATAACAGCAGTCAATAAGCCAAAAGACACATGTCATTGAGCATATATGCTCAGGGTCTCTTGAAATTGTTAAAGAGCAAGAATGTTAGTTTAAAGACCAAGGTGCACCTGATCCAAGCCATGGTATTTTCCACTGCTTTGTCTGAAAGTTGGACAGTAAATAGGGAATATAGAAGAATTAATGCATTTGGATTATATAGTATTGCAGAAGAGTTTTAAATATACCAGAGACTGTCGGAAGAACAAACAGGTTTGTCTTTGAGGAAGTGTAACTAAGGAGTTCCTTAGAGACAAGATTGATGAAACTTCGTCCCACATACTTTGAACATTCTGTTAGGAAAAGTCATTCCTTAGAAAAAGGCATTATACTTGGAAAGGTGGGGAGTCAAAGAAAGGAGGTTCCTCAACAAGACAAATTAGCAACAGTGACTGTAACAATGGGGTTGAGTTTATCAGAGATATTGTGGGTGGCATAGGATATGGTAAGGTTCAGATCTGCTGTTCACAGGGCCGACTAATAGCCCCTAACAACAAGTTAACACTTTGCTGTCACATCAAAACTGACTCATAACTGACCTCCTATTGGGTTTCTGAGACTGTAAATAGCAGGGGAGTAGATTGCTCATCTTTCCCCTTTGGAACTGCTGGCTGATTCAAACCACTATGAGGTATGTTACATGGGGTAGCAACAAAACTCCCTATGGCCTATGCCAGTAGGTGCTCTCTTCTGGAAAAGTGGCCATTGAAAAGTCTACAGAGCAGATTTCTACTCTACACAGGCCACCATATGTGGAAATGAACCTAACAGGAGCTGCTGGTGGTCTAGTTGCTTGCTTTGCTTAGACTCAGAGGAGTTCTCAGTTTCTGCCTAGAACTGGAGATTCATTGAGTGCAAGCTCAAGTCTCTCATAAGCCCATTTTTTATGAGCACAAAGAGTTAATTGTGCATTAATGATTGTGAAAGTATTTTTGTCCTAAAACAATAAAAATTACAAAATAAGACAAAGTGAAGGCCTGAATTCAGTTATCTCAGACAAAATTCTCAGAGTCAGCCACAGTTTATTGTGATCCACACAGTCAAATGCCTTTGCATAGTCAATGAGACACAGACATTTCTCTGGTACTCCCTGCTTTCAGCCAAGATCCATCTGACGTTAGCTATAATAACACTAGTGCCATGGCCTCTTCTAAATCCAGCCTGCACTTTAGGCAGTTCTCTGTTGATGTGCTGTTTCTGTTATTTTCTGATGATCTTCAGCAGAATCTTGCTTGCATGTGTTTTCAGTGATATTGTTTGAAAATTTCCACACTCTGTCAGATCACTTTTCTTTGCAATAGGAACAAATATAGATCTCTTCCAGACAGTAGGCTAGGTGGTTGTCCTCCAGATTTCTTGGCACAACTTGGTGAGCACATCTAGGGCAGCATCTGTTTGTTGAAATATGCCAATCAGTATATCATCAATTCCTGGGCCCTTGTTTTTTGCCAATTCTTTCAGAGCAACTTGAACTTCCTCCTTCATCCCCATAGGCTCTTGTTCACACATTGTTTCATGAAATTCTTCTGTGGCCACCAATTCCTTTTGGTACAATGACTCTATATACTCTTTCCATCTTCTTTTATGCTTCCTCAATAATTTAATATTCTACCCAAAGCATCCTTAAGTATTGCAACTCTAGGTTTGAATTTGTTCTTCAGTTCCTTCAGCTTAAGAAATGCTGAGCGAGTTTGAGCCTTTTGATTTTTCTGACTCCAGCTCCTTACCCATTTCATTTTAATACTTTTCTTGGTCTTCCCTTGCTGCCCTCTGAAATCTTCTGTTCAACTCCTTAATATCTTGATTTCTTCCTTTTGCTTTGGCTTCTGGGCACTCCAGTGTAATATTTGGAGTTTCTGCTGACATCCATCTTGGTCTTTACTTCTTTCTCTACCTTTGTAATGACCTTTTGCATTCTTCTTGGATGATGTTCTTGATATCCTCCCATAACTCATCCAGTCTTCATTCATTAATGTCCAAGGCCTCAAACCTATTCCTGAGATGGTTTTGAAGTTCAATGGTATAGACTCAAGGTTAAATTTTGGTTTCTGTGGACTTGATTTAATTTTTCTTAGCTTCAGCTTGAACTTACATATGAGTAGTTGTGGTCTGTTCCACAATCAGCACCTGGCCTAGATTTCACTGGTGATATTGAGCTTCTCCAGTGATTCTTTCCACAGATGTAATCTATCTGATTCCTATGCATCAGGTGAAATCCATGTGTATAGCCAGCGTTTGTGTTTCTTATAAAAAGTATTTGCATTAAGTCATTGATTGTGCAAAATTTTATCATTCTATCTCTGGCTTCATTTCTGTCACCAAGTCCATGTTTTCCAACTGCTGGCCCTTCTTCTCTATTCCTAACTTTTGCATTCCAGTCACTCATTATTAGTATTAATGCATCTTGATTGCATGTTTGATTAATATCTGACAGCAAAAGTTGGTAGAAATCTTCTGTTTTCTCCTCTTTGTCTCTGGTTCTTGGCTCATACTTTTGAATGATGGTGGCATTCACTGGACTTCCTTGTATGCGTATGGATATTATCCTGTCACTCACAACATTTTATTTCAAGATGGACCTAGAAATGATTTTTTTTAACTATGAAAGCAACCCCATTTTTCCTCACCTTTTCATCACTAGCATAGTAGACCATATGATTGTCTGACTCAAAACGCCCATGCCAGTCCATCACATTTCACCAATACCTAGTATGTGAATATTTGTATGTTCCATTTCCTTCTTAACAATATCCAATTTCCCTACATCCATTCTTACAGTCCATGTTCCAATCACTAGTGTCTGCTTAGAGCTGTTCCTCCTTCTATTTGTTCCCATACTTGATTGTGATTATGCAAAACTTAGACCAGAAGGCAGTCATCAGAACAGAGCAAGGAAACACCACTGCATGATTCAAAACTGGTAATGCATCAAGGATGTGTCTTATCTCCATATCTTTTCAATTTATATGCAGAACAGATTGATTATCTGGGAGGCTGGCCTCTATGAGAAGAAGTATGGTACCAGGATTGAATGTAAACTCATCAACAATCTGTGTTATGCAGATGATACAACCTTGCTTGCTGAAACTGAGGAGGATCTGAAGCGCTTGCTGCAGAAGGTCAAGGATTGCACCCTTCAATATGGATAGAAGCTCAACATCGTGTGTGGGGGAGATTCTCTCCACTGGGCCAATTGGCAACATCATGATAGATGGTGAAGAGATTGAGAATTGTGCCACTGAACCACCATTTAAGAGACACAGAGGAAAAAGGATAATGTGATAACAGAGCTATGCTGCAGTTGCATGCCAAAGAACCCCTAGAACTATAAGAAGCATGCAGAGATAAGAGTCTTCTCATAAAACCCATAGAAAGAACATGAACTTGCTAATAACTTGGATTTGGACTAATTTCCAGCACTATGAGACAATTAATTCTGATTTTGTAAGCCACACAGTTTATGATTCAGGCATTCCCTGGGTTATGGATGGGATTCCTTCCTTTAAGAATTTGTAACTTGGACTAGATGCAAGCTCTGTTCGCAGAGGAGGTTAAATGTTGGATTAGTAAACAAACTGTTGTTGGTGTAAACCTATCAGCCTCTTCAGGAGAAAGACGGGCAGTCACATTCCATTAAGATTTACAGTCCCAGAAACTCAGTGGAGAATTACCATAAGTTGAAACTGACTTGATAGAACTGAGTTTTACTACAAAAAGAACGTTAACGCCTTTTCAATACCTCAAAAATTACATATACCTCAAGGGAGGTGATTGTGACCAAGATTTCGCTGTAAGTACAGATTGGGTCCATCATTTCACAGGGAGGGCAAATATATACTACTTTAAAAGGCAAGTAGAAGTGGTTCTGAAGTTGGGCTTTCTAAGGTGGGGACTTCCTTTATTTTACTAATACAGTCGGAGGAAATGAATACAAATTATTTTGCCACAGATTATTTTTATTGGTATAAATGGGCCCTTAGCCACTTAATTCTGTTTGTCACTTAAGTCAGATAAGTAGAAATGCTACTGAGCTAACAGAAAGGCCTCTGGGCAGAAAGATCAGAATTCATTGTCCTAGGCTTGGGGATGAGTGGACGGAATTCTCCATGGGCTTCCTAGTGAGTTGAAATGGTAGAGTCTCTTCACTGGGCTTTCAGAGTTGTTATATAGAGTATTTCAAAAGAACAGATTACTCAATAAAGAGACAAGAGACTTGGATAGAGGAAGATAAATGTAATTCTCCAATAGAATGTGGAAATTATCAAAAAATATCATTGATAAGACATGCAAGCAAAGTGCTACTGGAGAACATCCAAAAAAGTCTAGAAGTCCGTTGACAGAGAGCTTCCAGAAGTTGAAGCTGAACTTGGAAAAGACCTTGGCACTAGAAATATCATTGCTGTTGTCAAATGGGTTCTGACTGAAAGCAAAAATATCAGAAGAATGTCTATTCTTACTTTATTGGAAATGCAAAGGCATTTGACTAGATTATACCAAATTATGGTTAACATTGAAATGAATGGGGACCCCAGAACACTTAATTGTCCTCATGTGTAACCTATACTTAGACCAAGAAGCAGCTGTGCATACAGAGCAAGGGAATACTACATGGTTTAAAATGAAGAAAGATGTGTGTCAAGGTTGTATCCTTTCTCAGTACTTATTCATTCTGTGCGCCAAGCAAATGTTTTGAGGAGCTAGACTCTTTAATTTCAAAATGCCCCATGCTGGTCCGTCTCATCTCACCAATGCCTAGTATGTCAATATTTATGCATTCCATTTCCTCTTTAACAATATCTAATTTTCCCACATTCATGGCTCTTACATTCCATGTTCCAATCACTAGTGTCTGCTTACAACTGTTCCTCTTCCTTTGTATTTCCATACTCAGTTACCCTTTCTGTCATTCTATGTGTGTTCTGTTGTACATAGAGTTTTCAGAGGCCTGCTATTTTGGAAGTGGATGGTCAATCCTTCTTCCTAGTGTATGTCAATCTGAATGTTCAGATCTTTTACAGAAAAAGTGTAAATA
>NW_006399843.1:8658378-8663378 GCF_000299155.1 Elephantulus edwardii | reverse complement strand
TATACATATACATATACATATACACACACACACACATACATATATATGTAAATTTTTGTTGTTGTTGTTCTGTATCATCGAGTCAGAACCAACCCATAGCTGACCCCCAGGCAGTTTTCAAAGGCAGTTAATTGCACGGGAGGAGACTGCCCATCCTTCTACTGCTGAGTAGCAGCTGGTGGCCTTGAATCGAGTGCCTTCATGACTGCAGCACAGCTTCTTGCCACTAGGCTACCAGAATTTTCTCTCTATGTTTAGCTCTGGTGACTAGTAGCATAGCGGCAAGAAACTGTGCTGCAAACCCAAAGGCACACAATTCAAATCCACTAGCTGCTCTGTGAGAGGAAGAATGGGCAATGTCCAGTGAGATTACCTGCCTCTGAAAAGCTGCTGGAGAGTCAGCTATGGATTAGTTCTGACTCAGTGGTTCCCAACCACAACTATAAGCACACACACACAAACACACACCCCTTAACCATCTTAACATTAATCATGTTGGCCTACCATCACCTATACTGACACCCATTGTCAAATTTTCCATGATCATTAACATAAACTCACTGCATCCTAAAGAATGTCCCTCTTTCCCTCTTCCTTTCAACCCCTAGTAAACATTAATAAACTTTTGTCTGTGTACATGTGCCTATTCTCTGTACTTCCTATGAGTGATATTATGCAGAACTAAACCTTTTGTGACTGACTTTATTTAGCATGGTTTACAGAGTCCATCTGTGTTATAGCATGCATTCTTGGGGATTTGCTTTCTTTATGACTGAGTATTATTCAGTTATATTTATATACTACATTTTATTTAGCCATTCATCTGTTAATGGACATTTAGGTTGCTTCCATCTTTTGGTTTACCATGTGATATTTTCATTGCTGTTTTACACTTAGAGTTTAAATCTAAATTTAGTGTTTTTCTAAATTTAATTCTTTGCTTACTTGTATGTCTACCTTTTTGAGTACCCATCAAACTGTTTTCCATAGTGAATTATCTTTTTCATTCTCACAAGCAATAGATAAGTGATAAATTTATTCCCACAATCAATAGATAAGTGAGAAGATAAATTTCTCCACATCCTGTCCAACGTTTGTTGTTTCCTTTATAATCTTAGCCATCTTAGTGAAGATCACATGGCATCCCTCTGTGATTTTGCATGTATCTCCCGAATGGTTATGCAGTTTTGCTGAACTGATGGTAAAGAGTTGTGCCGCCAACCCAAAGGCAGGCAGTTTGAATCCAACAGCTGCATCTCAGGATAAAGATAAACAATATTCTCCTGTGCCATTTACAACCTTAAAAAACTCACTGGACAGTCGACTATGAGTTGGTTCCAACTCATGGTAATAACATTTTTTAATGGCTAATGATGTTGAGCACCTTTTCTTGTATTTACTGACCATTTGTATTTCTTCTTTGCTGAAATATTCATTCAAATCCTTTGTCTAGTCTTGATTCGCCTGTTAGTTAAAGAGAATGTTTTCAAGTGAATAGTCTCATCCTTCCTCCTTCTTCTACCTTAAAATATATTTGGTGACTACTCTCAAATCTCATGAACTTCGGTGCATTTGGTCCTCTGCCCTCATAGACCCTCTTCTTTGCATTTAACCTTTTTTTCTCTATATACATATACATACCATTTTCTAACAGCCTCTTTCTGCTGCCCTATTAATCTCCCAGACACATTTGTTACATATCCTCTTATAGGCAAAACCTACTAAAACCTCAGTGTTGCTCCCCCAATCTAGAATCCACTGAACTGTTTGATGTGTCCTTTACTAGGACAATTCCAAAATATCCACGGTGAAATTTCTTAATAACCCTACGTGCTTCACATAACTTGGAGTCCCTTCCTTGAAGAGAAGGCCTCTCGTGCAGACACTTGTAAGAATTTTGTAGAAATGGTCCAGAAAGGTATTTCTGTAAGGCGAACATCAGTGAAATGCCTCTGAACATTGCCAGGGCTGAGCAAGCCATATGTCTTCGTAATTTGATTATGTCCCGGTCCCAAAGGTAACCCCACCTCTATTGAACACCGATGGAGTTATTTAGGACCATAAATATTATTATCAGAGGAGGTCCACTGGGTAAACAGAGTCAGTGTGTGTAAATTGTCAGAATGTGATATTGATTATTCTTCACTGACTAATGAATTATTCTGTTTAAGAGACCACAGAAATAATACACAGTATCTCAAGGCTTGAAGGATTTCCTTGAAGAGTAGCTTCGACTTACTGATGATGCTGGCTGACATAGTTAAAGAGAATGTTTCATCAGTCAATTTCACTGAAAAGAATAGATAGCTTAATAAAGAAGAGACCCCAGTAAAAGGATAGCAAATGGAGGTTACTACCACGTCCAACACACTTCAAGCTTCGTTATTTTGTCTCCTCCATTTTTCTCATAGTCTGCAAATATAATACAGAAGATGCCCAAAATTTACACTCCAAAACCAAATATTCCTACAAAGATTCTCACCACTGGGCCAATTGGCAGCACCATGGAGAAGAGATTGAGGTTCTTGCTTAGCGCCACATTCAACACTCTTGGCACCAGTAGACAGGAAATCAAAAGATGAATTACTTTGGGAAAATCTGGTGTCAGGGACTGAAAAGCAATGATGTCAGTCTAGAGACTAAGGTGTGCCTGATCCAGACCATGGTTTTCACAGTTACTTGCTATGCATCAGAGAGCTGGACGATGACTAAGGATAATAGGAGAAGAATAGATGCCTTCAAGTTGTGATGCTGGAGAAGAGTCTTGAACATATCATGGACCACCAAGAAAACAAATAGGTCAGTCTTGGAGAGGGTAAAACCAAGTTTCTCCCCAAAGACTAAGATTTTGAA
Organism: Elephantulus edwardii; assembly: GCF_000299155.1. Taxonomy (NCBI): domain Eukaryota; kingdom Metazoa; phylum Chordata; class Mammalia; order Macroscelidea; family Macroscelididae; genus Elephantulus; species Elephantulus edwardii. The sequence continues at coordinate 8,660,525 of NW_006399843.1, read as the reverse complement.
GCTCCATCTCACATATTTTGGGCACACAGCCAGGAGAAACCAATTCTTAGAAAAAGATACCATGCTCGAAGTGTGGAGGGACAGCACAGGAGAGGAAGACCCCAGATGAGATGGATTGTTACAGTAACTGAGGCAATGGGGGTTGCTGTGTCAGAATCAGTGAGACGGTCTCAGGACAGGGCAGGGTTCAGAGCTGATGTACATAGGGTTGCTATCAGTTGCAGGTGACTCGACAGCACCTAAAAACAATAATATGTGATATTTCTACATGCTCTTTAAGCTATTTATCCCATGTTCTAAGCTTCCTCAGTGACCTCTCAGTGACCTGCTGATTCCATGTGTCTAATGTAAGACTATTAGAAAGAACAACTTTTCACCTGTTGTTCCACTTAAAACCATACAGTCCCTAGCCAAATGTCTACACCTTGGTCTTGTTGTTGTTGTTACCAGCTTCTCCACTCCCCCACTTTCCACCTGGATCTTGATCCATTGACCTTTGTGTCTCTCAGATCCTACCCAGTTTCTTATCTTAATTTCTAGTTTCCCCATAAATCCTTTCTTTGAAACATGTAGCTTCCTTGCCTTGCTTTATTTCACAACCACCACATTTCTTATTGCTTTACAATTTTTTATTGGTCTCCATACAATTATAGATCATCTATTTTATTGGTCTGCATATAATTGTAGATCATCTATTTCCTACATTGTACTTTGTGTTTTATACCGTCATTCATATACATTTTATCTTATGTGATGGTTAGAAGCTGCCCTTCAATACCTTGGCACATGGTACAATTCCATCAGGTTCTCTGCCAAAAAAATATGGGCACTCTCCTCCCATGTGATTTACTGCCTCTGAAAACCCATAGTAAGATCAGCTATGGGTCAGTTCTTACTTGAGGGCACACAACAACAATAACAACAATAACCATTGATCGACACCTATTAGCTGTCTGTCTTTTCAAGTCCCCTTTTTAAAAATGGCACCATATTTATTACACATTTGCGATACTGTTGTCTTACATTCCTTGTAGGAATTACTTTCTATAAATGTTAATAGTAGCTAGATTGAAAGAGTATTTGGGAAGTGTTCTAATGCTGTTTATATAACCACCCCACATTATAAGTCTACTGGAGACCCAAAGGGATTTGCCTTTGTAGATTTTGAAACAAAAGAATGAACAACAAAAGCTTTTCAAGGAGAGGAGCAAGCGGGGGAGGGGGGAGGGGTTTGTGCAACAATGAATGAATGGAATTCCAAAGTCTCTGTAGATGTTCATTGAAATGAAAAATAAACAAACTAAATTAATAAAAAAAAAGCTATTGTGGTAGGTCCAAGATCCTGGAGTTAGAAATGGCCTGAGAGAGAAGGGTCCCTGCAAATACAGAGTACCCTACTCCCAGACTAAAGTTAGAATGATATCTCAGAAAGAAAACATTAAAGAAATTGTCCACAAACTCAAAGGTAAGCTAATGATCTTAAAAACCATATTGAAAATTAGCCTGTGTCTAAAATTGCCTAATGTCAAAAAGTATTTAATACCCTTATTGAGAGGATAAGGATACCGGAGACAAAGATGGATCTCTCTTAAGAGCAAAAAGGAAGCACGGAGTGGGGGCCGGGGGGGTGGTGGAACACAAGGAACCACATAAAATGGGAGAAGAAGTTATACCATTAAGAGTTCTATCAAAGTAAGTTTGTCATAGACATTTCTGTTGGTGATTGTATGCACTCCATCAAGTCCCTTTTGAACTTTTCCCATTTCTTCACACATACCCCCTGCACACAGCAACCTCTGCTATACCAGTGATTTTCCCCTTCCCCCTTTTCTGCGCCCCTACTCCCCTTCCCCTTTTCTTTTTCATATCTTGCTCAGTTATATTATTTTCACTATGGAACAATATAATTGATTTCATATGCAAGCAAGATTCTACTGAAGATTATCCAAAAACGACTGGAACAGTACATCAACAGAGAACTGCCAGAAGTCCAGACTGGGTTTAGAAGGGGTTGTGGTACTAGGGATATTGCAGCTGATGTTAGATGGGTCTTAGCTGAAAGCAGGGAATACCAGAAGAATGTCTATCTGTGTTTCATTGATTATGCAAAGGCATTTGACTGTGTGGATCATAACAAACTGTGGCTG
>NW_006399843.1:8655777-8657388 GCF_000299155.1 Elephantulus edwardii | reverse complement strand
AACAACAACAATCTTATGTAATATGTGTCCTTATATAACTGAGTCATTTCACTCAGCATACTGCTCTCTAGAATCTCCTATGTTATATGTTATTTTACAAAATCATTGCTCCTTAGTGCTCCATAGTATTCCGTTGTATGGATGCACTATAGTTTCTCAATCCATTCGTTTGTTAGTGGGCATTTGAGCTCTTTCCATTTTCTTGCTATTGTGAATAAAGATGTTGTGAACATAGATGTATCTATATCCATTCATGTCTCAGTTCTGATTCCTTGGAATATATTCTTAGTAGGGAAATTGCTGGGTCATATCAGATTTCTACCATCAGTCTTTTGAGGAAATGCCAAACTGACTTCCATAGCGGTTGTATGTACAATTTTTTAATCTTATAAGCAGCCCACTAGAATTCCACTCTCCATATCATCTCCAATATTTATTGTTTGTTGTGTTGTTAAACTTTGCTATTATTACTCAAGTGAGGTGGTATCTCAGTGTTGTTTTGAATTGTATCTCTCTGATTGATAGTGATTTGGAATATTTCTCCATTTTTCTGTTTTCAATTTGAATGTCTTCCTTTGTGAAGAGTCTATTCATGCCTTTTGCCCATTTTGTGATGGGTAATCAGTCATTTTCTTGAGGAGGCCCTGTAACATTCCATAAACTTGCATATCTAGACCTTTTTCCGAAATGTCTGCCAAATATTTTCCCCCAATCTGTGGGCTTTCTTTTCACTTTGTTAGAAAAAGTTTTTGACGCATACAGGGATTAGATTTTAAGAAGATTTCATTCTTCGATTTTATCCTCTTCAAGTTGTACTTTTATTTCTTAGGCAGGTTTGCTGTTGTGCTCTATTTTCTTAAGGAGTTTAGGACTGAGTTGGACCTTTGATATGTGCCCCAGAATGAGCTATAGGAGACCATGTCACTCCAGGATCACAGGATTATTTTTCAACTTTTCACCCCAGCATACCAACCCTGTGCTAGATCATTTACGAGTAAAAGATTTTTCTGGGAGCTCCCCCAGGCCTGATGGATATCTGACACTAAGGCTAGTCCCTGACTTTCCTATCCTCAGGAGATCCCACTCTGCTACTCTCAGTCTCCAGAAAGTCTTTCTAAGAACATAAATCTCAGAACCTTGAAATGGTCTTAAATGGTCCTAGAATAACACTTACCTGCACTGTGTTTGTTAAATCCTTTGGAATTTCTGGCATCTCTGACTTGAGTTATTTCTGCTTAAGCCCCCAGACACCAGAGCTAGTTGTCATGGAGTCAACGCCAACTCTTAGTGAACTCATGGATGTCAGAGGAGCACTGTGCTCCGTAGAGTTTTCAATGACTGATTCATTGGAAGTTGATTGCCAGTTCTCTTTTCTAAGGCATCTCAAGGTAGACTCAAACCCCTAACCTTACTTTGCTACTAAGTATGTTAACAGTTTGTGCCACCAAAGGTCTCTATCCCATATCCTGCAGAACCCCTATTATTGCCTTTTGAGATTATCCAGTTAGTAAATTATCCAGTAAAGGCTTTAGGCCTTTTGTTCATAGGGTCACTATGAGTCATACTTGACTCAACAGCAATCATCAACATATATATAAAGTGTGTGTGTGT
>NW_006399843.1:8607623-8655552 GCF_000299155.1 Elephantulus edwardii | reverse complement strand
ATATATTTATTTGTCATTTATAAAGAATAGCCTATATAGGGGACTTTGTTTGGCATTGAGAGTTGTACTGCTTACCCAAAGTCTCTGTGTCTCCAGTGGTTTGAATGCACCAACAACTTAAGTGGAAGAAAGATGGGTAGTCTCCTCTCTTATGTTTATACCCTCCAAAACTTGATTCAGGGTCATTATGAGCCTGAATTGATTGGCTGTCAGTGAGAGTTTCTTACCATTCATGAGTACGTCTCTTTACTTAAGAATTAGAACAGTACCATTATCTACCTGTGTGTTCTTTGCTAATCTAATTCTTTACCCCCTAATGCCACCTAGAGTATTATTTAAATTATTCATTTGTTTTCTTATGTAAATATGTATCCCCAAACAATATTTGATTACTTTAGCTTGTTTCTGAGCTTATCAAATAAAATCACAATATGTGTTGTCTTCTAAATCTTGATATTTTCATTCAATGGGTTTTTATGACTCTTCTTGTTGCCTGTTCATTTTCATCCTTCATTGTATCCCTTTGTGTGAATATACCACACAATGTTATTTATTAATTCTACTATCAATGGAGATTTGGATTGTTTCCAGGCTTTTGCTCTTAGGAATATAGGGCCTGTAGAGTTTTTGCAGAAACCTCAGTACACATTGCCAGCAATTGCTTTAGGTATGTAGCTAAAAGGGGAATTTCCAACTTGTAAGATATGGAAATGTTCAATTTAACAAGTCAATGCCATATTAGACTCCAGAATAGTTGTGCAAATTTATACATCTACTTTTATGGGAGTCCCAGAACATTTGATTGTGCTAATGCAAAACCTATACTTGGACCAAGAGGCAGTCATCAGAACAGATCAGGGAGACACTGGATGGTTCAAAATCAAGACAGGGGTCCATCAGGGATGTATTTTGTCTCCATACCTTTTCAATCTGTATGCAGAACAGATCATCTGAGACGCTGGGCTGTACGAGGAGGAACGTGGCATCAGGATTGGTGGAAGAATCATCAACAACCTGCAGTATGCAGATGACACAACCCTGCTTGCTGAAATTTAGGAAGACCTGAAGCACTTGCTGCAGAAGGTCAAGGACTGCAGCCTCCTATGTAGATTGAAGCTCAACATCAAGAAAACAAAGATTCTCACCACTGGGCCAACTGGCAGCATAAGTATGGATGGTGAAGAGATTGAGATAGTTAAGTTTTAGTTTACTTGGCTCCACAGTCAACACTCTTGATAACAGCAGCCAAGAGATTAAGAGATGAATTGCACTGGCAAAGTCAGGTGTGAGGGACCTCTCAAAAGTACTAAAGAGCAATGATGTCAGGCTGGAGATGAAGGTGTGCCTGATCTGGGCTATAGTCTTTGCAATTATGTGCTATGCATCAGAGAGTTGGACAGTGAATAGGGATGATAGAGGGAGAATTGATGCCTTTGAGCTGTGGTGCTGGAGAAGAGTGTTGAATATACCATGGACTGCTAGGAGAACAAACAGGTTTGTCCTGGAGAGGGTGAAGCCAGAATGCTCCTTAGAGTCAAGGATTCTGAGGCTTCGTCTGACATACTTTGTGCATGTTGCAAGGAGGGACTGGTCTTTGGAGAGGGACATCATGTTTGGGAGAGTGGAGGGACAGCGCAGGAGAGGAAGACCCTTGATGAGATGGATCAATTCTGTGAGTGGAGTGGTGGGAATGAGTGTGTTTGAGACGGTGAGGTTGGCGCAGGATAGAACGGCATTTAGGGCTCTTGTACATGCAGTCGCTGTGAGTCGCAAACGACTTGATGGCACATAACAAGAGTAAGAAACAAATTTTATGCTAGAAGTCTTTATCTTCATATCTTCATCAGCACCTGATTCTGCTACAATTCATACAGTTTTTCAATACAATTGATATAAATTTTTTTATAATTTGGTTTTATTGTCATTTCCTTGATTAGTAAGAAGACTGAGCATTTTTCTTTTTCATTCCATGTTCTTTTTTCTATGGATCATGTTTTCACATACCTCTCTTTTAACTGTCGGATTATTTATTCTTTTGTTTGTGATATTTTTTGCATTCTTGATATTTTTGGGTACTAATCTTTTACTGAATCTATTTGTTGCAAATATAGTCTCCCCATCTTTGATTTGCCTTTTCACTTTCTTTATGCTATTGTTTTGATGAACGTTTTAATGTAGTTAAATATAACAACCTTTTCATTTATTATGTATAGTCTTTGTGTCTTGTTGAAGAAAACTTCCATATCTCTGAGCCATAAAGATAACCTTTTTTAATTATTTCTAAAAGCTTTAAAGTTTGCACTTTTATATTTATGTTTAGTGTATCCAGAAATTCTTTTTTATAACTTATTCATTAGGATTCAGTTTTGCCTGTTTTGATATTTGTTTGTTTTGATAAGTGGAGGCAAATGTCTCAGCTCTAGTTTTAAGTTGTCTCCATCTGCTGAGTGATTCTCAATGCCACTTTTGTAATCTATTAAGTTTTCCTATAAAGTGGATCTGTTGTTAATTCTATATTTTTATTTATTGATTGGCTTTTCTTATGTGCCTGCTGCAATATTTACATATTGCTGTTATTGTTGTTAAATGTTGTCAAGTTGACTATGACTCCTGGTAACCCTGTGAACACAGCATCTGAACCTTGCCCTCTCCGGCACCATCCTCACAATCTCTGTCATGCTGGAGATCATTGGATCAATCACTATGTAAATCTAGCTCCTTAAAGGCTGTCCTCTCTTTCTCTGACTCTTTACCTTTTCCAGCATGATATCTTTCTCCAAAGACTGACCTTTCTTGAAAAGATGACCAAACTATGAAGACCAAGTTTCACCATCCTTTTCTCTGAGAAGCCAGGTATGGAAGTTTTCTTCAACAAGAATATGGAAGGTTGTTAAGTGGACATTTAAAATACAACTATTGCTCTCTCTCCATCTGGAGAAAGAAGACTGGAAATCAACACTATTAGTCCAAAAGATTAAGAAACCGTGTGAACTTCAGTCTCTACACACTTGAGACCAGAAGAGCTAGATGGTGCCCAGCCACCATTGATGACTGCTCTGAAAGGGATCACAGTAGAAGGTGCCTGATAGTGTTGGAGAAAAATGTAGACTAAAACTCAACATCATATTAAAAATTAGGCTTACTTGTGAGATATGTTGTTGTTCTTAGGTGCCATCGACTCAGTGATCCTATGAACAAAAGATCTGAACCCTGTTCTATCCTGCACCATCCTCACACTTCCTGACACACAAGAGCCCATTGCAGCAGCTACCATGTCAACCCACCTGGTTGAGGGTCTTCCTCACCTTCGCTGACCCTCTTCCCTTCCCAGTATCATGTCCTTTTCTAAGGAATAGCCCTTCCTAGCAACATGCGTGATATAGACTGGTAAAATTACCAAGATTATGGCCATTAGTCATCTTCCAAGTCTCGAACTCAAATCAGCACTGTGACTCACCTTTTAGGCAAACAATAGACAGATCCATGAGATGATCAATTGTACCAAGAGACAAATCATTCTTTAAAACAATCAAAGAGTCAGGATCACAGGGCGGCTTTCTCCCAGGTATAATACTCAGAAGACAGGAAAAAAATAAGAAAGGACAACTGGCAAAAAAGAAATACAGTGGGGAAAATACTATTACAATGCACAGATTGGATTGTAATACATGTTATGAAGTTTAAACATGAACTGTCTAATGGAAATCCAGTTTACAATGTGAACTGTCATTCAAATCACAATAAAAAGTTGATAAAATAAAACTTTTATGCAGGAAGGTCTGTGGGTTACTGGTAAGGAGTTGTGTTACCAGCTCAAAGGCAAGTGGTTTGAATCCACCAACTGCTCTGAGTAAGAAAAATGAATATACTCTTCCCAGGAGATATTTTTCTTCTGAAAGCCCTCTGGGAGTCAGCTCAGATGCAATGGCACATAACATGACTTCATATATGTATGGGCAATATTCTTCTGTGCATTTTTCTGCCTCTGAAAACCTGCTGGAGGGTCAGCTATAAGTCAGTTCTGACTCAATGACCCAAAACAGCAATAACACCACACACCTCAAACACTTACTCTTTGGTACAAATATTACAGTTTTTATTAATATGGTCCCTGCTCTGCTCCTGTTTCATGCACAAAAACCCATGAAACTGGACTTTCAGAAAACACCTGTCCAATGAATATCTGCTAAAACTACTGAAGCATCAATCTGAATTTAAAGAAAATCCTGAAACCTTGCTGGGCTTGCTCATTTTGAAAATGTTATCATTTGAGTACTTCTAGACACAGCTTAGCCACAGCTATTTTTTCTGGTCCATTTGAGCAAACTTTGGGGGAGTGGAAAGGTGGGTAGTGAGACTGAAGAAACTGATAAGGAGTAGAAACCATTTACCTGTCTTTACTATAAAAACTTAAGACATCTAGGAATATCAGGCCAGGTACTGCAAAATCAACACTCCAGGAACACCAAGTCAGGTCCTGCAAAACCAAATTGGTGGTCCCTACTTATATTCTGAATCCGAGGAGAGTGAGGCCAGGTTGTCAGTCTAGAGCACTTGAAACCCTTTGCAAACCAGTAGAGAGAATCCACGGAGACTTGTGTGCTGGCCAACCCCACACTAATTTGCAAAAACATCCCCATCTTCCTTTTCAAACTTGCATCTTCAGCCAGCAAAAGACACTGTCAGGTAAGAGACGCCTCACAACTAGGACCAGGACTAGTATGATGAGGTCTTGCAAACTCCTGTAAGAAAATGTCATTATCTGCTACTAGCTAATGCTGATAGTACTGCAATATAGGTTCCAACCAGCTGAGAGATGTGGAGGCTTGTACTGATGTCAAATAGTCAAGGAAAGGAAGGAGGAATGGGGGGAGGGGGATGGAGTATGCACTTAGTGACTGAGTAAAGAACCTACCACACTTCATTCACAGTCACTCAATAAATAATTTTAAAACCTTGTATGGATTGAAGTGCTTTGCTTAGTGTTAGAGGTGAAGAGATGAATAAATCCTGTTCCTGCTTCTTTTGGAAGCTCAAAACATCGAGTTTCTAAACGTTCATTTACCCAGGAGAGCTAGGCTGCCAACCCAATGTCTGCGTCTCTTTGGTGGTTTGAATCCTCCAGTGGCTCCCTGGAGAAAGATTGTCAATTTCGTACAACTTAAAGCCTCAGAAACCCAATGGAAGGTCAGCTATGAGTAAGTTCTGACTCCATGGCAATGAGCAGGAGTTTGCTTGGATCCCTTGAGCTTTTGAAGCACACGTCTTGTTTATGCACTGGCCTTTTCCTTTTTCCTTCATGCCCACAAAGCACAGTTAGATTTTCTATCTCTGACTAGGAAAACTGAATACAGCCACTGACATTGGCGCACAGGCCCTAGCAGCACAACAGCGAGTGGGCAAGAACGACTGTGGAATAGATTGCTTACCCCTGAGTCGTTTGCCATTGTTTCCCGTGCTCAATCTTGAAGTTAATTCCGAGCAGAAGACAGTTACTTAAATCCAGATATTTTATTTTAATGTGGGTAATTCCCATAATATCATACATTAAGATGTCTGATTTCAGCTGCCACCCAACAGGCGGCAGGGATGTCGTTTTAGATCTGTTTTATCGCTGCGTGTGCATATGTTTCTATTTCGTTTATGGCACATGAGAGGCTGTCACCAAATTGGTCTCACATTCAAAGTGTCGAAATAGAAGCAGTTAGAGTCTGACCCTTACATAAGGAAGGAGTTCTGTATGCTGAATGTTTGCAAGCGTGTGTGTGTGTGTGTGTGTGTGTGTTTACAGCCATATCTGATCCCCACCAAAGACCCATGTAGTTCATCTGTCTCGGCAGTAACTGGAAAAGCAAGAACTTACGGAACCAATGGCCCATTGCATCTCAAAAGGCTCAAAGGGGCGAACCCAGTGGCTGTCTGCCGAGCCCAGTTCATCAGCAGTAGGAAGGTAAATCTCAAAGAGGGTACTTTTCCGCTCTTAGCCCTCCTCACCCCACCCAATCATCTGAGCCAAATTAGCAACGCTTCACATGGGTTGTTTGTTTGGGTCTGATTCTGCTGCCTCTGCTCTGTTGTTCACCAAGATAGGCTGGGAAGCTGCCAAGTGATTAAGCGATCATAGTCAGCCTGTTACTTGAACTGCTTTCTTCTGGAATATTAAAAGTTTTACAGCCTCAAGCAGTGCACTTTGGCTCCTAGTAATTAATACCGATTTTGCCATAATATCTTATTTTTATGGGCATTATCTTGTTTTTCATGAGCTCCAAAAATATCACTGCAGTTTATGAAGTGCGTTATAATATTTCGCTTTGCACAATCTTATTTGTGTCATTATCTGGCCCCTGGAGCAGCTAATTTAGCCCACACGATACAGAGCAATATTTATTTTCCTACTGTTTATTGGAGGGGTACTCGACACCATGTTGCACATATGAGCAGATGTAGCTTTAATCACAAAAGGTATCATTCAATGACCAACTTCTTGGCCCTGCCTGAATTCTCCTCAGAAGCCTAGGTTCTCCATCTCCTCTGAACTGCCCTTCTGATTATTTTTATATGTAGACTTTTTACATTATATCATAAAAACGTTATATACACTGCGTCTTACATTTTGTCTCCTCACAAGATCCTGAGCTTAGTAAGGACAGAACTGGTCTTGCCATTATTTCAGAGTCTTGGACTTTGTCCCTAGTTAATAAATAATACTGAAAGATTGACTACAATTTTGCTTGTGATTGGACCTCAATTAATAATCTAAAGTTTGATAGTTTATATCCACTCAGTAGTACTGGAAAAATGGACCTGGCAATCTGCTTTTGTTAAGATTGGGTTGATTTCTGGTTTTGTTTTGCTTTTTAAAAATTTTTTATGTTATATTAGTTTATATACAAACATCATATACATTGTGTTTCATTGATATACCTTGTGTTCATGCATTCCTCCATTTATGTTGTGTTTCACATTATCATTCCCATTCATTGTGTTGTGTTTCTGGGTTTTTAAAATTGTGTTTTATAAAATTAATCATCATTGATTCATATCCATCATTACCCCACCCTTTCAATTCCCCACTGTATCTTTCCTAAAATTTTTTCCCCCTTGCTCTGTCACCAAACTCTGGGATTTCAAAATATCCCCCTTCCCCACCCTCAGCCCCCTTCCTCTCTTCCCTTCCCATTTTGGACTTTTATACACATCTTACTGACAGCCTTCTATTTCTACAATAATGGTCTTATGCAGTATTTGTCCTTATGAGACTTAGTTGGTTCACACAGCATAATGCTGTAAGGCCTCTCACCTGTTATATAGTATTTTTCAAAATCCTCGCTCCTGAGTGCTGCATGGTATTCCATCGTGGTGTTGGGGAGTGGCATCAAGCTCACTTTGCCTGCTAGTAAGAGTGTAGAATTGATCCATAGGTTTTCCAGGCGGTACTATTTACAAACAGACCTGGTAATGCAATGAGTAAAGGCCTCAATTGTTAATCAAGTAGTCAATTGTTTGAGCCCACCCCCCATGCTCCACAGAAGAAAGAGGTGGAAATCTACTTCTCTAAAGATGGCTGCACTTATTATGTTCAATCTCCTAAGCTGCTATGAGTCAGAATCAACTCGATGGCTATGGGGTTTGGTTTTAATCTTTAAAGGAGCAGGTGGCTAGGCATTTCTATTGTGGAGTCACTGGGTCGGTTTAAATAAGCAGCCTTCCTGCTAACACCTGAGCACTTACCTGTCGCACTGTGGGGATTTCTTTCATTAAGGTAATAACCAAGAAAAGGTGATAGAGTAGTTCCGTTCTGTAACTCATGAGGTTGCCATGATTGAGCATTGACTCTCAAGCAACAAACAAAAACAAGTTAAAAACCCAGCAGAAGACCTGGAACAGAGCAAACATTCCATAAATGTTGATTTGTTGTGAATATAATTATAACGGCATATTATATAGTTAATTTGAAGCTAAAGCTAAGTCTCCTTCTTGTGATTTAGAGTTAGTGGTCCTGGCTACAAGCTAGCGAGATTTCTCATTCCTGTGAACCAGAACCAACCCAGAGCTGACCTTCCAGTGGGTTTTTGGAGGCTGTAAATCACACAGGAGGAGATTACCTATCTGTCTCCTACAGAGCTGCTGATTCCAGCCTAAAGGTTAGCAGAGCAACTCTGCACAAGAATGTTTCCCTCAGCAGTGACATATTTGACTTATTTCTCATCTACTGGCCAGTAACTGGAATAGAGCCATTAGATACTTTGAGGGAATTTGATTGAAGACAATTCATAATACTTCCCTGTCTCAGGGGTAAAACACTCAAGATTGAATAATATATGACAAAGTGACAAGGAATTTTGCATAATATATGACAAGGTGAAAGGAATTTTCAGAAGCATTGTTTTATCTGAACTGAATGCCTTTGGGATATTAGTGTAGCTTCTTGCCACTAGATATGATATCTTTTTTTGTAGGTGCTTTATGGACTCTTGCTCATGACCATGTGTACTGTGTAGACAGTGTGGGACTTCTATGCAAGATTTCTGACTCCAATACAAAATAGCCTTTTGTCTTCGAAGAGGTCTCCTTGAAGAGGTAACCTCAAAAGATGCCTTCATGCTCAACCCAGCATGGTTCCAGACAGAAACTTTGTCCTTGCCACCCCTTGGGTATAACCAAAACAGAGTGCTTCTCTTTCCAACCCAATCTGCCCCTTCACTTTGTTTTTTGCTTGGCTCTAACCCAGAGACATCCTGGTGCTGTCCTCTCTTGATCCCTTAATATATGCATGGAGTTGACAAGCATAAAAGATGGAGCACCTTTCCTCCTGCAGGGGCCTCACTAATTTTTCCTGCTAGTTATCAGGAGAAATGCTCTTTGATGCTGGCGTTGAGGGATATCTCAGGACCAAGTTGCTATATTACTTTATACCTCTAGTTTTGGCTGAAGTAGTAATTGATTTGGGGATGAACATTCTTTTAAGTCATACAGCAGTGGTCTTTCTATTTGCTCTACTGAAGTAACTTGGGATTACTGTGATAATGCACAATTGTGCCATAGGTGTGTCATCATAATAACATCATAATGGTTACACATCATGGACAGTGTTTGGTGGAGCTCCCAGATTGATTCAAGTTTGGAAGCAGGACTGGCATCCACTTCCTAAAACACATACCTCTAGAAATTATGAACTTGAAGAAATGATGATAGTTATAGAAAGGCTTCAGGCCTTTTGTTTATAGAGTTACTGTAACTCATCAGCAATCAACAACAACAGTCACTCCCTATGCAGAGGGTGGGTGGGGGGAAGACCTTTCGTCTTCTCTCTTCCCCCTATCCAATAAGGAAGTGGCGGCGGAGACAAAACTACATTCCAATCATATCACTGAGTGGTCTCGTGAGAGAAGATCTTCACCCTGAAACCTACAGCATCCCTTTTCAGCAGGAAATAGCTAAGAGAATATACAGTCCCCTTTTCCTTATGAATCAGGGTGAGGTCTCTCTCAGGGAGGAGTAATAGGGAATGGCAAAGGACACACTGACAAAGGAGATTAATCAGAACTGACTTTGACAAGCACTGTGGCAATGGGACAATTAAAACAGACTTTTAAGGGGGAGAAAAAAAAGAGGAATGAACTGAGGGGGAGGGTAGAGAAAATAGTGCAACAATGAATGAATGAAAACCCAAAATCTCTGTAAATGTTCTTTAAAATTAATAAAATTTAATAAATTTTTTTTAAAAAATTAAACTGATATGGGGAGAAATCCAGGTGGGAGTCTCTGGGTAGCACAGCTAATGTACTTGTTAACCAACAGGTTGGAGGTTAAAGTCCATTCATAGGGACCTTGGAAGAAATGTTTGATGATTACCAAAGCACTAGCCATTGGAAAAATCTATGGAGCACAGTGCTCCCCTGACACACATGAGATCATCACAGCTCAGAACCAACTAAGCAGCAACTGGTGATGGTGGTGAATCTCAAAACAGCCAAGGACATGTAGGATGAGAAAAGCACTTTGGAAAAAGTCCATACAAACTAGCAAAGAGCTCCCTTTTAGGTAGAATCTCACAATGCACCCATTCTTCTACCCAAGTTTAGTCTCTTTAATATGTGTGTGTCCCCTTGTTTTAATAACTGGCCCAGGGTAACTCACCAGAGATAAGGTATAGGGAGAAGAGTCCTGCTCTGTAGGGTAGATACCAAGGACACCTGGATCTGAGCTGCCCATTGACAACTCCATGGGAAGGAAGCATGATCGATGCAGCAACCACCCAGGAATCTGGAGTCTCGGGCAAGAAAGTTTTGTGATTTTCTAGCTCTCAGACACCAATTCACTTACAAAACCTTCATGAGGACCTTGCCTTGAAAAGGTTTTAACTTTTACATCTCAATAATATAACTCTGTCCTATCATCAACACTATCAGAAATCAGCACTGAAATCATGGAATCTGAAATTAAAGAAGCCAGAGAGGTTATTTTTCTAATTTACTCCTTATCCTACCGTTATCTTTGGGCAAGCCTCTATTCACCACGCAAATAGAATTGTAACTTCTCTAACGGTAGAGGATGTTTCTGGGACATCTTAGGCCTCCTATAATATACATCTTGGTGAATTAAACATGGTTGATGCTAAATAGCTGCCTTTTAAATGATGAATAAATAAATAAATTACTAATAAATGAATAAGGGAATGAAGTTTCTTGGCATAGCTAATATGCACTTAAGTTCAAGTGCTACAGATGTTATCTTACTTGTTAATAGTAACTTGAAGCAAATTTTCTCATTCACTAAACTTTCATTCATTAAATAATTCACTGAATAAATATTTATTGAGCCCCTACTCCATGCCAAGCACCATTTTGGGCACTTGAAAACATGTCAGGAGATAAAGCAGGCAAAAGCTCTTCTCGTAGTGCTACTTCTCTAGTGAAGGGGATTGGGGGGGGTGGCACGGTCAATCCCACTGATGGGTTTTAAATAGATTATTATGAATGAATGTTCCACTATTGATTAAATTACATTAGCAGCACTTATGTGTCCAAACCCAACCCAACCTATTGCCATACAGTCTGTTCTAATACTTGGAAATCTTCTATTAGGTTTCTAAGGCTGTAAATCTTGAGGAAACTCTGGTGGCTCTCCGGTAAGGAGTTGTGCTGCCAAATCAAAGGTATGTGGTTTGAATCCACTAAGTTATTCAACAGGAGAAAGATGGACAATCTTCTTCCATACAATATATTATTGCCCCCGAAAACCTGCTGGAGGGTCAGCTGTGGGTAGGTGTCAACTCAATGGTACAACAACAACAGCAACAGCAGGTATCCAAACATAATCTAATCTATGGCCACACAGTCCATTCTAACTATAGGAACCCTTTATTGGATTTTCAAGGCTGTAAATCTTGGTGGGAAATCTTTCTCTCAGAAACACCAGTAGATTGGAACCAATAACCTTTTCATTTGCAACCAGGCACATTACACACTATATCACCAGCTACATTCCTCAGGTGCTCTACTAGATATTTAGAAGGAATATGTCTGATGATAGATATTAAGACACTAAACTGTATGGGCTGCAAGTGGATGGCATATTTGCCACAAATACATTGGTTTTAAAATACTACTTACACGTTTTTTTCTACCACACCTACAATCTGGGTTATTAAATTTTTATATCCCACAAGGACTTATGAAGACTGCGTCTCTGTGTGTGCTCCCCAGATTTGTATTTATCTGTCATTTATTTTAGAGAACAGTGGTACTGACAATAACTGTTATCTGTGTGTGCGGCCGGGGCTGAAAAGACCATCCTGGGACCAACTGTCCTTTCCACACTGTGCACACAAGATGATTACTCTTTGGTTTGTGAAAGAACGTACTGTTTGCAAAGTCAATGATTGTTTACTGCTCAACTTGGACTCTCAGCTCAAAGAAGTCTTTGCTCCAAAAAAGCCCCATCTGGTGCCTCCTGCTCTCCCACTCCTCCTTCCTCAGCGCTGAGCTTTCCAGGGCTGTCTTTCTGGTGGTTCATCTGTTGCAGATGAGACTGGGTGGAGGGTTGTCGTTTCAGCTGTGCCCTGACCTCTTTGCCTGTGAACTTGACAGTGAGTTTTCTAAGACTGTCCTTTTCTCATCTACATACTCACTAGGCAGATGAAGATGCTTTTGTTTCTTTCCCAGATAACTAGCTGTTTTAATACAGAGACCTACAAATCAAGTTGGTTCATGTTTTACAGGGCAGGTAGTAGATCTTCTCATAGTTTATCTGACACTTTTAAAATCATATAAGTATACCATTTGCAGAATTAACATGACTATAATTCAGAGTAATAATAGATGTAATTTAATAATACTAATCATCCTTCAAATAAGCATTGACTTGATCCATTAGTTGTGTGCCTGCCTTATGAATTGTGTGATGATAGGGCAAGGGATTTGACTTAGTTTCATTCTATTATTTCTAACTAGTAGCACAATAACTCTGCATACAATGGATAATCACTGTGTATTTATTGAACAATGAGTAAGTTAAAAAAGTATAAATTATTAGAAATGAAAAAATTGAGATGTGTCTATGAGTCTACCCTAAATTCTACCTGCTCATAAATCAATATCATAATTTTTACCAGAAACTAAAGGCATTAATTGAATACTTTAGCCCTTACTATTATTAAGTTAAATGGGCAAGGCTGGTTTTTCTACCATTTCTTGATAGATAAGGAAACGAGGACTACAAACGTGAATTCATCTATCTGACAACAGAAAGCAAAGAATCAGAACTGGGTCCCAGGCCACTCTTACTAATGATACCACATCTTAAGAAAGGACACACTCAGAAAATACTTGCTGACCAAATGTCCAACCACAATGCAATGGACTGAGAAATTATGGGACATTCATGTAATGGAATGAGACACATCGCGCAGGAACAAAGATTTTGTAAATCACTCCTTAACTTGGGAGCAACCGGAGAGCATTATGCTGAGTGAACTAATTCAGTCGCATAAAGACAAATATTGTATAAGACCATTACTGTAGAACGTGTATGAGGATCCAAGGGTGGGGGGAACAGAAAGGTGAGGGTGGGCAAGGGGGTGTGTGTGTGTTAATCATAGGATCGCACAAGTTGATTGGCAGAGGGAGGGGTGGGTAAACAAAATGGGAAAGATCCCGTGCAAAAAACCAATGTATACGAACTTCGCAAGTAGACCAGTAAAACGCAAAAATTGTCTCTAAATTAAAAAAAGAATCTACTTGCTGAATGAATGAAGCATTTAACAAGCATCTGTTACGTTTTGTATGGCAGTGGTGAGTGAGCGGCAGAAATCCAGCCTTCCCTGTGGGAGCCACTACCATCCCTGTCAGCAGAAGACCTCACGCTGCCGTGATGTGGAACAGATTTCGGTGGATCTTCCAGACTAAGTCAAACTAGGAAAGCCTGATGAAGCTACCTCCCCAAACCAGCCAATCAAAACCCTACCTTTAACAACCATTCAAGTGGTGGCCCCATGACCCGCAGCATTTTCAGCCGTTGTTTATCAGTCAGGGGCTCTAGGGAGAGCAGGAAGCAGACACAGTAATGATGCACTGAGCATCATACAAGGAGCTCTGGGAGTAATAACTTCATAAGACATAACCTTGCTTAACATGTCAGGTAGGGAGTAGGAAGCGCTAAAATAATCAAGAGAGACCCTAAGCAGTGTGATGGGCAGGAAGGAGATAGGTCAGCACTGGGAGACTGTAATCAGAGACAAAGCCAGCTGCATTCTCAAAGCGCCCAGGACGCGTGGATTCCAACATCGCAGTGGTTTTGTCCACAGAACATATCATCTGATGCTTGGGGAAAGAGAAGTCGTTGGCACAGCAACTCTTCAATTCTTTCTCATCCCTGCTTGGCAGAAAGAGAAGGCGAGATGCCACATGAGGAGTCGAGGAAAACCATGCTCTCCTGGGTGACCCCAGTTTAGGCACAAGTCCTGCTTCCTGGGGTAGCAATGGAGGGGTCTCTCTATTAAAGGAGCGACACACACTTAGGGCATCACTCCCTGGAGAAGCCCAGGTAGAAAAGGTTTATGGGGCAGTTCCCTCATCCCCAGAAGGTTGCAGGCACCATTTAATTAGTGTCCCCAGCCTGTTTCATCTACCACTGTTTTCCCCCAAGGGAGACAGCCGGGCCTCACTTGCGCCCACTGTTATCTTTCAAGAGCTCAGAGCCAAGCGCTTTTTCAGTAACCTCATCAAAGGATAAGCTAGGATTCAGATAAGCTTTTCAAGGAGGAAGTCAGGGTTATAATTTTCAGAGACTTCTGAATGTCACCTCCAATTTTCAACTCTTCAGTTCAAATGCCAGTTTGGGGGAACCGGGCAGCTTCAGATATTGAAATGGCAACCCCTGACCTCAGTCCTTCGACGTTCCTGGTCATCTTAGAGCTCGGCAGATCCAAGAGTTGAAAGTGCTGGCAATGTCTGACTGTATAATAATTCTGCTTCTCAGAAGTGCAAATTACACAGGAATTGGTGCTAAACTCTCTATTAACTACAGAGTCTAAGGAACCTTTCGTTTCCCAAATTACCTGTCAGTTTCCCCATGATGCCATATAATTCTGTCTTTTAGGGGGAAGGGAATGGTTGTAATCTGAAATTTCAGTGAAATTTCTAATTGAATCTGCATTTAACTTTGACGACTTGGTGTTCTTCCATCTCAGCAGTGGGTTGAGTCATGATGGAAATTTCAGCGTCATCTTTCCCTATAGCCCACGGTCTCCTTCTCCATCCTCCTTATTCAGCCAGGAGCACTGATGATGGCAATATAAGTCACTCATACTTGGTCACAAAACTCCTCATTCTTTATTCACACAGGAATTCTTCCAGAATGGCTTAATCCATCCCCCTGCCTCAGTGTGGGTTGTGTGAGAGGGGTGTGGTTATGAAGGAAACAAAAAAGTTTAAAAGAGAACTATTTCCCCGTCTACAACTCTTACAAGTGAAGATGCACCACAATTGATCCTAGCAATGCATTCTATGAATACATGTTCATCACCATGATAGAATCACAATATATTTTGGCCCTGTGGTTTCCAAGCCTGAGGCACTGTTGGGGCAGCCGCAGTGAGAGGGAATCTTGAGTTTTTCTACTCCTATTTCAACCAGAAAACTCAATGCAGTATAGATGGAGAAGAGATTGAAGTTGTTAGTTAGCAATTACCGCTAGCTTAGATCCATAATCAACACTTTTTAACACCAGCAGTCAGAAAATCAAAAGACGAATTGCATTGGGAAAATCTGCTGTCATGGACTTCTCCAGAGTGCTGAAGAGCAGGAATGTCAGTGTAGAACAAAGGTGCGCCTTAATCCAGCCCATGGTTTTCTCAAATACTTGCTATGCTTCAGAGAGCTGGACAATGAGTAAAGATGACAGAAGAAGAAGAGATGCCTTCATGTCGTGGTGCTGGAGAAGAGTCTTGAACATACTATGGACTACCAAGAAAACAAATCAATCTGTCTTGGAGTGGGTGAAACCAAGTGTCTCCTTGGAGACTAAGATTTTGAAGTCCCACTTCGTTTACTTTGGGCATGTGGCCAGGAGAGATCCGTCCTTAGAGAAGGACATCATTCTCGGAAGGGTGGATGTACAGTGCAGGAGAGGAAAACCCAGGATGAGATGGATTCATACAGGGACTGGGGCAATGGGGGTTGGTGTGTTAGAATTAGTGAGACTGGGTCAGGACAGGGAAAGGTTCAGAGGAGCTGTAGATAGGGTCACAATGCATCACAAGTGGCTCAACCAGTAACATTCTAGGACAGGTTTGGAAGCAGGAGTGGCCTTTACTTCCTAAACAACTTGCCTCTCAAACTCTATGAACTTTGATAAATGTTGATAGTTGTAGGCCTTTTGTTCATAGGGTCACTATGAGACCTACTTGACTTGAAGGCAATCAACAACAACAACAATTAAATGTTAAGCTTTTCTAGTGGAAATTATATATCTGATTTCTGCCTAACAATACACTTACGGGAAGAGTTTCCAAGTTCGGAAAAAACCTGAAGCCCATGGAAAGTAAGTGACAGTAACCATAGGCTAGAGCAGTGGGAACTGATGACCATGTGTACGACAGGGCAAAGGTCCCAACCACAGTGAGAAGGATCACTCTGAATCCTTGGTGATTTGATAGCAACTTGCAACAACAACTGAAATCACCTTAGCACATAGCTAGGGTAACCAAGAGCAGGGAGATAAAGTCTCACTCAGTTGCCCCATATCATTCAGGCAAGAAATATTTAATATGAACATTTTCTGTGCTTGGCATGTGCTGGAGTAGAGGAGTGAATGAAACAAAGCCCTGGCCCTCATGGAATTCAAATCCTAGTGAAAAGAAATAGACAAGAAACCAGGAAAGCATCGTACACTATAGAAACAAATCATCAGTTGTCCCCAAGCAAATTGTGACTCATGGTATCAGAGAAATACAAGTGCAGTAGCCTATAGGGATTTTACGATTAGGAGGTTTGTGTGCGTGGTTTTGTGTTGTTTTTTTGGGGTTTTTTAAAAACAATTGATTTTTGATAAGTTGAGGTCCAGGTCTTTCTTTCAAGGTTCCTCTGAGTAGACTCAAGCTTCCAACCTGGTAGTTAATACATAAGCAATTTTACCATTTTCACCATGCCAACCCTAACTAAACGGTACAGAGGAAAATTAGTATAATTAAAAGTCGGAAGTCTCTATGTGGGCAGAGGGCATGTTATTATTATTACACATAGGGTAGTTGCAGTCGTTACTGATAACATAAATCTTGGAAAGAGTGAAGGAGTGAGCTGCTTCACTCCAGTAATGGAAATATCAAGCAGAAATGATGTTTATAAAACACTAAGAACTAGGACTTGGGTGCAGGGAGGAGGGAGGAGTGTTGGGAGAAGAGGTCAGAGGGCTCAAAGGGGCCTGAGAACCTAAGAATGCTGTAGACTGTTGTGGTTCATTTGGCCTTTATTCTGAGTGAGAGAGTAGCCATTGGGGTTTTAAGCAGAGGATTGACATAACCTAGTTTAGTTTTTCTAAAGGATCAATTTAGCTGCTGAGTGAAGACACTGTCGTTGGGCAGGGTTGGAAACAAGGAGACTGTGTCTGTAATAAATGTAGCAGCTGAGGCAGGATGGTGGCAGCAAACGCGATGAAAAAATGGTCAGGTCCTTGAAACTTTCTGAGAGTCAAATCATTTGTCGATTACTTGAATTCAAGGTCAGAGACAAAAAGAAGAGTCAAAGAGGATACCATAGTTGTCTGGCCTGAGTAATAGGGAGAATGGCATCACCATTTTCTGAGACAGAGTAGGCCATTAGCCTTCAAACAAAATAAAAATCTTAGTCAGCATCAAAAAGACATTTTCCTGCTGTTCGCTTCCACCTTTCAGAAGTACCAAGAGTAAAAGAGAGGCAATTCAAAGACGCTGCATAGAACCTTGTCTCCAGGCTTTAGCTCATTCCTAAGTGGGTTGACTTACAAAGTCCCTTTTCATGAGTAATATATGCAAAAGAATACAGCTCATTTTAACAATAATTTATGCAAAACAGTATTCTGCTGAAACTTGACCATCACAAACGCCGGCCTAAATCACGTAGGAAGTTTACTTATCAAAGTTGCAGATGGCGCCCAGCTGGGAAGGAGAGGCTATTAACTCTGGATGATAAAATCTAGATTCAAAAGGCAAGCTAGAAGGATGGGATAAAATACACAAGATGCATTTGATGGAGATGCATTTAAAGTCCCATCCTCAGATACTAAATTAATTGTTGCAGATACAGAATGGGAGTAGACTCAGTTTTCCAGAAATTAAAATAAAACAAAGGCATAAGGGATTCGTCTACTACCAGCCATTTATGTAACAGCACGGTACATGACTTTCAACAAAACTAATGTAACGTTAATAGAAATGTAGTGGCCTGAAAAAGAGAGTTAATAATCCCAACCTATTGTGTGCTGAGCTGTATATATATATATATATAAAACTGTATTCCGTTTTAATGCTGTATTTGAAATAATAGTAGTTATCAACAAAAAAGGTGGTCAGAATATAATGGGCCTTAAAACTCTAGTGGCCTTCTGAATGTATTTCTAGTTATTTCTTTGGGGAGAAAATGCTGAGAGAACTAGCTTGGTAATTATCAAGCTAGGTAATTATATGCTGAGGGCTAGTCCTCATTTTAGATTATTTCAAATTGAGAATGTGGGCTGATGATTGTTGAAAGACCAAAGAGTGAGGGTTACCTCTGACCCATTTTTAATAGTGCCTAGCCCACATCTCTTAATGGAAAGATGCATTGGATCCCATTGGTGTTTAAAGAACCCCTTTGTAAAGTATTCAGGTGCCTGCCCAAAGCACATAGAGAAAGGAGTAGAGAGGAAAAGAGAAGGCATTAGTGTTTCAGGGGTTGAATTCTTGGTTCTACGGAAGATTGTTAGGGTCTAGTGTCTGCCAATGCACATCATACAGAGCTATAATCCCTCTCTCAGAAGAGGCTTGGATGATGCTATGATATTAAACAAATTGTGGCGGAGATCTGAGATTAAGAAAGATGTTCTTTTTGATCGTATGCTATGCATTGGGTGACAAAAGAAGAGTTTGTGCCTTTGAATTATGTTGTTGAAGAAGAATACTGAATATCCCACGATCTGCCAAAACAAAACAAAACCCCACAAAAAACCACATAGATATGCCATGGAAAAACAGGCAGAATGCTTCTTGGAGGTAAGGATGGCAAAGCATCTCTCATACTTTGGACATGTTGTGAGGCGAGGCTATTCCTTGGGAAGGGACATCAATCTTGGAAAGGTGGGTGGGTCGGTCAGTAAAGGAGAGGAAGAACCCCAAGATAGATTGGCAAGGTGATGGCAACACTGTGCTCAAATGTGGCAGAGATGATGAGGATTGGACAGGATTCAGGATCACTATGAGTTTCTATGCGTCATACTCATAACAAACAACAACAAAAACAGGGAGAAAGACTGTTGTTGTTGTTACGTGCCGTCGAGTCCTTTGCGACTCATAGCGACCCTATGCACAACAGCCCTAAACCCTGCTCTATTCTGCGCCAACCGCACCGTCTCTGACACACCCATCCTGATTACCCCAGTCACCAAATCAATCCATCTCATAGAGGGTCTTCCCCTCCTGTGCTGTCTCTCCACATTCCCAAGCGTGATGTCCCTCTCCAAGGACCCGTCCCTCCTGGCAACATGTCCAAAGTATGTCAGACGAAGCCCCAGAATCCTTGCCTCCAAGGAGTAGCTTGGTTTAATCCTCTCCAAGACAAATCCGTTTGTTTTCCTGGCAGTCCATGGTACATTCAGTACCCTTCTCCAGCACCACAGCTCAAAAGCATCCACTCTCCTTCTGTCCTCCCTAGTCATTGTCCAACTCTCTGATGCATAACAAGCGATTGCAAATACCATGGCCTGTATCAGGCACACCTTAGTCTCCAGAGAGACACTGTTGCTCCTGAGTACGTTAGAGAGGTCGCTAACAGCAGACTTTCCCATCGCGATACGCTTTTTGATTTCCTGACTGCTGGTGCCAAGAGTGTTGACTGTGGAGCCGAGCAAACTGAAGCTGTGAACACTCTCAATCTCTTCGTCATCCATCCTGACGCTGCCTATTGGTCCAGTGGCGAGAATCTTTGTCTTCTTGACACTTAGCCTCAGTCCATACTGAAGGCTGCAGTCCTTGACCCTTCGCAGCAAGTGCATGAGGTCCTCCTCAGTTTCAGCAAGCAGGGTTGTGTCATCTGCATAACGGAGATTGTTAATAGATCTTCCACCAATCCTGATGCCACAATTCTGAGAGCCCAGCCTCTCAGATAATCTGCTCTGCATACATGTTGACTAGACAAACTAATTCCAAAAGTCAGCCAGTGAAATGTCATGAATCACAACTGCTTAGTTTCTCAGCAGTTCACGGAGATGGTGAAGAATTGAGTTCCATTGTATACGAGTAGCCAAGCATCAACTTGGGTACTGACACAATAGCAGCTAAGGAAGCAAGGAAGAAGGAAAGGGAAAATTATTCTTCTAAATGTGTTTGTGATCCCTCACACCATGCAGAAACATCAAGCCTAAACCTTCAGGATACTTTCCATGAAGATGCTCTTTCCTCCAGTCTTCACTCTTTACTTCCTCCTGATCTGGTATCTGGCTAATTCGCTTCCCTAAAGACCGTGATACAAAAGACTCAATCCCTGGTTCGTTCTTGACTCTCAGACTCTGCTGCATCAGATATTCTCCTCTGTCGAATTTCTGCTGCCTCCACAATGGAGACAGGAGGATAAACTCTTATTGATGCAAGTAAGGGGGAAGAAGGATAACAAAAGTTTTAAAATGAAATATATGTTGTCATACTTTCAATCTTTCCAAAGACCATTTTGTAGCCCTCAATGCATATTATTTTTATTCCCTAAGCAGTTCTGGTTGTGTCAAGAAATCTGGAGGACAACCACTTAGCCAATTGACTGGAAGAGATCGATATTTGTTCCCATTTCAAAGAAAGGTGATCCGACAGAGTGTAGAAATTATTGAACAATATCATTCATATCACATGCAAGCAGGATTCTGCTGAAAATTATTAAAAAACTACTAGAATAGCACCCCAGCATAGAACAGCCAGACGTGCAGGCTGGGTTTAGAAGAGGTTGTGGTACTAGGGATGTTGTAGCTAATGTTACATGGATCTTGGCTGAAAGCAGGGAGTACCAGAGGAATGTCTATGCGTGTTTCATTGATTATGGAAAGAAATTTGACTGTGTAGATCACAGAAAACTGTCTAACATTGAGAAGAATAGCAACCCCAGAACACTTGATCATGCTAATGTGAAATTTTTACTTGGGCCAGGAGGCAGTCGTCAGAACAGAGCAAGGAAACACTGCATGGGTCAAAATTGGGCAGGGTTTACGCCAAGAATGTGTCCTATCTCCGTACTTTTTCAGTCTATATGCAGAAGAGATTAACCAGGAGTCTGGGCTGTATGAGGAGAAGTGTGGCATCAAGATTGGAGGAAGATTCATCAACAATCTTCATTATGCAAATGGCACAGCTCTGCTTGCTTGAGCTGAGAAGGACCTGAAGCGCTTGCCGCAGAAGGTCAAGGACTGCAGCCTTCAATATGGATTGAGGCTCAATGTCAAGAAAACAAAGATTCTCACCACTTGGTCAATTGACAGCATCAGGATGGATGGTGAAGAGATTGAGATTGTAAACAGCTCATTTGGTTGGCTTCATAATCAACACTCTTGGCAGCAGCAGCCAGGAAATTAAAAGACATATTGTGATGGGAAAGTCTGCTGTGAGAGACCTCTCCAAAGTACTGAATAACAATGATGTCAGTCAGGAGACTAAGATGCACCTGATACAGGCCATGGCCTTTTCAATCACTTGCTATGCACCAGAGAACTGGACAATGACTAGGGAAGATAGAAGGAGAATTGATGCCTTTGAGCTGTGGTGTTGAACAGTATTGAATATACATACCATGGATTGCTAAGAGAACAAACAGGTTCATCCTTAAGAGGGTTAAACCAGACTGCTCCTTGGAGGCAAGGATTCTGAAGCTTTGTCTGCCTTATTTTAGACATGTTGCAAGGAGGGACCAGTTCTTAGAGAGGGATGTCATGCTTGAGAGGGTGGAAGGACAACGCAGAAGAGGAAGACCCTCTGTGAAGTGGATTGATTCAGTAACTGGGGTAATGGGGTTAGGTGTGTCTGAGACAGTGAGATTGGCACAGGATAGAGCAGGGTTTAGGGCTGTTGTACATAGGTTCACTATGAGTTATAGGTGACTTGACAGCACAGAACAACAACAACAACAATGGAGCTCTGGTGAGAGCCTAGTGGCAGACGCTGTGCTGCAATTCTGAAATCACATGGTTCGAGGGCATCAGCTAGCTACTCATGTGCAATTAACTGCCTCTGGAAACCTGCCAGAGGGTCAGCTATGATCTCTTCCAAGTCTATGGCACACAATAATGACATCATGGATTGACCTTATTTGTAGCAGAGATAGATAGCTAGCTTCTATGGTGTACATTTGATGCTGGCTAATAGCTTCCTACTTAGGGATTATTGTTGCTTGTTGTTGTTGATTGCCATTGAGTTGAGCACAACTCATAGCAACCCTATGAATAAAAGGCCTGAAGCCTTTCTATAACTATCATCATTTATCAAAGTTCATAGAGATTCCAAAAGTATGTTGTTTAGGAAGTGGATGCTACCAGTCTGTCCAAAACTAGGCAGATCCATGTAACTAGAATTCATGGCAGTGGGATGAGATCAGAATGCATGTGTTTCACTGTCAAGTCATGAAACCTCAGAAGTGGCTCTATGTCAAAACCCTTTTCCTATTCACCCGTTAAACACTAGGTTTTGAGACCCTTGAAGTAAATGGAGCAATAACGTTGAAGCGTCCTGGATCCTAGTCAACATCCAAAATGCCTTCTAGCATAAAACTGCTACGTAACTGAGACAACCGATTTCTATTGTGTTAATATAAATTTGGGGGGTTATTTGCTATGTCAGTTAGAGTTAGTCTAGTGATTATATGATTTCTTTGCAAAGAATAACTCAGGAACTATACACAATTGCTTGCTTTTCCAATCCCTAGGCGGCAGATGAAATTAGAAGGACACTTTACTCAACCTGACTCATGAGGAACAGTTGATGAAAACTGGAATTGTTGAACCTAAAATAAAGAAGCCTTACGGTGTATATGTGTGTTTGAGGAGATTATGATGGTTATTGATCTCGAAGGAAAGACTAATCAATGCTTGAAAATGACAGGAAATTTAATTCATTTCAATGAATGGAACATTTTTCTAAAATATCACTACATGTGGTTCAATTAAGGCAGGAACTATGTTTTAATGGTTCACTGCTGGGTCCCTGGGAAGCATTACGGTGCCTGACAAAGAAAAATATCAGATGACTATGTATACACATATATACTCCACAGTATTTGTTAAATAAATATTTTAATTTTTTTTAAAAACCCTACTTTGTGTTTTTCAACAGTGATATAATGCTGTCATTGTTGAAAAGAGTGAGAGAGTGATTTACTAGTTATTATAAATTCCACGTGTAGAGCAACCGATGGAAGCCCGAGTAGTTGGTCTCTCAGCAGATCTCTTCCAATTTTCAATATCTTATATCTCAATAGTGTTCAAAGCAGCACCTTCCCATCCATTATCTCTTTTGATCTTCACAATAAATCTATGAAATTATTATGCTATTTTTATGGATGGAAGAATTGAGAAACTGAGATAAAATGACCCATCCAAGGTCATCCTGCTATTCAGTGGTAGCACTAGAACTGAAACTTAATCACTTGACTCTTGGAACAGATTTATCTGAAAGTCATCAGTTTCAGGAGAAAAGAAAGGGAGAGTTCATTGTTCACAACTTACTGTGTTGAGAGCTTTTATATACATTTTCGTGTTGAGAGCTTTTACATACATTTTCTTGGTTAATAATAGATCACATCAAATTTGGGATGTATGCACTACTCTTAACTTATAGAACACTCAAAGAGTTTAAGTGTAAGTATGTTTACATAGTTCAAAGGGTGAAGACTTTGAGCTGAAACATATTGATTTGATTCTAAGTCCACTGAAATAATAATAGGGATGGTGCAAGAAGGGGAAGTGTTTTGTGAGTTAAAACTGACACGTGCTTAAAAACTACTTGTATTCTCTCCCTCATTGCCATCTGATCAGAACTCATAATAAAAAATCCAGAAGGTTTTCAGATGAAAATCAAAGTGGTTGGTGGTTTCCAACAGTCAGTGTTGCTGCTTTTGGATTAGAAGCACAACTAACTCCCTAGGAACTACATCACTAGACCCCGTCCTCCAGATACTGAAGATAGAAATGTGGACTAGGGTAGTTGGTGGAAAACTTCAGGGAGCAGATAAGACTGATGTTGGAAAGACAAGTTTCACTGGGAAAATCTGCTGCCAGAGTCCTCTTCAGAGAACTAGAGAGCAATAATATCAGTCTAGAGGCTAAAGTGTTCCTAGTCTAGGCCATGGTCTTCTCAATTACTTGCTATGCATCTGAGAGCTAGACAATGAATAAAGATGATAGAAAGAGAATTGATACCTTCAAGCTGTGGTGCTAGAGAAGAAGAGTGAACGTACCATGGACTTCCAAGAGAATTAACAGGTCTTTCCTGGAGAGGGTGAAACCAGTTTGATCCTCAGAGACAAGGATTTTGAAGCTCCGTCTCACATGACTTGGGCATGTTGTCAAGAAAGGCCAGTCCTTGGAGAAGGACATCATGCTTGGAAGGAAGGAGGATTAGCAAAGAAAAGAGAGACTCTGGATGAGATGGCTTGACACAGTGACTGTGGCCATGGGGGGAGCTGTGTCAGAGAAGGTGAGATTGGCTCAGGATAGGTCAAAGTTCAGGGCTATCAGTCATAAGGTTACTACGAGTCATCGTTGACTCAATAGCACATAACAACAACAATAACAAAAGGTTCCTTACAGGGGCCTGGTCACAAAATATTTCTATGGATCAAGAATCCAAATGTATTTTATTGTGACTTTGATCTTTCTGATTATAAAGATAAACAAAGACTAGAAAATTCATCTGCCTGAATCTTTCTAAGGTTCATAGGATGTCCCTATGGACAAGCCAGAGAACCTCCAAAGGGAAAGAAGTCATGGTTGGGCTTAGAGCATGACAGTTGTTTGGTTTTTTTAAAACCAGGGCTTACTTTGATAATTTTGAGGGGGAGATTGTCTGAGCTATGACAACTGCCAAGCAGGCCCTTAGGGCTACAGATCAAGACAGCTTATGTTCACATTGGGCCTTAGGAGAATGTCTGAACAATTATTGCCCACACTACTGCCCTCCCCATGGCTGTGCTCCTCGCTGTCCCCAACTCCTGCTGCTCTTCCTTTCATATAACTCATATTTTTCATTGCAATCCTGTCCACTCTTCCCAGAGTAATGATTTAATCCCACATCAGATCACTCCCTTGGAGTGTTAATCTTTGACATTTTACCAAAAAAGCCAAGCAAATGTAATGCGAACGGAGGACCTGACTTCACCAGTGACTCCTGCCCCAGCACCTTGCTTCTCCAGGCCAGCCTCGCACCGCTGTAACTTATTTTCCTCTCAGTCAGATTCAAGGCTCTTCTCTCAAACACTGCATCCCATCCATTTTGGTTAAGCGACACTAACTACATTGTAAGTAATAGCCCGCCCGCAGCAATGTCGCTAACGGGTCTGTCTGTGCTTGAGTTATGAATGGCCCGTCCTCGGCTGCAGTCACACTGCTCTGGGCTGGGAGCTCATCCCTTCTTGCAAGGTCAGACCTCATTGGCTTTTGGACACTGAGAAAATCTCCCAGGAAAACCTGGGACATGGCCGCATGGACTACTCCAGGGATGATTCTCTCTCCTGGAAAGCAATCTATTTTCCTTCTCAGGACCAAGTTCATCAGTGCATTAAAAAGACCAAGAGTTCAGACAGTTGGATGCCACACTTAGGATAAACTTCAAATCCCTTCCTAACTCTTGGTTTTTGATAGTATGTACAACATAGGTACATTCACGAGCACCAGTGACTATGGCCTTCTTAAACTCTATCTAACATAGAAAAGTATTTGACAGAGTTGTCAGTCAGGAATTTAATTGTTAAATACTGTCTATAACAGTAGTTTTGCTTTCTTGAATGTCAGAGACTGTGTTAAGTACTTTATACATAGTGTTTTTGTCAGTAAGGGTCATCGAACACACTACAACTCACAGCGACCATATAAATAACAGATCAGAGTCTTGCCCTATCCTGTGTCATTCTTACAATTTCCACCATGTTCAAACCCATTGTTGCAGTCACAGTGTTAAAACATGTCTTTGAATGTCTTCTTTCTGTTACTGACCCTCTAGTTTTCTCAATGTGATGTATTTTCCTAGGGAGTCTCCAAAAATCTACACCCCCAAAACCCCAACTCATTGCTATAGATCAGAACCAACTCAATGTTGAACATCTAGTGGGTTTTCAGAGGCTGTAAATCACACGAGAGATTGTCTGTCTTTCTCCAACAGAGTTGATGAATTCGAACTGTCTGCCTTTGTGCTGGCAGCATAATCCCCTACATACTAGGCCACCAGAGCCCCCTTTCCAAGGGCTGGTGCCACCTAAACCATGTACAAAGCATATGAGACAAAGTTTCACCAACCTTGTGTCTAAGAAGCACCTTGGCTGAACTTCCTCCAAAATACATGTTTGGTTTTTGGCTATCTGTGGTACATATAGTCAATACTCTTTACTAACATCACAATTCAAAGGCATCAGTTCTTTGCTCTTCCTTATATGTTATCTAATGTTCACATCCTTAGAAAGCAATTGAAAATATTATGGCTTGGGTCAGAAGCGTCTTTTTCTTTAAACTGATGATATCTTTGCTCCTTAGCCCTTACACAAGGTTCTGACAGCATATTTGTCCAATACAAGCATGTCTTTTGACTTCTTTGGAGGCAAGGATGATGAAGTTTAGCCTCACATACTTCAGCCATGTGGTTAGGAGAGGTTATTCCTTGCAGAGGGGCATCATGCTTGAAAAGGTAGAGGGGTCGATGAAAGAGAGGAAGACCTTCAATCAGGTGATTGACACAGTGATTGACACAATGGACTCGAGTATGTGAGGAAGTATGAGGATGGCATAGGATAGGCCAAGGTTCAGATCTATTGGTCATAGAGTTGCCATGGGTCTTAGGTTACTCAATGGCACCTAACAACAACTACCAAGAAACTTGAAAGCAGACTAAAAAAGAGAATTGTACGTCAGTGCTAATTGAAGCACTATTCACTGTATCCTGAAGGTAGAAATGCCATAAATGTCCATCAAAAAATTAATGAATGAACAAAATATGGAACTTCAATACAATTGAATACCACTCAGTCAGTAGGATAAATAGTCTGGATCTCATTCAATAAACAAAAATAAATAAAGTCTCATTAAATATAAATGAGACTGAAAGATATTACCTGGAGTAAAAATAGTAAATAGATAAATATTATATGGTATTATATAACATTTCGACAAAAGGCGGCAAATATATAGATATCAAAGTTTCTTAGTGGTTACCAGAGGTCGGAGGAAGGGAGAAAACAGGACTAACAGTGATGGAAAAGTCATATTGATTAAGGGTAGATTTGTGCAGCCAATAACTCTAGCTGCCATCAAGAAATTGTACACCTATAAAAAACTCAATTGGCAGAAGATATATATTTTTATATATAAAAAAGAAAAAAAAACCCAACAAACAAAACTCAGTAGTTGGTGAGGTGACTTATATATAACGAGGCACTTGATGAGAATTGGTTCCTTATTTCATAGGTTTAGGACCACATTTTCATAAGACAATCCAGTTAATTAATCCAGTAAGGTATTTACTCCTCTCAGTTCCTTGTGTAAGACCTGGAGTCTTAAAAGCTTGCAAGCAGCCATTAAGGACAGCCACACACACACACACACACACACACACACACACACACACACACGGTAGAGCAACATAGAAAGGAGGAGTTCAATCAGGATACCATAGAAGGATCTGATTAAAATGAGAGAAATGTAGAACAAAATTTAAAATTCTCACGAATTTCTGGAACGATGGAGGATATATGAGCTCTTGAAACTATTTCCCTAAAGTTGTCTGTAAACCTTAAACCAAAGATACCCTCCTAAGTCTTCTTAAAATCAAATTATAAGTTTTGCTTAACTGATTAAAAATACTTGTTTTGAGCATTATGCTTTTTTAAAAGAACTATCTATATTTACTATACATCTGAGAATTGGACAGTGATTAAGGTTACAGAAGAAGAATCAATGCCTTTGAGTGTGGTGCTGAAGAAGATTATTGAACATACTGTGGACTCTCTGGAGGCAAGTATTTTGAAATTCTGTCTCATGTACTTTGGGAATGTTGCCAAGAGGGACCAGTCCTTGGGGAAGGACATCATGCTTGGAAGGATAGATGGACAGCGCAGGAGAGGAAGACCCTAGATTAGATGAATTGACACAGTGACTTGAGTAATAGGGGCAGGTGTGTTGGTGGTGGTGAGACTGGCTCAAGATAGGGCAAGGTTAAGAGCTATTGTGCATAGGATGGATATGAACTGCAGGTGACCTGATACCTTATAACAACAATCTATATAGGAGGGAGCTCTAGAGCTTAGTGATAAAGAGTTACACTGCCAACCCAGTTACATGCAGTTGGAATTCAGCAGCTCCCCTGCTGGAGAAAGATGGACAACCTCCTCTTTTATAATTGAGCCTCTCAATGCCTGCTTCAGAGTCAGCTCTGACTGGGTTCAAACTTGATAGTATCTAACAACAACAACATCTATATGAGAGGGAGCTATGGTAGCCTAATTCGTAGGAAGTTGGGCTGTTTATCCAAAGGTGAGTGGTTTGAACCTACCAACCTATCCCAGGGAGAAAGAGGAACAACCTTTTCTCACATGATTTATAGCTTCAGAAAACCTTCTGGAAAGTCGGCTGTAAGTCACTTCTAACACCACAGCAATAAGTGAGTAATAGCTATAGGATCAAGTTGACAACACCTTGAAAGATTACAGAGCAACAAATTTATGTTAATGATGGAAGGAGCAACTCAGAAAAGGAGGATAAGAATCGTTGCACATTGGAAGACTGCAAACAAAGAATAAATTGTACATGTAGAAATTGTGGAATTGGTGCATGTTTTGCTGTGTGTAAGGATTCTGAAGCTTTATCTGACACACTTTGGGCATGTTTCAAGGAGGGACCAGTCCTTGGAGAGGAACATCATGTCTGAGAGAATGGAGGGACAGTGCAGGAGAGGAAGACTCTCTATGAGATGGATCGATTGGGGTAGAGCGAGTAGGTGTGTCGGAGACAATGAGGATGGCACAGGATAATGCAGGGTTTAGAACTTTTGTACATAGGGTCACTGTGAGTCTCAAGAGACTCGATGGCACCTAACAACAACACATGCTCAACATAAGAAATAAAATTGAGAAGGAAAAGAAAAAAACAAAAGACTCAGGCTCCCAGTTCTAACTGCCTGCGCTCTCTTCACATGTCATCGATTTCCTATTTCACATCCCCTGACTCTCTAGTGTTGTTTTCCTTGACACCACACACTGCCATTGCTTTGTGTGTCCCTGAGGCCTCTGTGGGCATTTTCTTTTACATCAGCGCACAAAGAAGCTACAGCACTCCCCCAGGCAGCTGTGGCGAGTATCAGGACTGGCCAGTGATCACAGGCCTGCTTGTGACAGGAGGAGGGGATTTCCAAAGCAAGCCTGGGCTCTGCAAGCCAGTCCTTCTGCAGGAGACAGGATGCAGCTCCCCAGACCTCCTCAGGTCTCTGACTTCCTCCACAGGACTGTGTAATGAAGCTTGTCAGCACCTACTCAACAGCTTCCCCCAGACTCTCAGGAACCACAATACACTTCAAACTAAACATGGACAGTGTAGAGAGGCGGTGTCCCTTTAGACACATGTCCAGTCTGGACTCTGTATTTGAGGATTCACAGAAAGGAAAGTAATGGACAATATGAAAAAGAAATGGTATCTTGGAGGACAGATCCAAAAGAAAGGAAGAAAGGCTAGGAAGACTTATAATCCTTAGCTTTATTTTATTTTTTTTTTATTTTAAAAGAACAAAAATTGTCTCATGGAAATTCTGGTGGCCTAGTTGCCCTGTCAACCTCAAGACAGGTGGTTCTAATCCACCAGCTGTTCTGCAGTAGAAAGATTTGCAATCTCCTCCCTAGGGATTTAGAGCCTCTAAAACCCATGGGAAGGTCACCTATGAGTCAGTTAGAACTTGACAACAATGGGCTGAGTACTGTTTGGAAAGCATTTCTGTGGCTATCTCTTCTTTGAATAAACAATAATAAATCAGTAAAAATGCAGCAGATGGGACTTAGGAGAGCTTTCATATCTGCAAAAGCTGTTAGCAATCAAGATGTAAGAGAGAAGTTGGGAAGCCTCTGCACTCAAGAAATTTCCAGTTATTTGGTGAAGAAAGAGACCCTGAATAAGCTAAAAAACACTTGTGAGAAACAAAGAGGATGTGGGGGGGGGGGGGGAAATGAAGTGGGAGGTATAGCACTCCTGACCTCAAAACCTACTACTACATAGCAGTATTAACCAAAACAGCATGGTACTGGTACAATGACAGGCACATAGACCTGTGGAACAGAATTGAGAACCCAGAAATAGACCCAACTATCTATGGTACATTGATATTTGACAAGGAAGTAAAACCTATCAAATGTAGAAATTATAATCTCTTCAACAAATCCTGCTGACAAAACTGGACTGCTACCTGCAGAAAGCTGAAACAGGATCCACATCTCACATTATACACAACTCATGGTGAATCAGAAACTTGAGAGTAAAGCCCCAAACCATAAAGAGACTGGGATCAAGCACAGAAGCCCTAGTCTCCGGTATGACGAGATTGCCAAATACAGCCAGAAATGCACAATCTGAACAAGATAAAATTAATGAATGGGACCATCTAAAGATTAAATCCCTGTGTGCATCAAAAACTTTTCCCAACAGGGTGAAAAGAAAACCTGCCAATTGGGAACAAGCATTTTGCAATACCATCTCAGACAAGAGTCCATAAGGAAAGCTTATAGAAAACCCCTGGGCCTCCACAAGAAAAGGACTGATACTCCAATCACAAAATGGGCAAAAGGCATGGATAGACGTTTCACAGAGGAAGATAGTAAAATGGCCAACAGACCTATGAAGGAATGTTCCAAGTCACTGGCAATAAGAGAGATGCAAATCAAAATCACATCTTATTCCAGTAGCAGTGGCCAAGTTTAACAGGACAGCAAGTAATAAATGTTGGAGAGCACATGGCAAGATAGAAACTCTTTTACATTATTGGTGGGATTGTATAAAAGTACAACCACTCAGGAAGGTAGCTTGGTACTTACTCAAAAAGTTGAACATAGAATTCCATATGACCCAGCTATTACATTGCTTGGAATACACCCCAAGAAAATGAGAACTGAGGCTCAAATGGAAACTTTCACACTAATGTTCATAGCAGCATTATTCACCAATTCAAAAATATACAAACAGTCCAGATGTCCAACCACAAACAAGTGAATTGAGAAGTCGTGGTACATTCATACAATGGAATACTATGCAGCACACAGGAGCAATGATTTTGTAAATTACTGCCGAACTTGGGAGGGACTGGAGAGTATTATGCTGAGTGAACTAACTCAGTCCCACAAAGATAAATACTGTATAAAACCATTAATGTGGGATGGATATGATAATCCAAGGTGGGGGAGGGTGGAAATAGAAGGGTGAGAATGGGGGGTAGGGTGCTAATCATATGATTGTACAATTCAATGGATGGATGGGGTGAAGGGAATGGGAATGATCTTTTGTGAAAAACAATGTATTCAAACTTTGTAAATAAATCGGTACACACATACATATATAATCTCTCTCTCTCTCTCTCTCTCTCTCTCTATATATATATATATATATATATATATATATATACACACACACACACACACATGAAATTTCCGGTATTGTTAGAATTCTCAGAATAATGCACACAAACAGATAAAGAAGAATAACTAACCTTTGCTGTACTCAAGCAGTGGTTCAGCACCTAGGCTAGCTAACTACAGTGAAATAGAAAAGAAGACATGATAGGATTTCAGCTTTGATAGAAGCAAGAAAACTACAACCTAGGTAGAAGGAACTGAGTGACCAAAGGAAGCAGGAGAACCAATGTTTCTCACCCTGCAGGGATCTCCTAAATCCTGGGTACACAACAACATTGGTCAACCCAACACAAAGACAAATACAAATTAATCTGAATTCTGGGAGCATATAAAGCCATCTATTTTGACTACATGACAAGACACAGATAAAAGCATACTTTGAAAACTGAGGTAGGAACGGAATGACCTCGGAAGGTTCCTCCCAACTTGCTTATTCTATTACCTTTGTCTTCAGGAAACTTTTACACTTGCTCATTTCTGGTCATAAATACATTTTTGAGCAAGCATTAGTCAAAAAAAGCCGTATATTGTCTCTTTTGATTCAGGAAACAGTCTTTTTCATAAAGGAACTAATGATGACTTGAGAAGACTTGTCATCAAACATTTTGCACAAAGTAGACACTCAATAGCAATTCATGGATTGAGGGAAGGAGAGAGAGATGAGTGGGTGGGTGGGTGGATAGATGGATGGATGGATGGATAGTGGATGGATGGATGGATAGTGGATGGATGGATGGATGGATGGATGGATGGATGGATGGATGGATGGGTAGATGGAGAGAGAAAATGATAAATGGAATAGGGGAACACTATGCAAATGATGGAAGCAGGAGTGGCATCCATTTCCTAAACAACATACTTCTGGAAACTCAATTAACTTTGAGGAACAATGATAGTTCTAAAAAGCTTCAGATCTTTTGTTCATAGGGTCGCTATGATATGTGCTCGACTCAACGACAATCAACAACAACAACAATGTGAATAATGGATATATGAACAGAGAAGTTATAGATATAAAAGAATAAATATATACATGGTAAGGTATATAAAATGATAAATTATATAATATAGATATAAAAGCATAAATACAAAGTTTCATTTTCAGTAATTTTTAAAGTTTGACATCTTCTAATATTGCCATCTTACAAGCATTATATAATCACCTTCATCCTCCATCCACACTCTCCCTACACATACATACCATGGTTAGCAGCATTTCTCTATTCTCCAACTCTTTTACCTCTCCTCCTTCTGCAATTTTGTTTTCAATGAAACCAGAGTCCTAATTCTATCAGTCCCACTAACTGGCTATATGGCCTTGGGCACAACACTTCAATCTTCATTTCCTCAGTAACTCCATTTGTATAAATGAGTGAATTGAATTAGATGACATCTGGAGTCCGCTTTAGATAAACCATTGTCTTCGTTATTTTTTTTAAAAGTGAAGAAATATAAGACATTTGGATAATACAGAATGATATTTGGGTATGTCCAAACTGTACAAGTCAGATGCCAATAAAATAATCTGTTATCCCCTATGACTAGCATAATGTGTGTCCTTGTCATTCCCACCCTCCCCCCCAAGAGAGAAAGGAGATGAGAATGAATGTGGTAAAGGGTCTCCTCTCCGTGCTGGCCTCCTGGCCTTTGCCCCATCTCTTCACGAATTGAATAAATGAGAATGAAGAGAGAGGACACGTCTCAGTCAGTGTCTTCATCCTGGCTCCATGTGGCTGATGTGAATTTGTACATTTTTGCAGCTGAAGATGGTGGGCTCCTCAGGATAATAGCAGCTGTTCAAGTGCATATTAGCACTCGAGATGCTTGATAAGAGAAATTAGAATACCGCCTGGTTTCTTTATTTTTTATTTTTTGCCTGGCTGAATCAATAATTAAGTATATTCTAATAGCGCAGTTTTGCTCGAGATTCTCATTTGGCTCAGGCATTAGGTCTAAATGAAATATTTAGTTGACAGGATATAGTTATGAAGCAAAACCACATTTCTGTCTGTATACTTTAATTTTTCTAATGATGAGAAACCACAGTCTGTCTTCCAGCCCTGGTTGCTCTGGCTTTCCTGTCATTCCTTTCTTCACGGAGAAGACAAAAATCCTTCTTTCTCCTGCGAGAAAAAAACAAAAGATATCAAATCCTGTTGTCAATCTGAGGGTGGGTCCTGGGGCAACAAGAAAACCCTACTTTCATCCATTTTGACCTAATGCAAACAGATTTATTAGAAAGGTATGCTTGGACTACTATAGCCTTTGGCAGTGGGGAAAGGAACGAAATTGGAGCTCTGTACAATTGGTGGCACTGGATGATCTCATGGAAGTGGCTTGCACCTAGGCACAAGAGGGGATACACAATGGATGGTGAAGTCAAGCTGAGGGAAGAACATCAGTCAAGAGGGCCAGTTCATAGTGATGCTCCAAATTACAGAATGGGAAGCTCATGACCCAATGGACCCAATGGACCAGTCTATTGAGAACATGACCAACTTGTGCTGAGAGGCAGCTCTGAGTCCCAAAGAACACAGTAGCAGAGATTGACATCCACTTAGGAAGGCTCTGGCTTAGGACAAAGCTGCAGGGCAGCTTCACCACCACCTCTTTTGTTGGCATCAAGGGAGACCCTCCACCTCTCTGGGCTTAATTTCCTTAATTCTTGATGAAGTTGACAACAGGATCTAAAAGTTACCATCCAGCACTGGCTCTTGGGATTCTGATTCCAGCAGGCAGTGAGAATGAAATGCCACAAAAAAGCAACTTTTGCACTTTGGTGGCCTAGTGACAAGAAGCTGCGTTGCAATCCTGAAGGCACTCAGTTCGAATCCACCAGATGCTCTGTTGGAGAAGGAGGGGCAATCTTCTCCTGAGCCAGTTGAATCCAATTCAATGGTATAAAGCAACAACAACGACGAACACACAAAAATAATAATGAAACAAAAAGCAACTTTCTACCTACAGGCAGTGTTTCCTCCATTTGTAGGTGCTCTTTCTGACCTTGACTCTTCTCTGTTATTGTTGCTTCAGTCTTGGTGCCAACTCACAGCAACCTTTTGTATGTAGAATAGAATAAAACAGTTGTGGGGTCCAGCCCCACCTCCATAATTATAGGTTTGGGTCCAATGCTGAGGTTATTGTGTGAATCCATCTCTGAGGTTTTTCCTCCCCACCTGACCCTCTGCTTTACTTTACCACGTCCTTTTCTAGTTTTTGGTCTTTACTGGCAGGTATGTCTCCTCTACTTGCTTCTTGATCCTCCTCAGGAAGTAATCCTACAACCTTTCTTCATCACTTTAGTTCCCACAGTACTCCCTCTCTGACATATCATCTAAACTGACCTGCTGAGATGTGGATTCGTTGAGATAGTACAGCCCTCCACGCTCGCTAGTGTCCTGTGTCTCAGCTTTGTACTCACCCCCTCTGGTCCCTTTATTGGCTATCAAGGTTGAAAGACTCCAGATATCATTGTCTTTGAGCCAGGGAAGGACCAGAACCCTCCCTTAGGTGTTATTGAGTTGCAGGCCCAAGTTGGGGCTCATGTGGGTGTCAGTCCACAGAAGGATAAAGACTGGTGTCTCCTCTGTCGGACACATATCAGCTGCTGATTATTAATTATTTGCACAGCTTGCTTTTCTGAGTGCCTCCATTTTAGAAAAATATTCTGTATACATTTGCTCCAGAAATTTTATAAAAGGAAGGAAGGGTAGAAAGGCAAGTCATGTTGATCTTGAATCCAGGCTGGCTGGTGCACTCTTGCCATGTTTGAAAAGTCAATCCATTCATCTCCAGCAAAGTGGTATTTGTCTAATATTTGCTCAGCCTATTGTGCCTCGCTGTGTATTCCCAGGTGCCCTGGCTTTTTGAGAAAGCTAATCACTATGTCTTAAGACCTCCTTGAATGTGCCATTTCTGGGCAAAAGTGGTAGAAATTGTCTATGTGTATGCATGTTTAATCGTTCCTTTCTATTTCTTCTTGCAGCTCATTAGTTTGCAGACTGTTACCACAGGCACAGAGCACTAAGAGTCTAAGCCAGTGGTGGGCAGGGGAGGGTGACTGGCCCTTGGGCAGCACTACAGACCAGAGGCTGGGCTCTGTCCTGTGGAGGAGGCTCTTAGTGGAAGTCTCTGTAGCAGAGAAAATCTGGAATATTGAATCGTTGCTATATTGGACATCATTGGAGTAATTCTCAGCAATACTAACTGCTTGAGATGTTTTCCCCAATAGTGCCATGTTTTCACCCTACATTACTCCCATAAAGGTGAATGAGGCAGTTGGTGCAATGCCCAGCTCACAGACAGTCCAGCTGAAACCCAAGGAGACTATGGGAATTACAGAGAGTAGCAGACCACACGATTCCAGCTCCTGATGGGAAGTAGCAGAAATTAATTACTTCTGAGTTGCCAGATGTTGATAAAAAATGTACTCCAAGAAAGGAGCAAAACAGAGAACTGAGCTCCATTGCTCTATTACGCTAACTCTGCAAATAGAGTATCTCTCCGCCACTTCAGTGTCTTCTCAACATGATGCATTTTGTACACCAGTGCCTGTTCATGGCCTAAAGGGAACACCACCCCCTTCCTGATGTGTCCATCCAAGAGGAAATGTGTTCATTAGCAGCACACAGGCTCTCCACTCATCATCCAGTCTTCCCCGGGGAGGATGAAGAGATCTTTGCTTGGAGAAGTCAGCTATGTGACATGAGCTCCTCCTTCCTCCTTGTCTGGGACCAATCATCCTGCAGAAAACCAGTGTCTGTTCCTCCTTCAGCCTCTTCACAATAAGCTTACTGAAAAGTTTCTAGCCTTAGAGTTGA
Source organism: Elephantulus edwardii (assembly GCF_000299155.1). Lineage (NCBI taxonomy): Eukaryota > Metazoa > Chordata > Mammalia > Macroscelidea > Macroscelididae > Elephantulus > Elephantulus edwardii. Next base: position 8,619,161 of record NW_006399843.1, on the reverse strand, counting down.
CTGGTGGGAAAAGTTGCTATAGACCACCATCCACCTTTGCTTGAGAATGGTAATCCACACAAAAATCCAACCAAATCAGTCACTGTGGAATTGATTCTGGCTGACGGTAGCCCCACGTGGGCAGAGCAGTCTCACAGAGGTTTTGATGACTGTGATCTTGGGACACTGTATAGCCAGGTCTTTCTTCCAAAGCAGTTCTGAATGAAATTGAAAAACCAGTCTTTACATTAGTAACACTCAACACCTTGTGCTATGCAGAGGTTGCAAGACTGGTGACCAATTCCTCTAGTTCTGTTTGCTCTCAGGAAGATCATTTTGGTCATCCCTTCAAAGTAACCTTCATCAATAATGAAAGTGATGATGTTGACCTCCATGTTCTATCTTATTTATGGGAGAAAAGAAACAAGAGGGGGAGGAAGTAGGAAAAGAAGAAGGGAGAGAGGGAATGAGATAAAAGAAAGAGAGCGAACAGGCAAAGAAGTGAGAACTTCTGTGATGTGTGGATACTCATGTCTATTCCCTTGAGTTCTGTTCATTAACATGGACCCACTATCTTCTAATCTTTCTCTTTTCTTTTCCTCTGTCCTGGGAAACAGGAGTCTGGCCTGCTCTGGGTCTTATCTCCTGTGAATGTGGCCTGTGTGGGACAAAGACATATTAATCAGTAGCCCTGCCAGTCCCAGTTGTTATTGGTTATGTTTCCTCTGACACTACATTTTCCCCTGACTTGAAATATATGTCATCACTTAATCCACCTGGATGAATGGTCTGATGGATTGCTGTCTCCTTGATCCCACCGCCACTTTATGAAAATACCCGGTAAAGTCTGATAGAAGGACAACACTATGTTTTGAAGCTCATACTTTAATCAGATAAAATCCTAGTAAAAAGAATAACAGTAATATATTTTCTTTAAAAAGTAAAAAGGCAGAGCAGCGCTTACAAAGATGCCTCCTGGAGGGAGGGAGGAGTTGGCAAGCAAATACAGGAGGTTTTGTATGTGTGTTATTTATGTAAAAAATACAGTCGTGGGATTTCAGTCCAGCTCCACATTGGCAGAAGAAATCAGCCTCTTTGAGGCCGTGTTCAGTACATGGGCGAATCTCTTCTATATCATCACAAAACCCTTTGAAGACAGTGACTGTGTGTCTCTGGGCAGTCACGTGTCTCAGAAATGCATTTACCTCAAATAAACATCAATAATGTACCTTCAAATAAACCTGCATGCTCAGCTTCCTCCCGTTCCACATCTCCAGGCAAAGTTCTTCCTGTCGGCTTTTCTTAGGGCACAGTTGAGTAGAAGCACTGTGGCTTTGGGTTCAATGTCGTTCAAATTGTGCTGGAGGCCCTCAGTCTGAAGGCACTTAAAACACAGTGGCCATGACTCAGGGCTCAAATACCCCAGAGATGGTGAGGACGGCGCAGGATTGGGCAGGATCTTGATACACAGAATCGCTAGAAGCTGGAGTCAAACCCAGGGCACCTAATATCCATATATGTTGTTACAGATGGTTAATGTGCTCAGCGGTTAACTGGAAGGATAGAGATTTAAATCCAATCAAAACACCTCACAAGATCTAGAAATCTACTTCGCAAAAATCAACTATGCAACACACTTTTTCACTGAATTATGAGCCTCCTGGAGTGGGAATCAGGCTTTTACTTTTTTCATTTATCTTCCCACCTACCTCTGCCCAATATATCTGTTACTTCTCTTTTCCATTTCCCAACACTCTTGATTTTTCAGTAGATTCACATTCCTATACAGCACAACTTATTTATAAATAAAAATTTTTTTACCTCATAGTTTTAACTTCTAGAAACACCACTTTTGTTGTGTCATTGGTGTGTGTGTGTTTTAAATGTATCTTGTTATTTTCTCTTGAGTGGAAATATTCTCTTATTACTCTCTAAATTCTGTAAGAATTTTTTTCCCTCATTATCTTTTGTTATAGTTTTCTTTCATAGTTTGCTCAGGGCATCATACATTCTCTGAATTTCTGGTAACTCTTAGTGGTCTTTAAATATTAAAACTGAACTGGAAACTCCACATAAAAGGGTCTAGGAAATGTTGGGATACATTAGAGTGATTGAATAGGCCCGGTCATGGGCTCAGGGATCCTCAGGTAAGACTGTCTGCAAGTTTTTCTTTTTTTCCTTTGGGATTATTTTCTACATTGATTAACAAAGGGGCATAGTTGACTAGAAGATTTCAAAGAGCAGTTCAGAAAGACAAAGCAAAGTGTTATAACAAAATGTGCAAGAAGCTGAAGTCAGAAAATCAAAAGGACTGAACTTGCTCAGCATTTCTTAAGCTGAAGGAACTAAAGAACAAATTCCAGCCATGAGTTGCAATACTTAAGAATGTTATGAGCAGAATATTGAATGATCCAGGAAGCAGTAAAAGAAGATGGAAAGACTATACAAAGTCACTGTACCAAAAAGGAATTTGCTGACACAGAAGAATTTCAGGAAACAACATATGATCAAGAGGCAATGGTGAAGAAGGCGGAAGTGCAGGCTGCTCTGAAGGACTTGTGGATGGGGGAAGGCCTTAGGAATTGATGGAATACCAATTGACATATTTAAACAAAACAATGCTGCCCTGGATGTGCTCATGAGGTTGTACCAAGAAATCTGGAAGACAACTACTTGGCCAACTGACTGAAATAATCATATTTATTTCCATTCCAGAAAAAGGTTACCCAACAGAGTATGGAAATTATAGGACAGTAGACTTATTAACAGTATGCATAATGGAGATGGCACAACCCTGTTTGCTGAAACTGAGGAGGACCTGAAGCACTTGCTGCAGAAGGTCAAGGATTGTAGCCTTCAATATGGATTGAAGCTCAATGTCAAGAAAACAAAGATTCTCACTGCTAGGCCAATTGGCAGCATCATGATAGACTGTGAAGAGATTGAGATTGCTAACAGCTTCAGTTTGCTTGGCTCTATAATCAACACTCTTGGTACCAGCAGCCAGGAAATTAAAAGACAAATTGCATTGGGAAAGTCAGCTGTCAGAGACCTCTCCAAGGCAATGAGGAGCAACAATGTCAGTCTGGAGACTAAGATGCACCTGATACAGGCCATGGTCTTTGTCATTGCTTGCTATACCTCAAAGAGCTGAACAATGGCTAGGGATGATAGAAGGAGAGTTGATGTCTTTGAGCTTTGGTACTGAAGAAGAGTATTGAATATACCATGGACTGCTAGGAGAACAAATAAGTTCATCCTAGAGAGGGGGAAGCCAGTCTGCTCCTTGGAGGCAAAGATTTTGAAGCTTTGTCTCACATAATTTGGACATGTTGCAAGGAAGGACAGTCCTTGGAGAGAGATGTCATGCTTCGGTGGGTGGAGGGACGGTGGAGGAGAAGAAGAGGCTCCATAAGATGGATTGATTCCATCACTCAGGTAATGTGGATAGGTGCGTCGTAGACAGTGAGATTGGCAAGGGATAGAGCAGGGTTTAGGGCCGTTGTACATAGGGCCGCTATGAGTCGCAAGTGACTCGAAAGCACATAACAACAACAACAACATTACTAATATGACACACAGCAAAATCCTGCTTAAGATTATCCAAAAACAACTGGCATAGTATATCAACCAAGAACTACCAGAAATACAAGCTGAGTTTAGAAGAGGTCATGGCACTAGAGACATTATTGCCAATGTCAGATGGATCTTGGCAGAAAGCAAAAAGTACTAGAATAATGTCTGTATGTGTTTCATTGCCTATGCAAATGCATTTGACTGTGTGGATGACAGCAAATTGTGGCTAACCTTGAGGAGAATGGGAATCCCAGAACACTTGATTGTGCTCATGTAAAACCTATACTCAGAAACACTGAATGGTTTAAAATCAGGAAAAGAATACATCGGGGATGTATCCTGTCTCTATATCTTTTGAATATATATGCAGAACAGATAATTCAGGAGGTTGGGCTTTATGAGAAGGAATGTGGCATCAGGTTTGGAGAAAAACTCATCAACAACTTATGTTATGCAGATGACACAACCTTCCTTGTTGAAATTGAGAAGGACCTGAATCAATTGCTGCAATTCAATTTGGATTGAATTCAAATTCAAATTGCAGTTCAATATGGATTGAAGCTCAGCATCAAGAAGGCAAAGATTCTCACCACTGGGCCAATTGGCAACATCATGATAAATGATGAAGAGATTGAGGTTGTTAACAATTACAGCTAGCTTGGTTCCACAATCAACACTCATGGCACCAGCAGTCAGGAAATTAAAAGATTAATTGTACTGGAAAAATCTGATGTTAGGACCTCTCTAGAGTACTAAGACTCATCAGTCTAGAGACTAAGGTACAGCTGATCCAGGCCATGATCTTTGCAATTATTTGCTATGCATCAGACAGCTGGACAATGACTAAGGATGGCATAAGAATTTATGCCTTTGAGTCGTGGTGCAGAAGAAGAGTCTTGAACATACCACAGACTGCAAAGATAACTAACAGATATATCTTGGAGAGGGTGAAATCAAGTTTCTCCTTGAAGGCTAAGATTTTGAAGCTCTGTCTCATATACTTTGGGCACATGCAAAGGTGGGACTGGTTTTTAGAGAAGGGCATCATACTTGGAAGTGTGGAGGGACAGTGAAGGAGAGGAAGACCCAAGAAGAGATGGATTGATCCAATAACTGGGCGATGAGGGTAGGCAGGTCAGAGTCAGTGAGACTGGCTCAGGACAGGGCAGGCTTCAGAGCTGTTGCAGGTGACTGAATGGCACATAACAACAACAGCTACAACCCATGTTGAGCTCTGGTGACCTAGTGGTGAGAAGCTGTACTGCAATCCGGAAGGCAACTGGTTCCAGGCCACCAGCATCTCCACTGGAGAAGGATGGGCAATCTCCTCCCATTATATTTAACTGCCTCTGAAAACCCATCGGTGGGTCCCCTATAAGTCAGTTCTGACTTGACAATACACAACAACAGAAACAACCCATGTGGATGAGTAAAGCAGAAAAGTAGCAACTGGAAGAGTTGAGAATGCAGTTCAGAATGTATTTAATATATTTTACCTTTACCCTCATGAGTTTTATATCCTTGAATATAGATTTTTTTTCTCACTTAATTCTTTAGTAAATAAACCTTCCTGTCAGAGGATGAAAGGAAGAGTCATTCAGGTAAGATGCAGGAAAAAATTTGAGGCTTTGACTGTTCCTTAAACAACTTCCAACTTTCCCTCCTATTCACAGCCTCAATTCTTGTTCTTGTCACTAAAGACCTTTGTAGAGAGCTCTGGTGGCTTAGTGGTAAGGATACCAAGCAAAGGTATATGGTCCAAATCCACTAGCTGCTACAAGGAAGAACGATGGGCAATCTCCTCCCCCCTCTGGTTTACTGCCTCTGAAAACCTGCTGGAGGATCAGTCATGGCTGGGTTCCTACTTAATAGGACACAGTAACAAGAACAAGGACCTTTGTACTCTCAAGTCCCAAAACCTTCAACTTTTCTCTCTTACTCTTCCTTAGCAAACTCCTTTGGAGGAACACAGATTTTGTCTATTTTCTTTTTTTTAAAAAAAAAAATCTGCTGGTTTTAATCTCCTGCAACAATAACACTACATTCTCTACTTTGTTTTCCAAAGGCTGGTTGACATACCTTACCCTTTGTTATGTACTATTTAATTTGCTTTATCCTTACATATTCTTTTTTCTATAGGGAGCAGTGGCAGGGTAGAGGAACAACGGAGATTCTGAAGGCAACAGATATAAAAGTACTTTAACAAAATTACTCTTCAACAACCTGCGTTATGCAGATGACACAACCCTGCTTGCTGAAACTAAGGAGGACTTGAAGTGCTTGCTGCAGAAGGTCAAGAATTGCAGCCTTCAACATGGATTGAAGCTCAACATCAAGAAAACAAAGATTCTCACCACTGGGCCTATTGGCAGCAGCATCATGATAAGTGGTGAAGAGACTGAGATTGTTAACAGATTTAAGGTGTTTGGCTCCACAATCAACACTCTTGTTACCAGCAGCCAGGCAATTAAAAGAGGAATTACTTTGGGAAAAATCTGCTGTTAGAGACCTCTTAAGAGTGTTTGTTGAAGAGCAATGATGTCAGTTTGGAGAGTTAAGTGTTCCTCATCCAGGCCATAGTCTTCACAATTAATTGCTATGCATCAGAGAGCTAGAAAATGACAAGGGATAATAGAAGGAAAACTGTTGACTTTGAGCAGTAGTACTGGAGAAGATTATTAAATATAATCATGGACAGTGAGGGGAACAAATAGGTCTGACCTGGAGAGGGTAAAATCAAGCTGCTTCTTGGAGGCAAGGATTCTGAAGTTTTGTGTCACATACTTTGGACATGTTGCAAGGAGGGACCATTCCTTGGAGAGGAACATCACGCTTGGGATGGTGGAGAGACTGCGCAGGAGAGGAAGATCCTTGATGAGATAGATTGACTCAGTGACTAGGGTAATGAGGGTAGGTGTATGAGAGACAGTAAGGTTAGCTCAGGATACAGCAGGGTTCAGAGCTGTTGTACATAGAGTCACTATGAGTCACAAGCCATTTGTCGACACTTAACAACAATAACATTAGTTATGCAACTTAAAGTTTCTCTCACTTTCCCAAAGGGCTACTGTCATGCTTGGAATGAATGCTAATTGGTTGGTGCTAAATTAGTGCTAGTTTCCTTTCTTTCATTCTTTCCTCCCTCCCTCCTTTACTGTGAAGAAGGTACAGTGTATCCATGGTTGCCAAGAAAGAGTTTGAGAGACACCAGATGTTTTCGGAGACTCCTGGACTTCCCTAGCTTCTCCTCCAGCATTGAGAATGTTCAACAAAAGAGACCTTCTGATGATGTTTTCAGGAGCTCTGCAAAAAGGCAAACACAACGCAGAGTCAATTTCTGACCCTGAATATCATTCTCCTTTAATAGGTTTCTATTCCTCACTTTATCTTTTGCTGTGTCCCTAATAGGAAAGAGTCTATTTCCTCCTCCTTGTTCATATTGAGGTTGGGCTTGCTTTCACCTATGCAAGGTTAGCAAATGAGATGAGAGAAGAGGCTTGCAGGAAGCTGGAAAGGCTCGCTTGGCCCTCTTGTGCTGCTGTGAGCCCCCATGTAAAGGGTGTGCTCCAGGTAGCAGCTATTCCCTCAGTTTGGGTCCCAGAGAGAAGACACATAGACAACTCTGAAGTCCAACCTGAAGCCTGAAGACCTGGTGAGCCTGAGGGAGGCTAGGTGACCAGCTGAGATCATCCACCAGCCTAAGTTTATTAAAGAGTTGAATGTTGGACAAAAGAAAAATAAACCTGAAGGAGTTTTATCCTTAAATGATGGATCTTAGTAGGGATATTATGCTTGACAGAAAACTACAAAAGCTGGATGCTCGGTTCAATGGGAATGCATCATACCCAAAAGAGAAGTTGTTGTTGTTGTGTACTATAGAGTCAGAACCAACCCATAGCTGACCCTCCAGTGGGTTTTCAGAGGCAGTTAATCACATGGGAGGAGACTGCCCATCCTTCACCTACGGAGCAGCTGGTAGCCTTGAACTGCATTGCGTGCCTTTGAGATTACAGCACAGCGTTTCACCACTAGGCCACCAGAGCTCCCTCAATCCTGCCTAAACTCTGGAAGTGCTGTGCTTTTCTGGAAGCATCTGACTGCATTTGAAATGAAGGCCAAATCCCTGCAGTCCTCCATCAGGTCTTTCCTGATCTGTACCTGCCGGCCTCTAAGCACACACTACTTTCCCAAAGTTCACATGACCTTTGTCCCCTTGCCTCACCTGTGTCAAGCTCTCTCCACCTGGAGACGCTGTTCTCAACGTTTCTCTGATTGGGTTGCTTTTCAGGAAACTAGGCTTCTCACATGATGCATTTCTCATGTCAGATAGAGTACCTCAGAAGGCCTCTCCACTTCATCTTCTATGCAATTTTCATTTTATTGATAAAAATATCCCAAAATCAATGCAATAATATGGCATATTGATGGTATTAAATGTGATTTCTTATTCTAGCTTGTTTTATTTTCTACACGACATTCATCATCTTTTTTGATGACACCATTTGTAAGTTTGTATGTTTACTTTCTAATTTCCTCCACTAGCAAGCTTCAGAGATTCTTCCTCTCTTGTTGACTGCTGATGCTGTGGCATCTGAAACAATGTCAGATATTTTATGGATGTTTAAGTGAATGACTAGGCAAATGATTAATACAACACAGGAAGTGCCTGGGTTGCGAACCAGATCCATGCCTAACTGTATTTTTAAGTCTTTAAGTAGAATGTGTGGGTGAATTGTAACAAGTGCATATGATTCTTATTAAGTCTTACTTTTGTACAGAAAAGGGCTTGACGTCTTTTCAATGATTTAAAAGCTTCACACACATAGCCAGGGAAAGTTATTGTAATGAAGAATTTATCCCAAATAGAGGTTGGTTCAATAGCTTCAAAGTAAAGGCACATTTACATAACATTAAAGGACAAGTAGGAGTTGTCTGAAAGTCAGATATTCACAACTAGGGAGCTTATTACACTGGGAAGACAAACTGGGCCTATATTGAATATCTGAGTGTCAAAATGAGGAACTGTCCGTGGTAAGTAATGGAGAGCCAATGAAGGCATTTGAGATGAGGCTGGTCACCAGAGCTTCAGGAAGGGTCATTTGGCAGATGGAGGATTTGGATTGGAGTTTGCAAATAGAGTGGAGGCCAGAAGGTCAGTTACATCTAGCACTGTCTAGGTAAGAGATGCTGAGCCATAACTTAGAGAATGGCCATGGACTTGAACAGCATTGAGAGAGGGCAGAAAAGGTCATGACCTGCTTCGCAATGTCAGAGAAGGTGGCTGCTTCCTGCCACCTTCTGCACCCTGCTGTTTGCTAAGAGCCAGGCCTGAGGCCAGGACTGACAGCTTTGCTTTGTGCTTTCCTCCCTGCCTGCTATATTTGCTCACTTTCTGGTCAAGGAGGTCCACAGCTGTCAGTTTAGTGGCTTCTGCCTTCTTCTCTCGTTGATTTTAAACTTGGGGTTTGCAAGAGCTGGCCACAACAGTTGTTTTCAATTCCCCAAGGCAAATTTAGACTACATCTTTGAGTGAAGGCGGACAGAGGGGAGCCGCTGCACAGGTTTTGCCTTCACTAATAAGTTTCCCTGACAGCAGAAGGAAGTCTTTCCAGTCAATTCTTTGCAGTCAATTCCTGATCGTCCTCCTCCTGTTGTTAATATTGTTGTTAAACTCCTGAAGCCGCGCTGAGTGAAAGCTAATTATAATAATTAACAGAGAACTCCTGAACTTGTCAAACTGGTAATTATAAACCACGGGGACTTTTATCATTAATAGATGCCGTGGAAAGTGAAGGCACAGGGGTGCTGGCAGGGAGAGGCGCACAGGAGATGTTCTGGTCCGGAGCCAGAACTGCGTGCCACCGGGATGCGAGGCCACAGCTTCCCTTGGCTCTGCGCCTGACACACACTACCCGCTGCTCTGAAGGTGGCTTTGCGTGCCTGCAAACCAGTGCTGGGCTATTCCAGAAACACACTTGTCCTCTAGCTACACATCTCAGAGGACTTCCCTGCCCTGCCTGGGACATGCACTAAACACACACACACACACACACACACACACACACACACACACACACACGAATAGGATCCATGTCACAAAAATGAGGCCTTCATTCATACCACAAAAATCTTGTGGAGTTATGAAACACTAAATCTTAGCCACCAGAGAGAAATGAAATTGTGACTAAGTTACTATGCCTGTCCTCTGAGAGCCTATCATCTAATGAAGCAGGAAATGCAAAAAAAAATAAATAAAAAAATAAAAACAACACACACACACACACACACAAAACTGGAAAAATGAAATATTTTATAACTGCTCCAATGAAGAACTTTGAAAATGCAAATTGAGATTGTTTGTTGTTGTATTAAGCGTCATCGAGTTGCAACCTGCCCTGTCCTAAGCCTATCTCACTAATTCTGACACACCAACCCTCCATTACTCTAGTCACTATTCAAATACATCTCATATGGGGTTTTCCTCTCCTGCACTGTCCCTCCACCCTTCCAAGCATGATGTACTTCTCTAAAGACTGATCTCTCCTGTCCACTTGCCCAACATATCCTAGGAGAAACTTGGTTTCACTCTCTCTGAGACAGGCTTATTTGTTTTTCTCATCAGTCCATGGTATGTTCAAGACTCTTCTCCAGAAACACAACTCAAAGGCATCAATTCTTCAGTCATTCTTAGTCATTGTCCAGCTATCTGATACATAGCAAATAATTGCAAAGATTATGGTCTGGATCAGGTGTATCTTAGTCTCTAGACTGATGCTGTTGCTTCTTAGTACTCTGGAGAGGTCCTAACAACAGATTTTCCCAATACAATTTGTCTTTTGATTTCCTGACTGCTGGTGCCAAAAGTGTTGAAGACTGTTGATTGTGGAGCCAAGCAAGCTATAATTGTTAACAACCTCAATCTCTTCATCATTTATCATGATGTTGCCAATTGGAACAGTAGTGAGAGAGAATCTTTGTCTTCTTGGTGCTAAGTTTCAATCCATATTGAAGACTACAGGCCTTAACTTTCTACAGCAAGTGCTTCAGGTCCTTCTCAGTTTCAGCAAGGAAGGTTGTGTCATCTGCATAATGTAGGTTGTTGATAAGTCTTCCTCCAATCCTTCTCATAAAACCCAGCCTCCCAAATGATCTGTTCTGCATAAAGACTGAAAAGGTATGGAGACAAGACACATCCTGATCCATTCCTTTCATTGTTTTGAAAATATTTCCTTGCTCTGTTCTGAAGACTGCTTCCTGGTATAAGAATAGGTTTCACATAAGCACAATCAAGTGTTCTGGGATTCCATTTTCCTCAAGGTTAGCCACAGTTTGTTGTGATCCACACAGTGAAATGCCTTTGCATAATCAGTGAAACACAGATAGATATCCCTCTGGTACTCACTGCTTTCTGCCAAGATCCATCTGACATTGGCGATAATGTCTCTAGTGACAAGGCCTCTTCTAAACCCAGCTTGTATTTCTGGTAGTTCTCTGACAATGTACCAGTTGTTTCTAGATAATTTTCAGCAGGATTTGTTTGTGATATGAATGATATTGTTTGATAATTTCCACATTCTGTAGGGTCACCTTTTTTGAGACTAGGAATAAATATGGATCTCTTCCAGTCAGTTAGTCAAGTAGTTCTCCAGATTTCTTGGCACAACCTGGTGAGCACATACAGGACAGCATCGGTCTGTTGAAATATGTCAATTGATGTCTCATCAGTTCCTGGGGCTTTACTTTTTTGTCAAGTCCTTCAGAGCACCCTGAACTTCCTCCTTCATTACAATTGTCTTTTAATCATGGATGTCAGAAGAGACTGTGAAAATTGCACTGGAGCGCAGAGAAGCCAAAGCACAAGGAAGAATTCAAGACACTAAAGAGTTGAATAGAAGATTTCAAAAGGCAGCACAGAATGACAAAGCAAAATATTACAATGAAATGTGCAAGGAGTTGGAGTCAAAAAGTCGAAAGGGCCAGACT
>NW_006399843.1:8600294-8606038 GCF_000299155.1 Elephantulus edwardii | reverse complement strand
TGGCACAGGACAGAGCAGAGTTTAGGGCTGTTGTACATAGGGTGGCTATGAGTCACAAGATACTCGATGGCACATAACAACAACAACAACTTGATCATATGTTGTTTCTTGAAATTCTTCTATGTCAACCAGTTCTTTTTGGTATAGTGACTCTATATACTCCTTCCATCTTCTTTTAATGCTTCCTGAATTATTCAATACTTGAGGCTTGACTTTGTTCTTTAGTTCCTTCAGCTTAAGAAATGTGGAGCCAGTTTGGCCCTTTTGATTTTTGGACTCCAGTTCTTTGCACATTATAGTACTTTGCTTTGTCTTCCAGTGTTGCCCTTTGAAATATCCTATTCAGCTCCTTAACTTCTTGATTTCTTCCCTTTGCTTTGGCTTCTTGGTGCACTAGTGCAATATTCAGTCTCCTGACATCCATTTTGGCCTTTTCTTCTTCTATATGTGTAATAACTTTTTCATTCTTTGTGAATGATATTCTTGATATCCTCCCACAGCTCATCTGATCTATGTTTATTAGTGCTCAAGTCCTCAAACCTGTTCCTGAGTTGGTTTTTAAATTCAGATTGGACAGACTCAATGCCAAATTTTTATTTCCTATGGATTTGATTTGATCTTCTTTATCTTTAATTTGAACTTTCGTATGAATAGTTGATAGTCTGTTCCACAGTCAGCATCTAGCCTAGTTTTCACTGCTGATATTGAACTTCTCCAAATTCACGTGTATTACCTGCATTTACATTTCTTATAAAAGGTATTTTCTATGAATAAGTCATTGACTGTGCAGAAATCGATCATTTCTGCCTCATTTCTGTTGCCAAGTCCATGTTTTCTGACTACTTATCCTCCTTTCTGGTTCTCAACTTTTGCATTCCAGTCACCCATAATTATTAATGCATCTTGGTTGCATAGTTGATCGATTACTGACCGCAAAAGTTGGTAGAAAACATCTATGTCCTCCTCTTTGGCTCTTGTTGGTGGTGCGTAAATTTGAATGGTAGAGGTATTAACAGGTCTTCCTTATATATGTATGGCTATTATCCTGTCACTCACAACATTGTATTTCAAAATGGATCTAGAAACGGCGTTTTTAACTATGAAAATGACCCCACTTTTTCTCACCTTTTAATCTCCAGTATAGTAGGTCATATGATTATTTGATTCAAACTGTCCCATGCCAACTCATCTCACTTAGCCAATACCAAATAGGTAAATATTTATGTGTCCCATTTCTTTCTTAACAATGTCCAGTTTTCTTACATTCATGTTTTTCATACTCCACATGCCAGTCATTAGTTTCTGCTTACAACTGTTCTTCCTCCTTTGTGTTTCCAAATTCCAGGGCTCAGCCTCAGTTGCCTTATCTTTTATTCTACTCTACATGTGCTCTATTATTGTACATAGGGTTTTCAAAGGCCTGTTATATTTCAGAATTGGATGGCCAATCCTTCTTCCTTCAAGTTGAGATTGTTGTTGTTGTGTACCGTAGAATCAGAACAGACCCATAGTTGACCCTTCAGGGGGTTTTCAAAGGCAATTAATCACACGGGAGGAGATTGTCCATCCTCCTCCCACAGAGCAACTAGTGGCCTCGAACCACATGCCTTCAGGATTGCAGCACAACTTCTTGCCACTAAGCCACCAGAGTTGCCTAATTGAGATTAGGAATTGTTGTTAAGTGCCATTGAGTTGTAGATGACTCATAGCAACCCTATGAATGAAAGACCTGAACATTTGTATAACTTTCATGGTTCCTCCAAGTTTATAGGGTTTCTGGAGGCAAGCTATTTCGGAAGTGGATGCCACTCCTGCTTCCAAGCTTGTTTAAATTGGGGAGCTCCACCAAACACAGTACAATATGGGTAACCATTATCACATTTGCCATGTCAGTGTCAGTATTCAGCATCACAGCAACCTTGAATTACCTCTGTACAGCAAATGGACAGAACTGTACTGTACTGCTTAGAAAAATGTTTGACCAAAAACAATTAAAACCAGCTTGAAGGCAGCAGCACTCACCTTTGGCTTAGTAGCATTGTTTTCTGGCCACTGGCCAACTGAACTCTATGTTTGTTGTTATTGTTGTCGTTAAGTGCTGTCAAGTCATAGATGACTCTATTGGGAGATTAAGAGCACAATATTTAAATTAGCCTAAATAGGAAATGACAATTGTATCCAACAATGCTGTTGTTAGCTGCTGAGTCATAAGGTGGACTCCTTGCACAATGACATGAAAAGCTGCCTGATTTTAAGGGTAAAACCTAGTGCTGCTGCCCACTATCAGTTTTGAGTTAGACTTTTGTGATCTAACTGACTGATTTTAAGAAATAACTCACTGGGGCTCTCTTCTGAAAGCTCTAATTAAAATGTATTCAGCATCATATTATTTCTCATTACTGTTGAGAACCAACTCAGAGCTGGTTTAGGTTTCTGAGACTATAAACCACACAGCGAAGAGACCGTCTATCTTTCTCCCTTGGTGCTGCTGGTGGATTACAACTGACAAAAAGGTGTGGCTGGTGAGTTTGCAGTCCATTTCCCTACCTACTACACCACCAAATATGTAAACCTCCGCTATGAGTTGTTCTGCACTAGGCTTAGGTGTATAACAAGGAATGGATTCTTTATCTATTGCATGGAAGGGAAGGCTTCTCCCAATCAATGTTTTTGTTGTTGTCATTGTTATTGTTGTTGTTATTTGTCATCAGTTCACTTTGAGAGTCACAGAAACCCTCTACAGCAGAATGAAACACTACCTGGTCATGTGCCATTCCCTCAATCTTTGCCATGTTTGACCCCATTGCTATAACCATTGTGCCTACTCAGTGAGGGTCTTTCCCCCTGCCTACCCTTTGTATAAATGAAACAAGAGTTATGTGCTTTTCCAGGGATGGATCTCTCCTCATAAAATGTCCAAAATATGTCAAATTCTCATCACTCTGTCTTCTAAGGAACATTCTGGCTGTACTTCCTCCAAAAAACTGTTTGTTCTCCAGGCAGGCAGTCGGTCCATGTTATATTCAAGCATTCAAAGGTATCAATTATTCTGTTGTTACCTTTACTCATTATCCAGTTCTTGCAGAAGGTCATATATGAAACATGACTTTTATAAATATTATTACTACTGTACATTCTTAGTGGGAGAATTAAACAACAGAAGGTAAGTGTTTGGTTAGACTCAAAGCAAAATATGCATTTCCGTTTTTATGAACAGACACTGAGTGACGAAGTCTGGTCACTGTCTCACTTTGGTCATTGGACATGCATGCATAGTCTAAGTCCCTGTCATGGTTTTCTCCCCTACGTCATTGGGACAGATGGGGTTGTACGCCACTCTTCTAGGCAATGACTCCATCTCTCTTCTCCAAGGCTGATCTGGACGGTAATCTAGTGTAGATGCCTGAGTCAGGAGAAGAACTAATTCTGCTCTGCCTCTTGGTGTCGTACCTCTTCTCACTATCAATGCATTCATTAATAATAACATCTACCAGGGGTCAATTTGACAGGAGTCTAGCAGGCTTGATCCTCTTAACAATCTCTATCAGCTCTCTCTCATTAGCTACTTCATTAAACTGCAACCTAAATAAAAATTTCTCTCTCGTCATTAGATTGGATTTGCCTAATGAAAGCAACAACGGGCTTGCGCAAGGTGGAGATTAAAAGGAATGCATAACATAGGGCAAGATGGTTCTTTTGCTAATAGGGGCACTATGAGTTTTCATTGACTCCATGGTACACACCAAAAATGACCACCATCAGTCGCCCCTGAGTCAACTCCAAGTCGTGGCTACACCTAGTGTGTGTGTTAGAGAAGTCTTGCGCTCCACAAGGTTTTCAGTGGTGGAATTTTGGGAAGTAGATCACAAAGTCTGTCTCTGGGTGGACTTAAACCTACAACATTTCAGTTATTAGTAAAGTACATTCATTATTCATACTACCAGAGA
The DNA here is from genome assembly GCF_000299155.1 of Elephantulus edwardii. Classification (NCBI taxonomy): domain Eukaryota; kingdom Metazoa; phylum Chordata; class Mammalia; order Macroscelidea; family Macroscelididae; genus Elephantulus; species Elephantulus edwardii. Next base: position 8,602,091 of record NW_006399843.1, on the reverse strand, counting down.
CCCCTATCTGTCCAACTTCCTGCTAACTAGAAATTTGAGGGCTACCATTAAAAGCAACTCTGAAAATCAGCTCACCTTCACCCTAGGCTCAAGTCTCAGGGAGTGAAGCAGAGAACATGGGGCCGACTGAGAGATTTGCAGGAGAAACAGCTGCTGGTAGGCAGCCTGCACCCTGTCTAGCTGTGGTCTGTTTGAAATGTGGGAACTCTCGATGCCAGGGGTGAGAAGGGCCAAACCAGTTCAAGTAAGGGCAAGGCTTGAATATGCTTCAAAGCCCCAGGGCAGTGTTTATTTTTAGCCCAGGTTCAAAAATTGTCAGAGAAAACTTGAGAGGCCTCTGGGCTCAGGAGCAGTGTTTAGTTTTGGCTGGAACTGGATACGGATACACCACAGACCACAGAGGGATGCTGAAAAGAGACTGAGGGAACAGTTGGCAGGAGGTCCTGGACCCTCCTAGGAGAGAGATGGCTCCTCCAGAGGGCTTGGGGAAACTGGAGGATCAGATGGAAGTTTAGGAGCCATCCACTGAAGTTCTCCCCTTTCTGACAAGCTCTAAGTCTCCTTCATATGAGGGGAAAGGGTCAGGCTAGGCTAACTTTATCTGGACGGTTTCTTGCCAGTTTCACAAAAGACCAATTTCCTCAGCGAGGGCTTTTGTTTTCAGAAGGGGCTGCAGCTCATCCAGGGAGAAGTCATTGTTTCAGCAGAGGATTTTTAGATCAGCTGCTGGCTTTCGGCGCCCTTCTCCTTCGAGTTCTCCTCTCCTCTTTGTGCTGCCCTGCTTTCCTGGACATAAACAACAAATGGTCCTATTCACCCTGGAGATAAGATTGTGCTTCTCCCAAAGTCACCGCTGTCCTCTCACTGCTTCTGGAACTGTTTGAATAATGAGGCTCCTAGAGAATTTGTGTTGTTTTATCCTTTTCTTCACAGAGATTGGAGATTCCCTAGGCAGGCTTGTGGGCAGTGCCTGCTGGGGCATACATACCTGGGGGTTGGGGGCTGGCCCAGGACAGTACCCCAAGAGGGCTTTTTGTTTGCTGCATTTGTCCAGGCTCCATGGCGTCTTTAAAAATGTGTGTATAAATATACTGGGTCTTTTTCCTTGTTAAAATTATTAACTTTATTCTTGCCAAAGTAAACAATGACTTTTAAGCAAAGAATTTCCCACTCTGCAGAAAATGTGGAGACTTTCAGCTTACGATTCTTCTCTCACCTCCATGAAGCTGCTATGGCCCTGGTATGACTTGCAAAAGGAATGGGAAAGATTTCTGCCAGAGTTAACTGCCAACTGGGTATTCCAAAGCAGTTTTTCCTTTGGGACTCTGTCTTACCACTATTCTACTTTGGACTCAGAGCTAGAAGACTTGGATAAGTCACAGTTGCATAAGTTACTGAGAGTGTGACTTTAAGCCTGGCTCTTTCATCCTTCTAGAAATTAATCTCAAAACCTAGGCCCTTGGCATGACTCAAATGGTTGCTCAATATCTAAGTTAGGCAGCTTTAGTGGCCCAGTTGTGCCACCAGCCCATAGGCCTGCAGTTTGAATCTACTAGCTACTTTGAGGGAGAAAGATGGTCAACCTTTCCCTAACCTTCCTCCACTATATGCCATTTACAGCCTCCAAAACCCGACTATTGGAAAAGCTAGGGGTCAATTCCAACTCAAGGGTAATGGGTTACATCCAAATGAAACTCTGCTTTGAATTGAACTACAGCTTGACCTGAAATGTTTGCTACTCCTGCTCAGAAGGAATACGTCACTTTCTTATATAAGCTTGTTGTTGTTGTTGTTGTT
>NW_006399843.1:8595153-8597042 GCF_000299155.1 Elephantulus edwardii | reverse complement strand
GCTGGGTCTGACCTGGAAGACACCTCCTTTTGCTGTTATCCGAGGTGACCTTGCCCAGTGACGCCTCCTTCCTCCCTCTCTGGCCGGGTTTCGTTGGGTCTGACCTGGAAGACGCCTCCTTTTGCTGTTATCCGAGGTGACCTTGCCCAGTGACGCCTCCTTCCTCCCTCTCTGGCAAAGGGATCAAGGGCTAAGACTTTCACCTTGCCTAAATGTTTATTAAAGCATGTTTACTAAGAGTGTTTTGGTGGCTTGATCCAAAAAGAATTCCTTCATCAATATGTCTCAGGAGGTTAGAAGATGATAATATAAAAAAAAAAGATGATAATAATAATGACTATAGTCCTTGTCATAAACTCTTTCATGCCTACCTCACTCTTCTCTTGCAATTTAGAATCCTAGGAACCTCTGATTCATGAATCTTTCTACTTTTCAATAAAATTCTTTGCTTTCACTTCTGACAGTGTAAGCTGAGTCTTCATTATAACATTTCTGTACAACCACAAAGAGAGTCAAAGGTAAATTTGCCTGTGTAACCTTGAAAGTGCTGGGGATTTGGACCAACTCTACCGGGTTGTGTCATGTTTTGCCCATCAACTCTACAGTGGATTTGAGAGTTGTGGAAAGGTAAATACCTCTTAGGTCCTAACATGTGCTTTCTTTGTGTAAAAGTTCTCCAAGGTTTATTGTGGGATTTGCTTTTCTCTTTCTTGTTTTTACAAAATGAAATATAAGTTCTTTGCTTGTAGTTTCCATGTAGTTACTGCCTTTTTTTCCCTCCTGACTTTTTAATGTCCTTTTGCTTATTTCCTGTACAATATCCTTGATGTCATTAACAATTTGTCAGGTCTCAGTCATTAATGCTCAATACATCATATCTGTTCATGAAATGGTCTCTGAATTACTGCAAAACATTCACAAGATGGTATTATGGCTCTTGTGGACTTGTGTTCATTTTATTCATCTTCAACTTCAATTTGCATATCAGTAGTTGATAGTCTGTTCCACAGTCCACAGATGTAGTTGAGTTGATCTTTTTCATATTCCATCTGACAAGGTCCACATGTATAACCATCATTAATATTTCTCTTAAAAAGATATTTGCAGACATCCTTATCCAGTAGAGATTAGTAGACTTTTTAAGACTGTGGCCTTTCCTCACCTTTCAAACTTGGAATAACATTTGCCCTCACCAACCCTCCAACTCATTCAGCTTCTAATCAAACAGTAGACAGACCTTAAAGGTGATGAGTAACACTAGAGAAGCACTCACTCCTTAGTATAATCGACCATGTATGTGTAAGATTACAAGAGCAGCATTTGCTCAAAGCAAAGCCCTAAAGGCAGGAAAGGGTAGGAGAGAAGCATTAACAGAAATGAGAATTATAGAAAGGAAGTGGAGAAAATGTTGTGGGTATTTTAATTAATGATATAAAACAAAATATGCATAAATGGTTGAATGAAAAACCAGTATGCTTTGTAAATGTTCACTCAAATCTCATGAAAAAATTAAAAAAAAGATAAGAAAATAAGGACTTTATTAGGTATGTCCCATGAAACCATGACTCTTAATCTCTAAGCTGAGAAACCATTTCCTCTGTGGCGATTGGTTTTCCAAAAGCAGCCTTACCAGCTACTCTTTTGTTTTACCAAAAATTTTTTAATTGTTATTAAAAAAATTTTTTTAAATTGTTTGTTTTTATTGCTGAATAATATTCTATGTATTTACCACAATTTGCTTATTAATTCACCTATTGAACATCTTCCTTGCCTCCAGCTTGCAATAATTATTAATAAAGTTAATATATGACTGTTGTTGTTGTTATGTGCCGTCGAGTCGTTTCCGACTCATAGCGACCCTATGCACAACAGCCCTAAACCCTGCTCTA
>NW_006399843.1:8584898-8594176 GCF_000299155.1 Elephantulus edwardii | reverse complement strand
AAACACAGATAGACATTCTTCTGGTATTCTCTGCTTTCAGCCAAGATCCATCTAACATCAGCAACAATATCCCTAGTACCACGACCCCTTCTAAATTAACAAATAAAATAATTTGTAAACATTTTAACTTTAATTAATGCTAAATGTTCACTTTTTATAAAACCCCGAAAGATGGCTCAAGAAGACAAGTCAAAGAATCATAATGAAATGTGTAATGGTCTAGACTTAGAAAATCTAAAGAGAAGAACACACTTGGCATTCCTCAAGTTAAAGGAATTCAAGAAAAAAAATCCAGCTTCAAGTTATAATAGCAAAGAATTCTATAGGGAAATACTGGATAATGTTGCTGTTGTTAGGTGCCATCATTGAATCAAGTACAACCCATAGTGACTCTATAAGCAACAGATGTGAACCTTGTCCTATACCATAGTATAGGACAATTTCTGACACAGTAGAGCCCATTGCAGCAGTCACCTTGTCAATCCACTTAGTCTAGGAACTTCCTCTCCTTCATTGAACCTCCACCTGTCCCAACATCGTGTCCTTCTCCAAGGAATAGCTCCTTCTAGCAACACACATACAGAATGTGAGATGAAACCTTATCATCTTTGCCTCCAAAGAGCAATCTAGCTGCACTTTTTCCAAGACATATCTGTTTGTTCTTTTAGCTGTCCACGGGATGTTCCGTGCTCTTCTTCAACACCACAGTTTAAAGACATCAATTCTTCTTCTGTTATCCTTATTAATTTTCTAGCTCTTAGATGCATAGCAAGTAATCATAAATATCTTGGCCTGAATCAGACACACCTTGATTCTCAAACTGACATTACCTGATTTTCTGATTGCTGGTACCAAGTGTGTTAATTGTGAATGTAAGTAAGATAAAGTTATTGACAGTTTCAATCTTTTCTCCAACTATCACTATGCTGTCCATCAGTCCAAAGTCTTTGTTTTCTTATACAACATGGGTGATCCTGGAGGACATTATGCTGAATGAAATATCTCAGTCACAAAAGGACAAATATTGCATAGCATCACTGTTATAAAGCAGGTCTGACATGAGGGGATTGGGAGGAAACTGGGATAAGAGTAAATAGATAATTAACATTGAATTGAAACAAATGAAGAAAACAACTGTTTAAGAGGAATATATGATTAAGCATTATACAAACAACAACAACTCAGAATAAGAAGTACATGGCAAAGAGGACTGAGGAGAGGAGGGAGATAATTGTACAACAATGAATGAATATTTTTTTTAAAAAGTGAACTGGGTGAGGGAGAAGGGTAGAAAAGGGGGTAAAATATGCAACAATGAATGCATGAAAATCTAACTTTTCTATAAATTTTCATTAAAATCACAATTAAAATAAAAAACATTTATAAAAAATGCAATCCATATTGAGGGCTGTGTTCCTTGATCTTCTGCAATAAGTGCTTCATGTCCTCCTCACTTTCAGCAAGCAAGGTTGTGTCATCTGCATAATGGAGGTTATTGATGAGTCTCTCTTCAATCCTGATGCCACATTCCTCTTCATAGAGTCCAGCTTCTTGAATAATTTTCTGAGCATACAGATTGAATAGGTATGGAGAGAGAATATAACATTGACAAATGCCCTTATTAATTTTAAACCATTGTGGGGTCAGTATCATGAGATAGATGGTGAAGAGATTGAAATTGTTAACAGCTTTCGTTTGCTTGGCTCCAGAATCAACACTCTCGGTACCAGAAGCCACGAAATCAGAAGATTAATTGCATTAGGAAAGTCTACAGTCAGAGACATCTCCAGAGTACTGAAGAACAACGATGTCTGTCTGGAGACTAAGGTGAGCTTGATCCAGGCCAGTCTTTGCAATTGCTTGTTATGTATCAGAAAGCTGGGCAATGACTAGGGATGATAAAAGGAAAAGTGATGCCTTTGAGCTGTGGTGCTAGAGAAGAGTATTGAATATACCAGAGACTGCTAGAAGAACAAACAAGTTTATCTTGGAGAGGGCAAAACGAGATTGCTCCTTGGAGGCAAGGATTCTGAAGGTTCATCTGACATATTTTGGGCATGTTGCAAGAAGGGACCAGTCCTTGGAGAAAGACATCATGCTTGGAAGAGTGAAGGTTCACCACCACAGAGGAAGATCCTGGATGAGATGAATTGACTCAGTGACTGGGGTAATTGGGGGTAAGTATGTCAGAGACAATGAGGTTGGCTCAAGATAGAGCAGAGTTCAGAGCTATTGTACATAGGGTCACTTTGAGTCACAGGTGATTTGACAACTCATAACAACAACAAGAGTGTTCCCTTGCTCTATTTGCACAACAGTCTCCTGGTCTAGGTATAGGTTTCACATGAGCACAGTTAAGAGCTCTGGAATTCCCAGTCTTCTCAATGTTAGCCAAACTTGTTATGATCCATACAGTTAAGTGCTTTTGCATAGTGAATAAAGCATAAATAGACATTCTTCTGGTATTCTTTACTTCCATCCAGGATCCATCTGACATCAGCAATGATATCCCTTGTGCCACAGCCTCTTTTAAACCCTGCTTGAACTTCTGACAGTTCCCTATCTGTGTACTGTTCTAGCTGTTTTTTAATGATGTTTGTATGTGATATTAATCATATTGTTTGATAGTTCCCACACTGTTGATGAAAAAAAGGATGAAAAAGATATATGAAATTACCAAACAATTGATCATCATTTAACAATTTTTTTCCTTTTTTAAAAAATAATTTTAATGAGCATTTACAGAGATTTTGGATTACCACTCATTCCATTTAATAATTTTTGGAGGTAAAATATAATCAATAATCCATGGTACTTAAATGATGAGGTCCAAGCTGCACTCACTGTCTTGGTGAAAAATAAGATTCAGGAATTCACAGAATACCAATTAGGATATTTCAAAGCCAAAAAGTTTGAATATAACTACCTGGATAACTGAAGGGAAAAGATCTATATTTGTAACCATTCCAAAGAAAGACAATTCAGTGACATGCAGAAATTCAGTATCATTAACAATGCAAAACTGAGGTATTTCATAAATTACTGTAACAGTGTATTAACAAGGACTTCCAGAAATGTAAGTTGGGTACAGAAGACATTGCTAATGTCAGATGGATTTTGACTGAAAGAAGAAAATACCAAAAAGAAATCTATTTATGTTTTGTTGACTATGGAAAAGCATTAACCTTTGGATTGTAAAAAGTTACTAATAACATTATGAAGAATAGAAATTCCAGAATACTTAATTGTGGTCATTTGGAATTTCTGTATAGACCAAGAAACATTCATTCAAACAGAAAAAGTAATTTAAAATTAGAAAAATATATGCCAGGGGTATATTTTTTCCACTCTAATTATTCAATATGATTAGCAAATAATCTGAAAAGACTGAGAATACAGAGAAGAATACAACATCAGGTTTGGAGGAAGATTGACTAATATCTTGTAATATACAGATAATTTTCATCATTTCTCCAAGTTCACAGAGTTTCCAGAGGCAGACTATTTCAGAAGTGGATGCCACTCCTACTTCCAGGCCTGTTTTAATCGAGAAGCTGCACCAAACACTATTCACCATGGATAACCAGTATTGCATTTGACACATCAGCGTCACAGTGTTTAGCATCACAGCAACCAGGAGTTACCTTTGTATAGCAAATGGACAGACCAGTACTATACCACTTAAAAGAATGTTTAACCAAAAATTACTAAAACCAGGCCTGAAGGCCACAGATTAAAATCACCCACGTTTAGCATGGTAGCATAACTTTCTCTCCACTAGGCCAACAGAGCTCTCTCTCTGTTATTGTTGTTAAACCTCTGTAGAATCTGGCTGCTCCAGACAACTTCCTAAACTTGATTCTCTCAAAATGAAACAAAAGAAAATGTCTGTAAGATTCTGTGTTTGGTGTTTTGGGGTTCTACCCCCATTGATTACAAAGTAAAAAATTGCTACAAAACACAGTTTCTGAAGTAATCAAATAAAATTAACAATTACAAAGTTAGGCCTCTACTGTGCTTTCTACCTCCCAATCCCAACACACACACACACACTGCAGTTCTTTCAGGTTATCTACACTCTTCAACCTTCTTACCCTTCTGAAAACACTGTCTAAATTTTCTTTCTTACCTGAAGACTCTGCTAACGATCCAAAGTCAAAGTGTCTAAAATCCATCGTTAAAATGCCTTCAGCTTCAGTCCGCAGACTCTAGAGTGTGCATTAGAGAAAAATCAAAGAATCTCTTTATTTTCCTCACTGGACTCATGCAATATTCCATACCATTGTTAATGATTTTCCAGAAGTTACATACAAATCCTTACAAACTCAATAATAAACATAAAGTCCTTATTGCAGCTTAATGGCACAGGTTGTCTGAGATCCATTAATTAGCCCATATGTTATTTGACCCTGGGGAAGCCAAATTATTGTTAGAATGTGCTAAATGGAAAGATCTGTAAGATAGTTTAGCATTGGGTGCAGCCAAAACAGCTGAAACTCTGCTCTCAGAAGCTTGAAGGATGGGCTAAAAATTACTGAAGCAATCCTAAAGCTTTTCCCCCAATAACTGATTGAACAAGTCATTCTTGCATACAAAATAAAGACCAAACTATAGATCATTATTAAATCCAACTATTCCAAAAGTTATCAGAACAAAGCATCCTTTTGTTAGAACATTTCGCTGCTGGTGAATGTAAAGTTTCTAGAGAAAAGTTACAATTAGCTCAGTCTTCTGTCAAATACAGAGGTCATTTAATCGCTACAGAAGGCATTTCTATTGACCCCAAGAGAAAAGAAGCTATAACAGTCTTACTTTTACTTAAAACAAAGAAACAATTAAGGAGATTTTTTAGGGCGCTGTGGCTATTGTTGGAGAAATCTCAATAGCAGAGTGGCTAAAGAATGTGTTAATCAGAAGGCTGACAATGAAAACCAACCAACCATTCCTTGAGTAAGGTAAGGCTTTTGGATAGATTTACAGCATAGGAAAGCCTGAGCATAGTTCTCCTCCACCCCACAGGGCCTCTGAGTCTGAATCAATTCAATAACAGTGAATTTGTTTTGACTTCACTGTTTTGATGGTTATTGTTGAGCTTAGATCCTTAACTCTTCCCTCACGGCTCAAGCTTCATGAAAACTTTTGAGCCTGATTTATTTTCTCTCACATCAGTGTAACAAGAGGTGATCACAGCTGAGTTTTAAAAAGCTTTGACTGAAATATCCCCTCTAGTGTTTCTTGGCTATCACTTGGATTTCTCTTTATCTGTACATGAAGTTTCTGTTAATTATTGTGTATTCTTAATACAGAAACGTGGAGGACAAAATGGGATTGTATGTTAGTATAGCCAATTGTTGGATCCTCCAGCTAGATCTATTTTCCTACCTCAGAAAATATAGTTTTAGAGAATTATATATAGATATATACAAACATTGGTATGGATTGCATCTCAATGTTAAGAAATCAAAGATTCTTATGACTGGACCAATAGGCAGTATCATAATGGCTGAAGAGGAGACTGAAACTGTCAACAGCTTCATCTTGCTTGGATCCATAATTAACACCCTTGATACCAGCAGTCGGAAAATAAGGAGACTCATTTCACTGGGAAAATCTGCAGTGAGGGAACTCTCTAAATTATGGAGTCGTAAAGATGTCAATTTGAAGACCAAGGTGCATCTGATTGAGGCCATAGTCTTTCTGATCACTTGCTATGCATCTGAGAGCTCGGCATTGAATAAGGATGGGAGAAGATGAATTGACACCTTTGAGCTGTGGTGTTGGAGAAGAGCACTGAACATGTCATGGTTGTCCAGGAGAACAAATGGATACAACTTGGAGAGGGTACTGCGGAGTGCTCTTTGGAGGCAAGAATGATGAAGCTTCCCCATCACATATTTTGGCCATGTTGCTAGGAGGGGCTATTCCTTGGAGAGGGACATAATGGTGGGAAGGGTGGAGGGGTCGGTGAAGGAGAGGAAGACCCTCAACCAGTCACACAATGACTACTGCAATGAGCTCTTGTGTGTCAGGAAGTGTGAGGACAGTGCAGGATAGAGCACATATAGCAAGCAGTTGAGAAGACCAAGGCCTGGATCAGGTGTATCTTAGCTCTAGGTTTAAAAAAAAAAGTAGTAGACAGAAAGGAAAGGAGCAAGATGGAAATTTCTGAGGTGCTAAAAGTGTTTTATTTCCCAGTGTAGATGATGGTTTCACAGATGTTTATTTAACTATAATTTATAGAGTTATAGTTTAATATTTTGTGAATATTTTTGTATAAGTGTTATATTTCAATTAAAAAATATTTTTTTGTTTTTAAATCAAAACAAGCACAAATATCACATTAAACTTGAAACAGTTCACATCTTGGTCTACTTAAGTAGATTGGGAAGAAAAAGACAGTGAGGTTTTCAAAGAAAGAATAAATTACAGAAAATATGAGAATTCTTCAACTAGTACATTCCAGAAAAATGAAGCTTTTTTTTACAAAGTCAACTCTCAAACTTCTTTCTTCCCCTCAAGTCTTCATAAATCATGCAAAGCATGCTGCCTACTTTGGCAATTCCATGCTGAAATTACTCCACACACGAATGCATGTATCCTTTTCCATTTAAACAAGCCTCCAACATCCATTACTGTTGAGTTGATTTCAACTTTTAATGACCCTACATGTCTTGGTAGAATTGCCCATAGTCCAAAGATATCAATCTCTACAGTTGGGGGGTTTGAACACCTGGTTTCAGTTAGGAGCTGAGAGCTTTACCACTGTACCAGTGCTTTGTAACCAAGCCTCAGCCAAATCAGTCTAAAGTTTTGGGGCTATGTTTTCTTCATTATGATCTATTTTCTTTCCTCACCTTTGGTCTATTGTGAAAATCTTTGCAGCTTGCAATCAGAAGACTGGGCTCAAGTGAAGTTAATGACTTGAAGTTTAGCAACCTCTGGCCCAAGAATAAGAAATGTGGTCACAGTTTGTAAGAGGATGTTAACCAAGAAGCAGAAATTTGTAATCCACCTGCTTCTTTGAGAAAGAAAGATGAACAGTGCCCTCCCCAAAAATGTATAGTCTTAGAAACTCAATAGTGATCATGACTCAAAATCAACTCCACTTCCATGGCTTGGGTTGGGGTAGTCCAGGGATAATCACTTGGCATCTCTGAGGGCCAGTTTCCTTTAATGCTTAGTGGAGAGGATAAGAATGTCTGCCTCCCAGAGTTGCAAGTTGCAAGCAGTAAGTGACACAGTATTCACACACACACACACACACACACACACGCACATGCACATCAAATATACACTCATCAAAGTGTTGTATACCTGGAAGAGATCACTCCCTCCTACATCCCTATCTCCTTGGCAACCCCCAGTTCAGGTGTCAATATTATTCTGCTCTTTTAACCTTCCTCCCTCTCTCTTACTAGGAAAGAATCTGATATCAGTAATTTATATTCCAAGGATTGATTGATTATTCTCTGACTGGAGCTCAGCCAGGCGTTTGCATTTTATGCCTTTTATCCTTAATTGTGGCATGAAAGACTTTTTCCCTTGTTAAAAGAATGTGAGACGTCAGCAAGAAGGTAGAGCGCTCTGGGGGCAGGGAGAGGGGAGCTTGAAATCACATTAGCCAGTTTCTACTGGTTCTGAAGGTGAATTTTATTTAGCCCTCTGAAAGTGGCTTTTATTTTGCTAGAGATGGAGTGGAGTAGAGGTCAGAGAGACTGCCCCCTCAAAGTGGCCCCTGCTTTCCTAGATTGCCTCAAACATAAGGCAAACAGCCATCAGGGACTGCTGATGTCCCCAGCCATGCGGTGTAGAAGGCAAAAGAGATTTCGTCCCTCAGTCACTCACTTTAGGACTCAAAGCTGGCTGGATTCTGAAAGAAATCTGTCCACGACCTCAGCTCTTGTTGTTGTTGCTGTTATGTGCCCTCAAGTATGACCCATAGCAACCCAGTGGACCACAGGTCTGAACGCTCTCCTATCCTTGTCATCCTCATCATCTCTGACATACTTGAGCTCACTATTATAGTTACTGTTTCAATCGTCTTTTTGAAGGTCTCTCTCTCTTTTGTTGACCCTGACCAAGCACGATGTCTCTTTCTAAGAAATAGCCCCTCCTAAGAACACATTCATTTCTACTTTCTCCTCCGGATTTCCTAAACCAAAAAGAACCAAACCAGTGGCTACTGAGTTGATTCTAACTTGTGGCACACCCACAAGTATATGAGTAGATAGTCCATGTGATATTTTGGAAAGTTATCATGGTGGCATAAAGCTGCCAGTGCTAGGCTGATAATCAAAAGGTTAATAGATCAAATCCACCAGCTGCTTTGTGCAAGAAAGATGGACTGTCTCCATCATAAAGATTTACAGCTTCAGAAACACAACAGAGGGTAACTTAGGTTTGACTCACGAGCCGTGGGTGAGGTAATATTTTGTCATAGATCACCACGTCTTTTTTTAGAGGCACCTGTGACCTTTTGCTTAGAAGAGGAGAGCTTGACCATTTGTTCCTGTTCTACCCTGCTGCCACCCTGCACCCCCACCCCACTGTTCCAAGACGTCATAATGATTTTCAGCTTGAATTTAATTAACTTTTAATCATTATTCATATTGTTCATATCTTAGTCCATGCAATCTGGCACCCTGGGATTTTTTCACATTTGGATATAACATTTGGGAGGGGGGAAAATGTGTTTTTGTAACGTTTCCTCCTTGCTAACAAAGATATTGCTGTCCTGAGTAGGTTTAAAGAAAGGGATATTCAAAGGGCCAACAGACATATGAAGATGTGCTCCTAATCACTGGCAATAAGACAAATGCAAATCAAAACCACAATAAGATAATATCTCACTCCAGTAGCAGTGGCAAAGTTTAACAGGACAGCAAGTAATAAATGTTGGAGAGGATGTGGCAAGATAGGAACTCATATATTGTTGGTGGGATTATAAAATGTACAACAACTCTGGAAGGCAGTTTGGTGCTTTCTCAAAAGGCTGAACATAAAAATTCCATATGACTCAGCTATTCCACTGGCCAGAATATACCCCCTAAAATGAGAACACCAATGTTCATAGAAGCGTTATTCACCATCCCAAGAACAGGGAAGTAATCCAGATGTCCAGCCACAATAGAAAGGATTGAGAAATTATGGTAAATTCATACAATGGAATACTACACATTCTGCAGGAGCAATAATTTTGTAAATTACTACTTATTATGGGAGGGAGTGGAGAAAATTATGCTGAGTGAACTAACTCAGTCCCATTAGGACAAATACTG
>NW_006399843.1:8580685-8584798 GCF_000299155.1 Elephantulus edwardii | reverse complement strand
TGCTGAGTGAACTAACTCAGTCCCATTAGGACAAATACTGTATAAAACCATTATTGTAGAATGAGTATGAGGATCCAAGGGGTGGAAGGAGGAAAGCGAGGGGTGGGGATGGGGGGAGGATGGGCGGGGAGGGCGGGTTAGTCATAGGGTCACACAATTTGATGGGTAGGGGTGGTGGAGTAAATGGGAAACATCTGGTGTGAAAAACAATGTATTTGAACTTTATAAGTAAACCAGTATAAAATTTTTTTAAAAATTGAAAGAATTTTTTTAAAAAAGAAAGGGAAGTTTAGATATATATGAGAAACTGAAAAGGAACCAGTAGGATGAATAAATTGTTCAGGCCTGTAAGGTCGCCCAAGAGGAGCATATTGTCTGACTGGAAAAACCAGCCCCAGTGGAGACAGAGAACCACCCAAGATCTCGTCTAGACCAACAAAAAGTACCTGCAGGGACGTTGATAAATAGGCTGCAGGCTGAAATCAAGAAAAGACAGAAAAGACTAACATGAGATTCAGGCTGCAGTGAAAGCAGCTGTTTTGACTCAGCACAGGGAGGCTGGCTTGGCAAGTCACAAAAGTTGACTGAGTTAGCCTGAGACATCGCACAAGAAATGCTCTAGAAAATGTGCCCTATGCTTTACCAGCTTGAAAGCCCAGTTTCAGATGTGAGACTCTGTGTGTGTGTGTGAGAGAACTCAAATGACAAGGAAGTTGCTTTGGTCTGAAAGCAACTGGGACCTTCTTCACAGGCTGAGGGGCTACAGTAAGGTGATAAAGGACTGGGGTAAAAGGGAAGAAAAACCTGATCCTCTGGGGTGCAGGAAGAGTAAGAATGGAGATAAAGAGTTTTATACATTGTTGTAGGAGAGGTGGGTTGTTTGTTTCTTTTGTGGGGAGTGTATCAGTTTATTTAGCTCAGGAGTCATCCCTGGAAATGAACATTTCCTCTAACCTGAAACTCTTCAACATTCTTTTCTTTTTTATACATTTGAATGTACATTTGGTTTCCTCTGTGGGCTGAATTGTGCCTTTTAAAGCCTAACAAGCAAAAATATTGAAATTATGGTACATTCACACAATGGAATACTACACAGCAAGCAGGAGCAATAATTTTGTAAATTATTACCTAACTTGGGAGGGACTGGAAAGCATTATGCTGAGTGAACTCAGTCCCACAAGGACAAATATTGCATAAAACCATTATTGTAGAGTGAGTATGAGGATCCAAGAGGGGGGAGGGTGGAAGCAGAGGGATGAGGATGTGCGGGGGTGGGAGGGATTAATCATGGGGCTGTACAATTTGACGGGTGGGGGAGTGAGGGAAATTGGAAGAATCTGGCCTGGAAAACAATGTATTAGAATTTTGTAAATAAACTAGTATTAGAATAAAAAAATAGAGATAACATTGAGGTCGTATTAGGTCCTAGTATCCCTAATACTTGTGAATGTGACTTTATTTGGAAATAGAATCTTTGTAGATATCAACAGTCAAGGCGAATTCACATAAGAGAAGTTGTAGCTACTTGCTATCAAGTTGTCTCTGACTCCTGATTAGAGAGGTCTCTAAATGCAAGGACTTATAAGGACAGAGAGACTTGGAAAGACAGATAAAAAGGGTAGAGTCACCAGGTGGCATAGATGGTTAAACTCCAAAATACTCATCTCAAAAGTTGGTGGCTCAAACCCACCTAGAGACATGTTGATGACAAACTTGGTGATTTTCTCCCAAGAGGTCACAGTCACTGAAAACCTATGAAACACAGTTCTCTTGCATACCAAGAGTTTGAAGTGACTCAACCAGAATTAATAACAAAAATAAGTGAAATACAGTAAAACCTGTGAAGCCCAAGATCTGTGAGGTAGAAAGCTATTGGAGAAAAAAAAACCAAATGTTTTCCACTAAAATGAGAGGTAGCAGAGGAGTGAGCTGCACCTTGTTAGAGGCAAAAAATGAGTGAAACCTGGAAAGGCAAGAGTTCCAGGTCTTATGAGTTTCACTTGTCAACTTGAAAAATCACAGGAAGAATTCTATATGAAGTGAGAGGTTAAAACCAGACTCGTAGCCACAAGCATTGCCATGGATTTTGTTCAAGAACAAAAACTCACTTACACTCACTCATTGTTGAATCCAAACTGACTCATAACCCATGCTTCACCAAATTTCTGAGAAGAAGATTTCTCTTGTTTTAATCCACCCAGTTTGTGGTATTTGTTACAGCAGCCACGGAAACTAATAAATCGTTCTCTTGACCTCTTTTCTCCCTCCTAGGTCCCACCTTCTGGCTCAAGCTTCCTTCTTGACAGGCTATTAAAAAATTAGACATTCTTTCCCCAAATCTTTTTCAAACGGTTTCTTGCTACATTCACATTAAAATTTGAAGATGGGGAAGGGAAAGAAAAAATAGCTAAATTAACAGTGTTCATTCAGCATGATTTTGCTTTAGTACAGGCCTCTGAGCTCAGAATAAGTGAAAGCAGATGTGTCCGTCACAGCAGTAAATGTTACTGCTAATCCCAGGCAAGAGAGCAAAACATCTCTCACCTGCGCCCTCACTCTGTTTCAGCCTTAACCCATCTCTAATTGTGTGGACACATTGCTGAACACCTCAGGACAGCAGTGTCCAACGTCCTCTTGTTCTCTCTGCTCCTGCCCTAAAGAAACACTAACATCACAGAGACTCCTTTGCATGGTGTAAAATTAGAGTATCCCTCTCCCCAGCAAACTGGGGTTTTCATATGTGTTGAGCGAGAGTACGATGTAGCCAGTGTGTTAGGAACTCAGGCAAGGGTCTGGAGGCAGATTTGGGAGTCAGCTCTCCACTTACCAAGTGGGCAGAATTAAATAGTTTACATGCAAGTACCTAATCTAACTCTGGACACAGGAAATTCCTACCTTTTCTCAACAGACACGTACTTACTCACTGCCTTGAAATCGGACCCAGCGCATAGCTGACCATCTACCAGGTTTCTGAAGTTGTAAATTACACAAGTGGAGATTGGCCATCTTGCTCCCCAGAACTGTCAATGGATTCAAACACCAGAGAGTTCTTGCCTCTCATTTATTGCCTACTCTGTGCCATGCACGTTTTTCTAACAAAAGGAAGTATCAAAACTCAAACTCCGAACCAGTTGCTATTGAATCAGTTCCACATGGAGAGACGCTCCTTGGGATTTTCAGCATTGTGACCTTCCAGGAGCAGAGCACCAGACTTTTCTCCTGAGCTGCCGTTGGGTGAGTTCAAGCTGCCAGTTTTTCAATTAAGCCTGGGACTCCTAAAAGAAAGAAGTGGTTATTTGGTGCCATGAAATACATTCAAGTAATATATGCTACTAGATGTTAGAGGAGGGGAAAGTTCAAGAGAATAGAAATTTGTAATTAAAAAGTAAAGTTCTTCCATGTTTACACTTTTAATATCACTCCTCAAAGATTTCAGGTAGCATAATGGTAAATGCTTGACTGTTAACCTCAAGGTCAGCAGTTCAAATCCATGGTTGCTCTAGTGAAAAAGATGAAAGAAGAAAGAAGTCTGCTTCTGTAAAGGTTTTCGGCCTGGGGAATGCTAAGAAGCAGTTCTATTCTTTTCTGTAGGGTCACTTTGAGTCAGAATGAACTTGACAGCAGTGAATTTAATATCACAATTTAAGGATAATGATGGCTCAAATATCATGGGTGTGTGTGTGCATGTGTGTGTGTGTGTGTGTGTGTGTGTGTGATGTCTATTCAGTTGTGTATAATATATACACAGGACAACATGCCAAAACTGTGTGGTGCTCACGAGTGGCCTCAGATTTCTAAATAATAAGGAGGCTTTTAGACATAAAGCACCAATCACTAAATGTGATTCCTCCATGAATACAAGGACCTTCCAGTCAGAAACTGGGCACATGTTATCACATAGAAAATAGTTTTTACTACTTGGATAATAGATTGAAGTAGACAGCATATAAAGAGCAGTCGTTTTCCCAGTTAAAAAACCAACTGAGTTGTTGTTGTTTGTTGCTGTTGTTATGTGCCGTCGAGTCGTTTGCGACTCATAGCAACCCTATGTACAACAGCCCTAAACCCTGCTCTACCCTGTGCCAACCACATTGCCTCTGACACACCCATCCC
>NW_006399843.1:8564327-8579545 GCF_000299155.1 Elephantulus edwardii | reverse complement strand
TAGAGATGAAAAAAATTTCTATGTAATACCTGCTATCCAGTGTAGATGACACATTTAAAAATGGGACAGTCACATGACAGGATGGTGTGTGGAAGATTGCATCTGTAAGCTGTCCCAGTGAAGATAGAAAACTCATTCATATGTACCCTCTGCCAGTCAACAGGTTCAGTGAGGGTCTACTCTACCTTCTGCTGGTCTCCTCTGCCAAGATGGTCAGTTAAGTGAACCACAAGTTTATGTGGTGCATAGCCCACTTGTACCATGGCTATGAGGACCATGAAGTCCCTTAGCCTGCCATCTATACCCCCTAAGTCACATGGCATGCTACATAGGCAAATGTCAAGGGTGAAAGGAGTCAAGATCTTAATATGCTTCCTCCCTTTCTGAGGCTTATTGCCAAAGTGATGAATTGGGAACTCCAAATTCATTAACACCTGTTGAACAATGTCCTAGCTGTTTTGGAAATACAAAGAATATCTTAACATCTTGTGCTAAACTGCCTTGTGCTGTTTTCAGAAACCAGAGGAGGAAAACGGCCAGTCTTAGTTTTTTGTCTCACCTCATATATATGCATAAGTATACACAGACAAATATGTGTTTTTATACAATTGTGGTATCAGAATTGGAGTAAGATTCATCAACAATTCACAATATGCAGATAACACAATCTTGCTTATAGCAAACTGTGAAGACTTGCACTCTTACTGATGAAGCTCAAAGACTGTAGCTTCCAACATAGACTACACCTCAGATTATATCTCAACATAAAGAAAACAAAACTTTTCACAAATGAACCATTAAGCAACATCATGGTGAACAGAGAAAAGTTTGAAATTGTCAACAATATTTCTTTTGTCAGCAATTTCTGTCCATCCACAATCAACACTCACGTATGGAAGCAGAAGACAAGAAATCGAATTATATATTTATTGCATTGGACCAATGTGCTGCAAAGTGTTAAGGAGCAAAATTATCACTTTAAAGATTAAGGTATGGCCTTTTCACTTCCTCCACATGCTTGTGAAAGTTGGACAATGAAGATGGAAGACTGAAGAATAGTTGATGCCTTTGAGTCATGACGTTAGTGAAGAACACTGAATATACTATCTACTGCCAAAAGAGCAAGCTTATCTGTCTGGGAAAAGTGCTTCTTATAGGGTTACACAATGTAATGGGGGCGGGGGCAGGTGCAAAAGAAAGGGGAACGATCTACCATGAAAAACAATGTATATGAATTTTGTAAGTAAACCAGAATTTTTTTTAAAAAATAAACCCACATGAAACAGTAAATAAAATGATGACTGACAGAAAGTGGGGGGTGGGGGAAGAAGGAGGAGGAAAAGAATGAGGTGAAGGAGGAGAGACTTCTTTTCCTATTTTCGGGTGTTTTATCTGAAGGAACCAGTCCCTGGAGAAGCACATCATGCTTAGAAAAGTAGAATGTCTGCAACAAGGATTGGCAGAGGGGCTGCAACAATAGACTTAGGCTCAGCAAAGATTGTGAGGACGGCACAAGATTGAGCAAGTTTCTTTTCTGTTATACCAAGGTTCTATGAGCCACCCATATTTCAAGGACACCTAATAACAATTACAACATATGGTACATATTATTCCAAAAAATATTGGCAGACTGCATTTTTTAACCACTACATTTTATAATTTTTATTTCTATAACTGAGGAAAGATCATATAAAACACAAGTATGAAACACAGTAGAAATGAGTTATTATAAGCAAATCAACAAAAACAAAAATAAGAAGACAGCAGAGTGGATTATATTTGGGGGTAGGGGGTGGGGTTTGGGGAGTTGCGGGGGGATTGTGTACCAATGAGGGAGTTTTTCTTTTGCTTTTCAAGGAGAGGAGCAAATGGGGAGGGGAGGGGTTTGTGCGGGGAGAAGGGTGCAACAATGAATGAATGGAATTCCAAAATCTCTGTAGATGTTCATTGAAATGAAAAATAAAGAAACTAAATTAATAAAAAAATACTAAATATCATATTAAAATATAATTTGTAAAAGTAAAAAAAAATAAGAAATTGATCCTTATCGTTGGACTAACAATATGACAGAGAAAAGAATGAAATTGTTAATGATTTTATCTTGCTTGGATTAACAATCAACTCCCTTGGAATCATCAATCAAGAAATCAAAAGAAGTATTGAATTGGGAAAGTCTGCTATTAAAGACCTCCCCAAAGTAGCAATGACGATTTCAGATTAAAGACTAAAATGGGCCTGATTAAGGTCATGGTCTTTAAATAATGCCATCTGTGAGCTGGATGATGAATAAGGAAAATCAAAGAAGAATCAATGCCTTTGCGTTATGGTGTTGGAGAAGATGACTGATTATCCCACGAACAAAAAGATTATTCCAAGAACAAAAAGAGATACATTGAGTAAGTATAATCAGAGGTTTTCTTAGCAGCAATGATGGTACAGCATTGTTTCACATACTTTGGGCATATTGTACTTCAAGTCCTCCTCACTTTCAACAAGTAAGTTTGTGTCATCTGCGTAATTCAGGTTTCTATGGGATACTAATTTACTTGTTTTCAATTAGTAGACATTGTCTTGGATGTGCTCACCTGTCTATACCAGGAAATTTGGAGGACAGTTGTCTGGCCAATGGATTGGAAGGGGTCCGTACTTGTTCCCATTCCAAAGAAAGGAGATCCAACTAAGTTGGAAACTATCGAACAATATCATTAATATCACATGTAAGCAAATTACTGCTTAAGATCGTTCAAAAATGGCTACAACAGTACATAGAAAACTGCCAGAAGTTCAAGCAGGATTATTTTAGGTGATTTTTTATATATTGCTCTGATTTATTTACAAAGTTTGAATGCATTATTCTTCACAAAAGATCCTTCCCATTTCCTTCACCCCACCCACCCATGAAATTGTGCAGCCCCTTGATTAACACCCTACCCCATCCTCATGCCTCTATTTCTACCCTTTCCCCCCACCTTGGTTCTTCATACTCCTTCTGCAATAATGGCTTTATACAATAAAGTCCTTGTGGGACTGATCAAGAAGGATTTAGAAGAGGTTGTGGCACCAGCGATATCATTGCTTATGTCAGATGGATCCTGGCTAAAAGTAAAGAATATCAGAACAATGGCTATTTGTATGTACTTTGTTGACTTTGCAAATTCATTCAACTGTATGGATCATAACAAATTACGGCTAACATAGAGAAGAACGTGAATCCCAGAGCACTTAATTGTGCTCATTCATATGAAGGCTATTGATATATGTGAAGGCTGTTGTGTGAACAGAACAAGGGAGGACGGAATGGTTTAATATTAAGAAAGGTGTGCATCAGGATTGTATCTTCCTTCCATACTTATTCAATTTGTATGCTGAGCAAATCATTTGAAAAGCTAAAATTTATTAAGAAGAATGTGGCATCAGAATCAGAAGACTCATCAACAACCTTCATTATTCAGATGACACACAACCTTGCTTGCTGAAAGTGAGGAGGACTTGGAGAGCTTGTGGCAGAAGATCAAAGACTGCAGCCCTCAATATACATTATACCTCAATGTCAAAATCCTCACCGAAAACGAAAATCCTCACCGATGGACCAATAGGCAAATTATAACAGATGGTGAAATGTTGAAATTGTCAAATGACTTCATCTTCCTTGGATCCACAATCAACATCCTTGATACCAGCAGTCAGGAAAATCAGGAGATGTATTGCAACTTGACAGCAACTAACAGCAGTATCATGGTTGTATACTTTGATTTATCGTATGCAAGCAGTATCTCTCGACCTTCTTCCAATATGAAAAAGAAAAAATGTCACCTTCTTGATAGAAGGTGTGTGGGGGAACCTCCACCAAATTGCAATATATTTTAGATGCTTTATTGTATGCAAGTCTAAGGGCAAACTACTTCTCCCTAGGTTTGCCTGAGAGTCATAATCTGTTTATAATTAATACTTTTCTTGATGGCAAAAGGCAAAGCCACATGGCGAGTCTAAAGGTCAGAAAAACTCAAATAGAATTTGAATTTAAGTGAAGAATAAAAAAGGAATGAGGATTCTCATTCTAGATCTCAGCCTTTCATGAAACAAGTGTTTCAAAAGATCTAATATATTCTTAACTCATTTCCCTCTCTTTCCCCCTGCTTAACCTCCCCAATTTTCTTGGTTGTGTATTTATATTCTTTCTATTGGTTACCTTTATGACTAAATTGTTAGTGTTGTTTTCATGTATTGTTGAGTCAGAACTAATTCATAGCTCACCCTTCCTTGGGTTTTGAGAGGCAGAGAATTACATGAAAGGAGATTATGCACCATTCTCTCAGAGTAACTGGTAGATTTGAACCCTGTGCCCTTTGGTTGGAAACACAACTTACTACTAAGCCACCAGAGTTCTCTATTATGACTACATAACATACTTAAATACCTCATTCTTGATTTACTAAGTCATATATCACATATGGACTCCTTGTTAACTAACAATAAGAATAATGAATTCATTTACCCTTTATCCTATGTTTATCTCTAATTCCTAAGTTTTGTTAATTATATTACTATTTTAAGGAGCTCTAGGGATCTAATGGGTAAGAAGTTGTGCTGTCAGCTCAAAGGCATGAGATTCAAACCCACCAGCTGTTTCTTGTGAGATTTTCAGCGTAAGTTCTTTTATACTATCTTTTAATTTCTTTCCTTTAATCCTTTACTAAACAGGTTAGTTCTAAAACTAAAACATGTAAGTCACATTTGCAATATTATGATTGTGTAGAACCAAGTAGGATTATCAAGACCATTAAATAAGAAGTATGATTTAGTGTAAAGCTCTCATGGATCTTGTGTTATTTTATTTCTCGTGTCCTAAGTGACTAAGGCACAATTCCATCACTTCTAAGAGTAATCTTATTGTTTCTGTTGTCCCTTGGTGTTCCCTGTCCTGGTTATTTTATATTGTAAGGATTGCTCTTGTTGAGGTATTGTTTTCAAAAAGGACACATGGTCTTTTTCTTTAAAAACAAAAGCTATAATTTTGACTAGTCACAAAATTCTTCATTCAAAAAAGTTTCCCCTCTGATAGCAGAAAGATTCAGGTGTACTCCCCTAAAATACACCTCCTCAGAATTCTATCAATGATGTTAACCTGAGTTTTAGGATCTTTTCTCATCCCCATCCCCTTATCCTGGTGTATAAACCAAAATATCAAAACCTGTGTCATGCAGTGAACACCTACTATTAAGCAACCCTTTGATTCCAAAGTTGGAATTCTTTCTGAAAGGAGACCATCCAGCTGTCTCCCACTGAGCAGAGAATGGACTAAAATTGTCAACATTTGGCTATAGAGCTGACAAAAAATGAACTGTGCCATCATGGATCCCCTTGGCTCTAGTGCACTAAAATTTTATTATAGATGAGGTATAAATCTTTTCTGCCTTTTGTTTTTATTTAAGTGAGGCTCATATATTCTAAATTATTTAGGTGTTAAGTTTGTCTTGTACTACAACTCAGATAGATGGTCATTGTGAGTGGCCTACGACTCGATGGCACTTAACAACAGAGAGAGACCAGTTGGCCTAGTAGACCGAAAGTGATTCTACCAAGCCACAGGTGGGTGACTCTAACCCGTGGCCCTTAGGCCTGTCTTTAATTGTTTTTGGTGAACCATTCTTCTAGGTCGTATAACCTTGGTGTGTCCATTTACCATACAGAGGTAACTTGTGGTTGCTGTGAAGTTGAACACTGTGATGCTGACGTGTCAAATGCGATAATGGTTACCCATGGTGCACAGAGTTTGGTGGCACTCCCCAATTAAAACAAGTTCAGAAGCAGGAGTGACATCCACTTCTATAAATAGCTTACCTCGGGAAATGCTACAAACATGGAGGAAGGATGAAAGTCATGCAACTGTCGAGGATTTTCATTCACAGGGTCGCTATGAGTCACCGACGACTCGACAGCACTTAACAACAACAACTCAGATAAAAATATAGAGCGTTTCCAGAAATCTATAAGTCTTCCTCAACCCTATCCCTATTTATACCACCTGTCTTGGAGAAAATTCAACTAGAGTGCTTCTTAAAGTCAAAATGGCAAAAATTTCCTCTCACATACTTTGGGCAGGATAGGACAGGTTTGGATCTGTTTTTCATAGGGTTGCTGTGAGTTAGATTCAACTCAGTAGTGCCTACAGTCAGCAACGTGAATGTTGTTGTTATGAGCCATTGAGTTGGAACCAACTCATAGGTGACTCTCCAGTGGGTTTTCAGAGGTAGTGATTCGCACTGGTGGAGATGGCTCAGCCTTCTCCTGCAGAGTAGCTGGTAGATTCGAACCTTTGGGCTGGCGGTACAGTTTTTTATCACTAGGTCATCAGTTGAATATATTTATATTCATAGGGCATGTATAGTCATAAAGTAAATCTATGACTGTATATGTCCTATGAGCATGTATGTGTATGCAGAAGAGATTGAGATTACTGATAGCCTCAGCTTGCTTGAACACTCAAAATCAACACTCTTGGCACCAATAGTCAAGAAATCAAAAGACAAATTGCATTGGGAAAGTCTGCTGTCAGGGACCTCTCTTGAGTACTGAACGGCAATGGTGTCAGTATAGAGACTAATATGTGCCTGATTCAGGCCATGATCTTTGCAATTATTTGCTATGCATCCTAGAGCTGGACATTAGCTAAGGATGACAGAGAAGAAGAATCCATGCCTTTGAGTTGTGGTGCTCGAGAAGAGTGTTGAAAATACCATGTACAGCCAGGAGAACAAATAGGTCTGACTTGGACTGAGTGAAACCAGGCTGTTCCTTGGAGGCAAGGGTTTTGAAGCTCCATCTTACATACTTTGGGCACATGACCATGAGGTCCTTGGAGAGGGACATCATGCTTGGAAGGGTGGAGGGACAGTGCAAGAGAAGGAATAAGCTGGATGAGATGCATTGACTCAGTGACAGGAGAAATGGGATTGCATCTGTTGGAGTCAATGAGATTGGCTCAGGATAAGGGCATGTTTCAGAGCAAATTAATGTGCATAGTGTCTCTATGACTCTATGTCTCTGACTGGAAGAGATCTGTATTTGTTCCCATTCCAAAGATAAGTGACCCAACAGAGTGTGGAAACTATAGAACAATATTATTGATTTCAAATGCAAGCAAGATTCTGCTGAAGATTATCCAAAAAAGACTGGAACAGCACATCAGCAGAGGTCCAGGCTGGGTTTAGAAGGGGTTGTGGTACTAGGGATATTGTAGCTAATGTTAGATGGAACTTGGCTGAAAGCAGGGAGTATCAGAGGAATGTCTATCTGTGTTTCATTGATTATGCAAAGGCATTTGACTGTGTGGATCATAACAAACTGTGGCTGACTCTGAGAAGAATGGGAATCCCAGAACACTTGATTGTGCTAATGTGAAACCTATACTTGGACCAAGAGGCAGTTGTCAGAAGAGAGCAGGGAAACACCGCATGGTTCAAAATTGGGAAGGGTGTACGCCATGGGTGTGTCCTGTCTCCATACCTTTTCAACCTATATGCAGAACAGATCATCCAGGAGGCTGAGTTCTATGAGGAGAAATGTGGCATCAGGATTAGTGGTAGATCTATCGACAATCTGTGTTATGCAGATGACACAACCCTGCTTGCTGGAACTGAGGAGGACCTGAAGTGCTTGCTGCTGAGGTTCAGGGACTGCAGCCTTCAATATGGATTGAGGCTCAATGTCAAGAAGACAAAGATTCTCACCACTGGACCAATTGGTAGCATCCGGATGGATGGTGAAGAGATTGAGATTGTTCACAGCTTTAGTCAGCTTGGCTCCACAATCAACACTCTTGGCACCAGCAGCCAGGAAATTAAAAGACATATTGTGATGGGAAAGTATGCTGTTAGGGACCTCTCTAAAGTACTGAAGAGCAATAGCGTGTCTCTGGAGACTACGGTGCGTCTGGTACAGGCCATGGTCTTTGCAATCACTTGTTATGCGTCAGAGAGCTGGACAATGACCTGGGAGGATGAAGGAGAATTGATGCTTTTGAGCTTTGGTTTTGGAGAAGAGTGTTGAGGGTACAATGGACTGCTAAGAAAACAAACAGATTCATCCTAGAGAGGGTTAAATCGGGCTGCTCCTTGGAGGCAAGGATTCTGAGGCCTCATCTGACATATTTTGGTCATGTTGTAAGGAGAGACTGGTCCTTGGAGAAGGGCATCATGTTTGGGAAGGTAGAGGGCAGGCTCAGGAGGGGAAGACCCTCTGGGAGGTGGATTGATTCGGTGACTGGGGCAATTGGGATGAGTATGTCACATACAATGAGATTAGCACAGGACAGAGCAGAGTTTAGAGCTGTTGTACATAGGGTCGCTATGAGTCGCAAGTGACTGGATGGCACATAACAACAACAACAGTGTCTCTAAGTCACAGGTGAGTTGACGACACATAACAACAACAACAACAACATATATATTTTATGTAGTAATTTCTATATGTTGAGGGAGGAGCTCAATGCTAAAATTTTCATCTTCTATGAGGATTTAATTTCTGGTCTCTACACCTTCATGGCCAATCCAGCTGATAATGAAGGTGTGCGTGGTAAGATGGTGTGTACTAGGCTCAGAAAAGCTTCCAGACTGTGAAGAAAGTTCTGGTTATCTGCTTCTGAAACAAATCAACCAATGCAAACACAGTCACGGGAACTTCTTAGATACAACTGAATTCTTTGTGGGATTGAACCACTGGGCCTGAAAGATCAGAATCATAGTCTCAGAAGACATCTTTATCAATTGGTGTAATAAAGCACATAAGTAAAATATTCTATGTTGTTATTTGATGAGCACTATCTAGAATCTTAAAAGTTTATGAGCAGCTATCTAAATACAACAACATTGGTCTTTGCCCAGCTGGAGCAAAGGAGAGTAAAAATATCAAAGTCTCAAGGGATGAAGTAGTCAAAAGGATAATGGTTACATGATCCACAACCTCCTCTACCCAGAGGACCAGAAGAACTCAATGGTGCCGGGTTGCCCCTATTCACTGTTATGACCAGAGAAACAATGTATATTCAGCATAGAATGGGAGAAAAATGTAGAGTAAAACTCAAATGTGTAATAAAGATCAGTTATTGGTTTGGTAGATACTGGAGAAACTACCAAGATTATCACTTTAAGTTGTAGAGGACCTCTTGAGACACCTTTAAATAAACAATAACACCCACATATAATGTGCTTCTGAGAAAAATAAACTAGACAAAATGGACAATATTTTTCCAAAAGCATAGGTAAGATGATAGGAAGACACAGAGAAACAACAAAAGAAGCAGGGAACTCAGAAGGAAATGAGAACAGTACTGACACTTGGGGAGATTGCAATTAATGTCACAGAACAAGTCGTGTGTGAATTAATGAATGGAACAATAGAAAAAGAATTTAACATGCAAATTTTCACCTGGAATACTATAAAATGTTTCTCATTTTTTAAATTAACCAATGAGAACTATGCAGCTCTAACTTTTCATTTTTTTATTAATATACATTGTATTTTACTTCATGCACATGGTATTTTATATGGTCATTAAACTTACTTTTATCATTAAAATTACATACCCCTGGTGGCTTAGTGGCAAGAAGCCCAGCTTCAGTCCCTAAGGCATGCAGTTCAAGGCCACCAAGAGTTCCACGGGAGAAGGATGGGCAATCTCCTCCCATGAGATTAAACTGCTGGAGGGTCAGCTACAGGTCAATGCTGACCCTTTGTATACTACAATATTTGAAAAGAAGGGGTAATGGTGAGCACAGATTAATGGTGAATGATTTCATAAAATACAATGTATGGAAATGAAAGCATGAAACACAAAGTGAATTAGGAAAGTGTGAAATAAAATGTATACAAAATTTTGTATGCAAACCAATAAAAAAATTAGAAAAAAATTTAAAAATGCTGAAGAGTAAATATATATATTTTACTGAATCTTGATTGCATGTTCTATCGATCTCTGCAAAAGTTGGTAGAAATCTTCTGTTTCCTCTTTTGGCTCTGGTTGTTAGTACATATATCTGAATCATAGTAGTATTACTTGTATGCATATGGTTATTATTCTGTCACACACAGTCTTTTATTTCAAGACAGATCTAGAAATTACTTTTTTAACTATGAAAGCAACCCCATTTTTCCTCACCTTTTCATCTCCAGCATAGTCATATGACTCAAAATGTCCCATGCCAGTCCATCTCATCTCACCAATACTTATTATGTCAATATTTATGTGTTCCATTTCTTCCTTAACAATATCCAGTTTTCCTACGCTCATGGTTCTCAAAATCCATGTTTCAATTACTAGTGTCTTCTTCTAACTGTTCCTCCTCCTTTGTGTTTCCATGCTTGAGGGCTCCACCTCAGCTGCCCTATCTGCTAGTCTAATTTTGCTCTATTGTAGATAGGGTTTTTGAAAGCCTGCTATTTTAGAAGTGGATGGCCAATCCTCCTTCTTATTTTGTCTTAATCTAAATGTTCAGATTTTAACAGTATCTTACAGACAAGCATATTACGGAAAAGAACAGATGAAAGATATTTCTCCAATTGCAGAAATAACCAATAGTTTCAGTGTTGTCCCCACCCTTGACATGTGTGTCTTGACCCACCCATTTCCCTGCTCCAAAAGCATTCCCTTCAACTCTCATCTACTCAATTCAATACCTATCTCCTGCTATCCATGTTTTCTGGGCTTCTGTGATCCTAAACATCTCTAGCTGCTGCCAGTTAGTTATGCTGTGACCAGTGTCTCTTGAGTTTAGGAATCTGTAAGTTCAATTACCAAAATTGGTAAGGGTGTACATCAGGGATGTGTCCTATCTCCATACCTTTTCAATCTATAAGCAGAACATACAATTTATGAGGCTAGGCTCTATTAGAGAAATGTGGCATCAGGATTGGAGGAAGACTCAGCAGCTATTTGCATTATGCAGATGACACAACCCTTCTTGCTGAACCTGAGGAGGACCTGAAGTGCTTGCTGCAGAAGGTCAAGAAGTGCAGCCTCCAATATTGATTGAAGCTCAACATCAAGAAAACAGAGATTCTCATCACAGAGCCAATTGACAGCATCATGATAGATGGTGAAGAGACTGAGATTGTTAATAGCTTCAACTTGCTTGCCTCCACAATCAACACTCTTGGTACCAGCAGCCAGGAAATGAAAAGAAGTATTGATTGCATCAGCAAAGTTGGCTGTCAGAGAACTCTCCAAGGTACTGAAGAGCAATGATGTCAGTCTGCAGATTAAGGTGTGCCTGATTCAAGGCTATGGCCTTTGCGATCACTTGCTATCGATCATAGATCTAGACAATGACTAGGGATGATAGAAGGAGAATTGATTCCTCTGAGCTGTGGTGCTGGAGAAGAGTATTGAATAGACCATTGACTGCTAAGAGAACAAACAGGTTTGTCCTGGAGAGAGTGAAGCCGGGCTGCTCCTTGGAGGCAAGGATTCTGAAGCTTCGTCTGACATACTTTGGACATGTTACAAGGAGGGACCAGTCCTTGGAGAGGGAAGTTATGCTTGGGAGGATGGAGGGACAGTGCAGGAGAGGAAGACCCTCAATGAGATGCATTGATTCAGTGACTGGGGTAATGGGGGTAGGTGTGTCAGAGACAGTGGGGTTGGCACAGAATAGAGCACAGGTTTAGGACTGTTGTATGTAGAATCACTATGAGTTGCAGGTGACCAAACAGCACATAGCAAAAACAACAACAACAACAAAAATTTTATAATTTTTGTCCAAAGGCTACAACTACACTTAATATTGTACAATTCTATTAGTTTTCTCTAAATTAATGTTTACACTCTTTTTTTATTTTCAGAGGTTTTTAAAGAAGAGTATCATTTATAAACAGAATCTATTTGAAATTTGTGTAATGTGACAATCAGACATGACAAATTTCTTTTCTTATAAAAACCACAAACTGGGAACAATATAAATCTTACCAGAAGGTGAATGAATATAAAATAATATATATACATACAACAGAATACTACTTGGGACGGGGAGGGAAGAACAACCAAGATATGGATGATGTTCAAAATATCTTAAGCAAAAGAATACAGATACAAAAGGACAAAGACAAAGAGAAAGAGAGAGAGAGAGAACATGTGTGTGCATTGGTGTAGTGTGTAGGGAGTTGCTCTGTGAACCCAAAGTTTATGCCTCTCTGGAGTTTAGAATCCGCTGAAGAAAGATGAACAATCTCCTCCCATGCAGTTTACTGTCTCAAAAATCTACCAGAAACTTAGTGGTGAGTTGCTTCTGACTCAACAACAAGGATTTTGAGTATATATATATTTGAGTGTGTGTGTGTGTGTGTGTGTGTGTGTGTGTGTGTGTGTGTGTACAAAAACAAATTAATTTAAATAATTTTGACAGACAAAAACAATTATTTAAAGACTGTTGCTGGTTTTTGTTAGCTGCTGCCAACTGAGTCAAAGCAATCCTATATGGTAGAGAGTAAAAAAGGTCCACTGCATAGGGTTTTCTTGGATAAAGTCTGTAAAGAAAAGACGATCACCAGGCCTTTCTTAAGGAACTACTGTGGATGTTTGAACCACATTAAAATTGTGCAAATTGTATCTACCATCCTTGATGTTATAAGCCCAATAGCAGCTACATTACCATGATTGGTACTAGAAGTCCAAGTATAGACTTTTGAAATTTATACTACATATATACATGAAATAAAACAAGAAAACTGACCAAAGAAGAAATAGAAATACTTAGAAAAAACAGAAGGTAAGTATAACCAAATAAGCAATAAGAGAGAGAAGATTAATGGGACATGGGACTATCATTACTGTTATGTGTCTTTCTTCTGCTATTAAAAAGTATTTTTCCATTGTTCTTTGATTTCATGTCTTCTATTTTCTTTAATCTTTCCTTCTGAAAATTTAATTATTCAGACTGTAGACCATCATATGCCATGTCTGAACTTGTCCAACATCTTTCCAAGCTTTCCTGGTGCTCTTTTAAGTTTGGGTAAAAAATAGAAACCTAATTTTATCTTCAACTGTGCAGGCAGTTGTTCTGTTTTGGCATCTTGGTCATATTTATTCTAATCACATTATGTCTAGAGGTCAGATGGACTGAAATCTGTGCTGTTGGGTTTTGGCTGGCACAGGATGTAACCAATGCCACAAGAGTATGAGAAACAGCTATTAAGTTTAGAATAGCCTAGGTTGTGGTTCTGGGTTTACAAAGTTCATGGGGAAAATATCCCATAAAATAGACATGGTTTGTAATTTTCATTCAGCCTGCTCTCTGTCAGTTATGAAGCTAAAGAGTGTCCCTCTCATTAAGTGTAAAACTCCCTTTAAGAGTAAAGCATATGAAATCTTTGTTGTAAAGTCAAAAAAGTACACTATAAGGCAATTTAAATAATAGGTATTTTTAAAGCAATATGATTATATTTGTAAATTATAAGATTTCTATGAACAATATTAATTTAAGCCTTTGAGGTTGAGATAATGAAAACCAAATTTACCATATTTTTTCCCTACTGATTACCAACTTGTAACAGCTGTTAAACTAATTGATTTATAATATCTTCTCTCATGAGCCACTGTTTAGGAAAGAATAAAATAGTGAAACAGTGGATTAGAAATGTGTAGCAGGATTTGGAAGAGTTTTGGTATCTGGATCCCTATATTTTACCTGAGGCTCCGTGCCTTTGTAAACAAATCTTCTTTGCTTTATATCTAATCAACTTATTTCTCCTTAATTTAAAGACTCTTCCTACAAAATTGAACCAATTTCCATTTTCTCTTCCCCTCTGCTTTTACTCTAACTTCTGAAAACCTGTTATTATAATAGATCCTAGCATTTACTAAGAAGGAAACAATAAATTCAATTCAAGAAGAGAGAGCCTATCCCAAAAGGAATCTTATAACTTCATTAATTTCTATCTATAAGTGTCTTCAGATCGTGTCTTTGGAAGACTCTTTGGCAACGGATTTAGAAAATCCACACAAAATTGGACGAAATATAATTTCAAGTTGAATTATATGGATGAACTTAGCAGAGACCCAGTTTGTGTGTGCTTACTCAACCAGCTGGTATATGCTATTACAGCTTGTCTGTTTGGTTAATGTACAAATTCACTGCTGAACTTCA
The DNA here is from genome assembly GCF_000299155.1 of Elephantulus edwardii. NCBI lineage: Eukaryota > Metazoa > Chordata > Mammalia > Macroscelidea > Macroscelididae > Elephantulus > Elephantulus edwardii. Next base: position 8,565,407 of record NW_006399843.1, on the reverse strand, counting down.
CTAAATATAACTAAGAATTCAGCAACATTTTGACATAGTTTAGATAAAGGAATTTCAATTTGGAGAATTGTTAACTATATGCAGGCATCCATTCCCAAAGTCCCTGGGGAGGGTGCCAAAAATTCCTCCTCATTGACACTTTAAGACAAATGTTGATAAAGAAAAATGTCTTCGAGAAATTCTCTGATGGATGTTCTATGTGAATAGAAAAGTTGACGAAATGTTGTTGTTAGTAAGAGCAATTGAATTGATCCTGACTTATAGTAACCCTATGTGAGCTAGAATGAAACACTGCTTACTCCTGTGTCATCTACAAAAAGTGTTGCTAGGCCTGCATCCATTATTTCACTCACTGTGTCAACTCATTGAGAATACATATACATGTATACATTGCATGGTTCAAAATCAGGAAGGGTGTCTGTCAGGAATGTATTCTATCTCCACACCTTTTCAATCTGTATGCAGAACAGATCATCTGGGACGCTGGGCTGTACGAGAAGGAGTGTGGCATCAGGATTGGAGGATTAGTCATCAACAACCTGTGTTATTCAGCTGACACAACTCTGCTTGCTGAAACTGTGGAGGACTTAAAGTGCTTGCTGCTGAAGGTCAAGAACTACAGCCTTTAATATAGATTGAAGCTCAACATCAAAAAAACAAAGCTTCTCCTCACTGGGCTGATTGGCAGCACCATTATGGATGGTGAAGAGTTTGAGATTATTAACAGTTTTAGTTTTCTTGGCTCCACAATCAACACTCTTGATACCAGCATCCAGGAAATCAAGAGATGAATTGCACTGGGAAAGTCAGCTTCCAGGGATCTCACCAGAGCACTGAAGAGCAATAATATCAGGCTGGAGACTAACGTGCACCTGATCCAGGCCATAGTCTTTGCAATTGAGTGCTACACATCAGAGAGCTGGACAATGACTAGGGATGATAGAAAAAGAATTGATGTCTTTGAGCTGTGGTGCTGGAGAAGAATGCCGAATACACCATGGACTGCTAGCAGAACAAACAGGTTTGTCCTGGAGAGGATGAAGCCAGGCTGCTCCTTGGAGTCAAGGATTCTGAAGCTTC
>NW_006399843.1:8558133-8563662 GCF_000299155.1 Elephantulus edwardii | reverse complement strand
AACAACAACAACAACAACAGCCTTTTGAAAATTTATTTACAATATTTTGCTTTGTCTAGTAAGGTCAGTTTCTATAGTTGCCATTTATGTTGTTGAGAAAAATAAGTATTTTCAATTAATAAGATATTTGTCTTTTAAATTTCTATCGTGCGATGTCCTATCATCTAGCACCAAGGCCATAGTTTTCAAGTAATAAAACAAGGCCGTATTTTCCAAGCGCTTCAGGTCCTCCTTAGTTTCAGCAAGCGGGGTTGTGTCATCTGCATAACACAGACTGTTGATGAATCTTCCTCCAATCCTGATGCCACATTCCTCCTTGTACAGCCTAGAGTCCTGTATGTTTTTGCATACAGATTAAAAAGGTATGGAGACAGAATACATCCCTGGCAGATACCGTTCCTGATTTTGAACCATGCATTTGAATCTTTTGTCTAATTCTTATACTTCATCATTTCTTTCAATTTATTTAGCTAGTTTACATTCAAAAGCAAGTTTCAGAATCTCTTTTGACACTGTTTTGGTCTTTTCTTTATTTCCTATCTTCTCCCCCTTCTCCCCAATTTACTTTGAAATGAACCTATTGTTTCAGATTGTTAATTGTCACCCATATAATGTCTAATGACCTTCTGCTTTATGTATAATGTTCTTGATAACATTCTAAAACTCATCTCATTTTCATATATTTAATTCATCAAATATGTTCCTGGGACTATCTTTAAATTCAAGTGGGATGTACTAAAGTTGTGCTTTGACTCTTGCAGAGTTTTAAAAGTTTTCTTTGGTTCAACTTGAACTTGAATGTAAGCAATTGATAGTTCTGCCATTGGACACTGGCTTTATTCTGACCTTTTATATTGAATTTCTCCATTATCTCTTTCCATAGATGAAATGGATATTATTTCTATGTATTCCATTTAGTGAGGTCAATTTTTATAGTTACCATTTATATTGTTGCGAAAAATGAGTATTTTAAAGTGATAAGGTATTTGTCTTTCAAATGTCTATCATGCAATGTCCTATCTTCTATCACCAAGTAGTAACTTTTCTTCTCTTTTTTGTTGTTAATTTTCATATTTGAGTCATAAGAAGTTATCAGTGCATCTTGATTTCATGTTTGGTCTGTTTCAGACTATAGAAGTTGGTAGAGCTCTTCAATTTCCTCATCACTGGAGCTAGTGATTAGAGTGTGAGTTTGAATAATAGTCATTAACTTGGTTATCTGCTACAATAGAGATGACACAAATGGCTAGTTTTAGCAAATAGGAATTTATTCTCTTATAGTTTAGGAACTATAAGTCCAAATTGATGGTGGCGGCTCTAGGACAAAGTTGTCTCTGTGTTTTAATTTTCTAGAATAGGAACATTTATCCAAAGTTTGGGATTTACCCTTAGCTTTTCTGTCTGGGCAAGACTGAGGTCTTCTTTGTCCCTACTGTCTTCTCTCTCCTTTTATCTCTCACAAGACAAAAGATGATTGAGGGCACAGCCAATAGAAACTCCCCTGACATCAGATCAAGACCCTGATGAGATTAAGAATTACTGGTAGTGATTGTTGTTATGTGCCATTGCGTAGCCTGCGACTCATAGTGACCCTATATACAACAGCCCTAAACCCTGCTCTATCCTGTGCCAATCTCACTGTCTCCAACATACCTACCTCATGACCCCAGTCACTGAATCAATGCATCTCATTGAGAGTCTTCTTCTCCTGCGCTGTCCTGCCACCCGCCCATTTCCAAAGTATATTAGATGAAACTTCAGAATCCTTGCCTCCAAGGAGCAGCCTGCTCTCATCCTCTCTAGGACAAATCTGTTTTTCTCCTACTTGACCATGGTATATTCAATACTCTTCTGCAACACCACAGCTCAAAGACATTAACTCTCCTTCTAGCATCACTAATCATTGTCCAGCTTTCTGATGCATGGTAAGTAATTGCAAAGACCATGGCCTGTATCAGATGCACCTTAGTCTCCAGACTGACATCTTTGCTCTTTCTTACTTTGGAGAGATCTCTGACAGCAGACTTTCCCAATGCAATTCATCTTTTAATTTGCTGGCTGCTGATACCAAGAGTGTTGATTGTGGAGCCAAGCAAACTAAAGCTGTTGACAGTCTCAATCTCTTCACCATCTATCATGAAGCTGCCAATTGGCCCAGTGGTGAGAATCTTTGTTTTCTTGATGTTGAGCTTAAATTTAGATTGAAGTCTATGGTTTTTGACCTTCTGCAGAAAGTGCTTCAGGTCCTCCTCAGTTTCAGAAAGCAGGGTTGTGTCATCTGCATAATGCCGATTACTGATGAATCTTCCTCCAATCCTGATGCTACAGTTCTCCTTATAGAGCCCAGCCTCCTGGTTAATCTCTTCTGCATATAGACTGAAAAGGTATGGAGATAGGACACATGCTTGGCGTAAACCCTTCCCAATTTTGAACCATGCAGTATTGCCTTCTCTTTTCTGATGACTGCCTCCTGGTCCAAGTATAAGCTTCACATAAGCACAATCAAGTGTTCAGGAATTCCCACTCTTAGAGTCAGCCGGTTTGTTGTGATCTACACAGTCAAACACTTTTGCATAGTCAATGAAGTACAGATAGACATTCCTCTGGTACTCTCTGTTTTCAGTCAAGATCCATCTGACCTTAGCTATAATATCCCTATTACCATATCCTCTTCTAAACCCTATCTGCCCTTCAGGCAGTTCTCTGTTGATGTGCTGTTCCAGTCATTTTTTGGATAATCTTCAGCAGAATCTTGCATGTGATATCAATGATATTGTTTGATTAAACCTGTACTCTGTCAGGTCACCCTTCTTTGGAATGGGAACAAATATGTATCGTAGTACTAGATTGAAAAAAAAAAAAAGTACTAGTAGTGCCTAATGCATAAGTCTGCTAATCAAATTGTTAGCCAATCAAAGCCACCAGCCATTCTGGGGAAGAAAGTTGGACAGTTACCTTTTATAAAGGTTATTTATTTATTTAATTGTTATTGTATTATTTTTACGTGTACCATCAAATCAGATCTGACTGGTACAGGAGGAGATTGCCTCCTCCTTCTCCAGCAGAGCATCTGGTGGATTTGAACCACGTACCTCTGGGATTGCAGTGCAGCGTCTTGCCACTAGGCCACCAGAGCTCCCTCTTTTATAAAGTTTCATGGTCTTGGAAATCCATTGGAATGTTTCTGTGAGTGTCAATCAATTTGCTATAGTGAATCTGGTTTTTCAGTTTAATGATTAGATTAAGGGTGTTACAAGGGTGTGCATACATTTAGATGGTGGTTTTGGTTTCTTTAAGGTGCGTTCCCATCAGTGGACTTGCAGGGTCAAATGGCATTTCTCTTTCCAACTTTTTTGAGAAAGTGCCCAACCTTCCATAGTGGTTACACCAGTTTACATTCCCACCAGCAGTGAATAAGGGTTCCAATCTTTCTGCAAACTCACCAGCATTTGTTATTTGTTGCCCTGTTGAACTTTGCTATTGTTGCTATGGTGAAATAATGTCTTATAGTTGTTTTGATTTGCATATCTAAAAGTTAGTTTCTAGGAATTTGTCCATTTCCTCTATGTTTTCAAATTTATCAGAATATAGTTTCTCATAGCATTCTGATATTATCTATTTCATCAGATTCTGTTGTGATGTCACCTCTGTCATTTTTTTTTCCTCTGTCATTTCTTAATGGAGTTATCTGTGTCTTCTTTTTTTTCTTTTATTAAGTTTTCTAGTGGTTTGTCAATTTTATTAAAAAGCAGCTTCTGGTCTTATTGATGGTTGTAATGCTTTTTGTTTTGTTATGTTTTCTATCTTACTGATTTCAGCTTTTGTCCTTATAATTTCTTTTCTTTTAGAGGCTGTAGGTTTAGATTGTTCTTCTGTTTGATGAAGGTGTTGAGTTAGATCATTAATGTTTCTTCTTTCTTCTTCTTCTTTTTTTTTTTTTAATGTGTGTGCCTATTACTTTGAACTGCCCTCTTAGAACAGCCTTAGCTGTTTCCCAGAGATTTTGGTATGTTGTATTTTCACTTTTATTTGTTTCAAGGAACTTTTTTATTTCATTCTTAATCTTTTATACCTCAATCATGTTCTAGCAGACAGTTACTCAGTTTCCATATGGGTGGTTTTGTAAGTTTTACCCTCCTGTGGTTAAGTTCTAGTTTTATGGCACTGCAGTTATTTTGTATTATTTCAGTGCTTTTTGATTTGTTGACATTTATATTGTGCCGTAACATATGATTGATTCTGTAGAATGTACCATGAGCACTTGAGAAGAAAGTGTATAAGTTTTAGTTGGATGCAGTGCTCTTAATACATCCACAAGGTCAAGTTGACTGATTGTATAGTTAGATCTTTATACCTTTGTTGAGTTTCTTTTGAGTTGACCTATCTTTTGATGATAGTGGTTTGTTGAAATCTCCTATTGTGTGGGAAACTACTATTGTGTTTCTGTCTACTTCTTTCTTAAATTTCTGTTGAACGTTGTTTTATGTATTTTGCAGGCCAATCATTTTGTAGATAAATGTTGACTAAACTTATATGTCTTCTTGTTCTATTCTACCTTTAATCAGTATATAATGCCCTTCCTTATCGTTTATAGTGGTTTTCATTCCATTTGTTAAAAAAGGCTGTCATTTCCCCATTTAACTGATTTTTTCCCCCTTGTCAAAAATCAATTGACCATAGGTAGAAGAGCTGATTTCTGGGTTCTCAATTCTATTCCATTGGTCTATGTGCCTGTCATTGTACCAGTACCACATTAAATTGACCACCACGGCTGTGTAGTAGGATTTAAAATCAGGGAGTGTGATACCTCCTACTTTGTTTCTATTTTTCCAGGAGTCCTTTACTTATTCAGAGTCTCTTTCCAGACCAGATAAAATTGGAACTTGCCTTTTCCATCTCATTAAAGAATTAAATTGGTTTCAGTATTGTGATTACATTGAACTTACATATTGCTTGTAGAATTGTCATTTTCATGATATTGAGTCTTCCTATTGATGAGCATGGTATATTCTTCCATTTCTCCATGTCTCTCTTTGTTTCTTGTGGTAATGTTTTATAATTTTCTTTAAATAGGTCTTTTGTGTCTCTAGTTAAATTCTCTCCCTAAATATTTAATCTTGTGATTATTGTGAGGAGTGTCATTTTTTTCTTAGCTCCTTTTTTGTATTCTCTTTGTCACTGTAGAGAAATGCAACTGATATTTGTATGTTGATCTTATATATTGTGCTATTTTGTTGAATTGGTTAATTATGCACAGTAATTTTTGCCCTAAGTATTTAGGTATTCACATCTAGGCTTATTGCTGTGGTATTCACAATAGCAAAGAGATGGAAGCAACGGAAGTGTCCATTAACATGTTGCCGCACACTTTTACATTGACGACAGTGCTTAGAAACACATTTTTTTTCAATTGTTTATAACTGCCATATGAAATTGAGCATCAGTAGTGGATATCCTTTTTTTATTAATTGAAATGCATAGGATGGCTATAGCCGTCATTTGCGTGAAGGTGTTAACAAACAAATGGAT
>NW_006399843.1:8555899-8557446 GCF_000299155.1 Elephantulus edwardii | reverse complement strand
CAGGATGGATGGTGAAGAGATTGAGATTGTTCACAGCTTCAGTTTGCTTCACTCCACAGTCAACACTCTCGGCACCAGCAGTCAGGAAATTAAAAGACGTATTGCCATGGGAAAATCTGCTATAACGGACCTCTCAAAAGTACTGAAGAGCAATGGTGTCTCTCTGGAGACTAAGGTGAGTCTGATACAGGCCATGGTCTTTGCAATCACTTGTTATGCATCAGAGAGTTGGACAATGACTAAGGAGGATAGAAAGAGAATTGATGACTTTGATATGTGCTGCTGGAGAAGAGTATTGAGGGTACCATGGACTGCTAGGAAAACAAACAGATTCATCCTGGAAAGGGTCTAACTGGGCAGCTCCTTTGGAGGCAAGGATTCTGAGGATCTGTCTAACATACTTTGGACATGTTTTAAGGAGGGACCGGTCCTTGGAGAGAGACATCATGCTTGGTAGGGTGGAGGGACAGCACAGGAGGGGAAGGCCCTCTATGAGGTGGATTTATTGAGTGACTGGGGTAATTGGGATGGGTGTATCGGAGATGGTGCGATTGGCACAGGACAGAGCAGAGTAGGGCTGTTGTATATAGGGTTGCTATGAGTCACAAGTGACTTGACGGCACATAACAACAACAACAACAACATATTCATACTATGCAGCACTGAAAAAGAATGAACTTGTAAAACATTATACAACATGGGTGACACTGGAGAATATTATACTCAGTGAAATGTCTCCATAACAAAACGGTAAATACTTCATACCACCTCTGTAATAAAGCAGGACTAACATAGGGAATTGGGAGGAAAATAGAAAATTAATGGATAGATAATGAACATCGCATTGGAACCGATGAAGGAAAGAACTGTTTTAAAGGAATATATGATAGGCATTATACGTATGAAGACAGTACTGAATAAGAATTACATTGCACAGTAGACTGGGGGAATAGAACAGAGGAAATTGTGCAGCAGTGAATGAATATTTTAAAAATAGAAAGTGAACTGAGGAAGTGGGGAGGGGAAGAGAGAAGGAAGGAGGAATAAATGCAACAATGAGTGAATGAAAATCCAATTTTTCTGTAAACGTCAGTTAAAATCACAACTAAAATAAAAAAAATATTAATTTTTAAAAAGGGTATAACATCCTACTTGGAACCCTCTTCAACTGTTTGATTTATCAGATCATGGGGGATCATTATGTAACTTCCCCATTGCATCATTGCAAACATATATTTTGGCAATATGCAATGCAATCCATGACATTGGTCTTCCTTTAAGACATATGAATATTCTCCTATTACTGAAAGAATTGTATTTCAGTGTCGGGCTTGAAATCTTCTCTTCTTCAATTTGCTATTCCCAGCTTTGTAGGCCATGTAAGCATCCAATTCAATATAGAATATTTCACTGCACCAATCTTCAGAAGTTCTATTTATTTTTTTTTAAATGTTTCCTCCTCCTTTTATTTTTTTAATTTAGGTTGTTTATTTTTCATTTCTGTGAACATCTACAGAGATTTTGGGATTCCATTCATTCATTGTTGC
>NW_006399843.1:8548483-8550429 GCF_000299155.1 Elephantulus edwardii | reverse complement strand
TTTCTATGTCCAACATTTTGAGGAAATGACAAACTGCCTTCTAAAGGGGTTGTACCATTTTCTAGGTCCACCAGGAGTACATGAGAGTTCGAATCTCTCCAAATTCTCTCCAACATTTATTGCTTGTTATCTTGTTGAACTTTGCTACTGCTATTGGGATAAGATGTTATCTCACTGGAATTTTGATTGTAATTCTCTGATTGCCAGTGATTTTGAGCATTTCTTCATGTGTCTGTTTGCCATCTGACTGTCTTCCTATGTGAAAAGTCTTTTCTTGTCTTTTGCCCATTTTATGATTGTGTTATCAGTTTTTGTCTTGTAGAGGCCATGCAGTATTCTGTAAACTTTAGTTATGAGAAACTTGTTTGAGATGTCATTGTCAAGTGTTTTGTATCCCTTCTTCCCTGCCCATTTGTAGGTTTTCTTTTGGAAAGTCTCATTTGTCAATGTCATCCTCTCCTGGTTGTGCATTTGTGGCTAAATTTGCAAGTGTTTTTATACAGTCAGCTAGAGTTTCCAAGTTTTGTCTCATTTTGTCTCTTATGATCTTTATATAGGTTTTGGAATTTACCTCTACATCTCTGATCCACCTTGAGTTGATTTTTGTGTATGGTGTGAGATGTGGATTCTGCTTCAGCTTTCTGCAAGCAGATGTCTAATTTTGCTATCACCATTCAATGAAGAGATTGTCATTTCCCCACTTTTGTTTCCTTGTTGAATATCAATTGACCATAGGTTGACAATTTAATTTCTGGGTTCTCAATTCTGTTCCACTGACCTATGTGTCTATAGAGCTGTGTAATAGTTTTTGAGATGAGGAATGCTGTGCCTCCTCCTTCGTTTTTATTTTCCAGAGTACTTTGCTTATTCGAGATCTCTTTCCTTTCCAAATAAACTTGCCAATTGTTTTTTCTATTTATTTGAAAAATGAATTTGGTGTCTGTATTGGGATTGCTTTAAACACACACACACACACACACACACACACACACATATTTTATACGATTGACGTTTTTATTATTTTGAATCTTTCTATCCATTCACAGGAAGTATTTTTCCATTTGGTTAGGTCTCTTATTGTTTCTTGCAGTAGTGTTTAGTCATTATCCTTAAAAAGGTCATTGGTTTATCTACTTAGGTTTATTCCTCAGTATCTCAATTTGTGGTTGGCTATTATGAATGGTACTTTTTCCTTAGCATCCCTTTCTATGTTACTGTAGAGAAATCCCATTGAGTTTTGTATATTGATCTTATATTCTGCCACTCTAACTTAATTGTTCTACTAGGTCTAACAGTTTTTTATTGAGTCTTTGGGGTTTTCTGTGTACACTATCATATCATCTTCATTTAGCAATAGTTTTTTCACCTCTTTGTTGATTTGGATGCCTTTTAGTTCCTTCTCTTTTCATATTGCTTTAGCAAATATTTCCAATACAATAGTGAACAGGAGTGGTGAAAGTTCACATTCTTAACTGGTCTCCATTCTCAAGCAGACTGCCTTTAGTCTTTATCCACTGCGAACAATGTTGGCTCTTGGTTTTGCATATATATTTTTCACTATATTGAGAAAATTCCCTTCTATCCCTATTTTGTTAAGTGTTTAATCAGAAAGGGGTGTTTAATTTGTCAAAGGTCTTTTCAGTATGAATTTATAGGATCACATCGTTCTTGTTCTTTGCTTTGGTAATGTGATGAATTATGAATTATATTGTTTTTACTATGTTAATCTATCCATACACAACTGTTACGAATTCCACTCACTCATGATGAATTATTTCTTTTTATATACTATTGGATTTTATTGGCCAGGATTTTGTTAAAGATTTTTGCATCTATATTCATGAGATACTGGCCTATAGTTTCCTTTTTTAATAATATCTTTGCCTGGTTTTGATATTAGGGTTATGCTTGCCCAATGACTCCTTCTTTTTCTATTTTTTAAAATA
>NW_006399843.1:8538684-8548383 GCF_000299155.1 Elephantulus edwardii | reverse complement strand
TTCATCCAGTTTTTCTCAGTCCCATCCCCACCCCAATGCCAGCCTCATTCTAATGTCTAACTTTCCTAAATTTATACTTTGTACATTTGATATTCTGACAACTAGTGCAGTCAACACCCTTGGCACCAGCAAGTAGGAAATTAAAAGACGTATGGGAATGGGAAAGTCTGCTGTTAGGGACTCTCCAAAGTACTGAAAAGCAATGGTGTTACCCTGGAAACTAAGGTGCGCCTGATACAGACCATGGTCTTTGCCATCACTTCCTATGCATCAGAGAGCTGGACAATGACTAGGGAGGATAGAATGTTGTTTGTGTGTTCACAAAGTCGAGAGAAGACCAGCGAGAAGAAATGTGGGTTTTCAGGGGGTCTCTGCTCTTTCAGGCAAATGACACTGAGAGATTGAGAAGCCCCTCCTTTTATTAGCAGAAAATCAAACCTTACAGTAAAGCATGATCTCATAGGGTGGATAAATGTTTAAACATGTGGAACAAAGTGTAGGTAATATGAAACAAAGCATAGATAAGCATGAACAGTTTTCAAGAAAACATCTTTGTATTCATGAGCAAGATCTTACTGCACTCTTAACAACCCTATCAAGAACTTTCGAAAATAGTCTTTGTTTAACAGAGAACTTCCCAATCCCTTTCATGTTGGTGCAGTACCTGCTCCAGGAAGTCTGAGACTGCTTTCAGTCCCATCTATTCTTGGTATTATTTGCCTGTTTTCAGGCATTGTAGCCAAGTCCTTTTGCACATATTCCCCGGCCATTAGTATCCCTAGTGCACCAGAATAACCCTACAATGGAAGGAGAATTGACGACTTTGAGCTGTGGTATTGAAGAAGAGTATTGAATTATACCATGGACTGCTAAGAAAATGAACAGATTCATCCTAGACAGGGTTAAACCAGGCTGCTCCTTGGAGGCAAGGAATCTGAAGCTTCATCTGACATACTTTGGACACCTTGCAAGGAGGGATCAATCCTTGGAGAAGGACATCATGCTTAGGAGGTTAGAGGGACAGCGCAGGGGAGGAAGACCCTATGGGGTGGATTGGTTCAGTGACTGGAGTAGTTGGGATAGGTATGTCAGAGACAGTGAGATTGGCACAGGATAGAGCAGGATTTTAGGGCTGTTGTTAAATATGGTCGTTATGAGTCACAGGCGACTCGAGAGCACATAACAACAATAACAGTACATTTTTGTGGTTAGGGGTTTCCCCTCTCATTTTGAGCTAAGCAATGCCAGCAAATGAAAGTCTCAAACACTTTAGTTCATTCATGTCATGAAGGATTACTCTATTTTGAGGAAACAATTCTTCCCTAGTTGAACTTTGAATGACAGCCTGGGTAGTTCATCTCCCAGCTCTGTATCAGGGAGTGCTCTGCTGGTGTTCCTAACATTTTTACTGGTCAGATATAGATCATCAAGTCTTTCTTACTACTCTATCTCAGTCCAGAGGCTCCACTGAAACTAGTCCACTAATGTTGACCCTACAGGTATTTGAGATACCAGTGGCATACTTCACAGCAATAAACAAATTATTACAGTATGAAAAACTGACAAAAATGGTGGTAATGAAAGATATTTCAAATAAAAATGTTCTAATTTGAGTGTGGTAGAAAATTTCTGGATGAGGGGGAATATTTAAAAAGCAGGCAGAGAAATAACTGAAGGAGGCAGAATGAGCATGATTACCATAACAACTACAGATATCATCATGGAAAACAGAATTATCTAATTCATGGGATTATTGATGGTGGTTGGCTGCTCCCAGGGTTCTTTGACTTGAAAATTCGGTTCACAATTAGGGTATGCTGGGTTTTTTCCCTTTCCCCTAATAAAATTATCTCCAAAACTCTGTAGATTGACTCTTAATAGATTATACCTCATTCACACAAAGTTTTCTACAAGTCTGTCTGTGTGACTGAGTTCTAAGAGATCTAGTGCACTTTGTTCCTGTGATCTGATCCCAAAGTTACCGTGGTAGGGGAATGGACTACATGCAGACTCAAATCTGCTCTTCAAGACTTCACCCCAGAAATGATACATACCAATTCTGTTCAAAGACCATTGGGAAAAACTAGTTACTTGGTACCATTTATCTACAAGGAAACAGGGAAATTGATGAGGAATAGGAAATATTGTGAACATGACTTCTTCCATACACACTAAAGTCTCAATGGATGGATATAACTGAATAAAGAGAGGTCTGACTTTAATTGCCACCATGTTATAGTAGTCATAGATCTGCACCTAACACCTAGATCTAAATTAAAAGCTCATGATCCTTAATTGAAAGAAAATCTGTGCACATGTGATCTTGCAAAATGTATAAAAGTTCAACCTTACAAATATTTCTTCTATCCTTCTCAGAGAGGATTTGTGACAGTTTACTAAGGTAACAGCCCTTTGAGAAATGTAAACATAAAAATCTTTTCTGTATGTTGAGTATCAGGTATGAATTGATACTACCACCTGTGGTTGTTAGGCATTAGCTTGTGGCCTTCTACTCATAACAACTTTATACATACTGTTGTTATATACCGTTGAGTAGGAACCATTCCATAGCTGATCCTCTAACACACTTTCAGAGACAGTAAATCACTCAGAAGGAAGTTGCCCATCTTTCTCCTGCAGAGTAGCTGATAGATTCAAACCATGTAGCCTTCAGTGGATAGTGCAACTCCACAACACTAAACCCCAGAGCTGCTCTGTTGTTTAGGAACTACTGAGTCAAGTACGACCCATAGTGACCCTATGAACAACAGATCTGAACCCTGCCCTATCTTGTGCCATCCTCACACTTCCTGACATGTTAGAGCCCACAGCGACAGTCACTGTGTAAATGCACTTGGTTGAGGGTCTTCTTCTCCTTCACAGACCCTCTACCTTTCTGAGCATCAAGTCTCTATCCAAGATTAGCCCCTCCTAGCAACATGCCCAAAGTATGTGAGGTGAAGCCTTATCATTTTTGCCTCCAAAGTGCACTCTTATTTGCCTGTTCTTTTGGCAGTCCATGGGATGTTCACCATTCTTCTTCAACACCACAGCTCAAAGGCATAAATTCTTCTGTTATCCTTACTTATTGTCCAGCTTTCAGAGGTATAGCAAGTGATCAGAAAGACCATTGCCCGATGTACCTTATTCCTCAAAATGGCACCACTACTCCTCAAAAATTTGGATAAGTTCCTAACTGCAGACATTCCCAGTGCAGTATGTTTCCTGGATTCCTGACTGCTATTAGCAAGGGTGTTAATTGTGAACCCAAGCAGGATGAAGCACTTGACAGTTTCGATCTTTTTCCCATCCATCACAATGCTGTCTAAAAGTCCAGCCGTAAGAATTTTTTTTTTCTTGACACTGAGATGCAATCTATGAAAAAAGTGAGATGAAGAAAGCAAAAGGAGATTGCAAAGACAGAGGAGAAAGGAAAAAAATGGAAATGGATATCTGAATAGACACTAAAAATTGCACCAGAGAGTCAAGAAGTAAAAACAAAGGCAGAACATGCTGAAATAAGAGAGTTGAACAGAAGATTTCAAAGGGCAGGTAAAGAAGACAAAGTCAAGTATTATACTGGAATGTTCAGAGAGCTGGAATTGGAAAATAAAAAGGGAAGAGCTTGCTCTGCATTTCTCAAGCTTAGAGAACTGAAAAACAAATTTAAAACTCAATTTGCAATATTGAAAGTTGCTATGGGCAATATTGAATGACCCAGAAAGTATCAAAGGATGATGCAGGGAATATATAGACTCGTTGTGCTAAAAAACAACTGACTGACACTGAAATATTTCAGGAAGTTTCATATAAGCAGGGCCTATGGTAATGAAGGAGGCAGTGGAAGCTGCATTGATGGCATTGACAAAATATAAGGCCCCAGGAATCGATGGTATTTCAATTGACTTTTTTCCATTAACAAATAAATGCAGCTCTGGATGTGCTCACCAGTCTATGCCACGAAATTTGGAGGACAGCTGTCTGGCTAATGGATTGGAAGTGGTCCATATTTGTTCCTATTCACAAGAAAGATTACCCAACTAAATGGGAAAATTATCTAACAGTATCATTAATATCACATGCAAGCAAAAACTGCTGAAGAGCATTCAAAGCGACTAGAACAATACATAGATAGAAAACTGCCAGAAGTTCAAGAAGGGTTTAGAAGAGGCTGTGAAAAAAAGAAGAGGCTGTGGCACCAGGGATATCATTGTTGATGTCATATGGATCCTGGCTTAAAGTAAAAAAAAGACCAGGAGAATGTCTGTTTATGCTTTATTGACTATGCAAAGGCATTTGACTGTGCAGATCATATCAGGTATGGCTAACATTGAGAAGAATGGGAATCCCAAACACATAATTGTGCTCATGCAAAATCTATCCCTAGACCAGGAAGCTGTTGTCTAAACAGTGTAAGGGAACACTGCATAGCTTAATATTAAGAAGGGAGTATGTCAGGATTGTATTCTCTCTCTCCATACCTTTTCAATCTGTATGCTGAGCGAATTATCCAAGAAACTGGACTCTTTGAAGAGGAATATGGCATCAAGATCAGAGGAAGACTTATTAATAACCTAGGTTATGCGGATGATACAACCTTGATTGTTGAAAGTTAGTACTTGAGCACTTGTTGCACAAGATCAAAGAATACAGCCTTCATTAAGGATTGAGCCACAGTTTCATCATCCCTGCCCCCAAAGAGCACCCTGGTTTCACTCTGTGTAGGACAGAACCCTTTGTTCTCTTGGCAGTCTGTGGTATATTCAATACTTGTTTCCAGCTCAAAGCCATGAATTTTTATTCTGCCATTCTTAGTCACTGTCTAGCTTTCAGATGCATTGCAAGCAATTGGATCAAAAAAATTCCTACAGGCTCCTGTGGTGTGGTTCCATTCTAGAAGGTCCTTTCTCACGTCTTGATGAGGGTTACGTAAGGAAAGTTTGGTTTGTGTTTGGTTTATGTTATTGTTTTTCCCCCCCTCCACAAGCAGGTGTCAGCTGGCTGGATTCTTGCATGCTCAGTTTAGCCAACAAGGACCCAGGGGCAGAGAGTCTACATTAATATTAGTATGAACATTCTTTAAGTGGTACAGAAATTGTTTGACTATTTGCTGTACTGAAGTAACTTGGAGTTGCTGTCATGTTGAACACGGTGCCATAGTTGTGTCAAATACCATAATGGTTACCTATCATGGGCAGTGTTTGGAGGAGCTTCCAGGTTGATTCTGTTTGGAAGTAGGAGTGGCACCCACTTCCTAAACCAGATGCCTCTGGAAACTCTACGAACATAGGGAAATGATGTTAATTATAGAACAGAGTTCAGGTCTTTTTTCACAGGGTCGCTATGAGTAGCATTTGACTTGACTATACTTAACCACTGCTGAGTGAGACTAGTGTTGTTATATTTTGGAGGAACATTCTTCTACTTTGTACATCACTCTTTGTCAGTTTGCTGTACTGAGGTAATCTGGGTCTGCTGCGATGCTGAACCTTGTGCCATTGGGGTTTCAAATGCCATAATAGTTTCCCAATGTGGACAGTGTTTGGTGGAGCTCCCAGTTGAAAAACAGGTTTGGAAGCAGGAGAGGCATCTGCTTCCTAAACCACGTGCCTATGGAACCTCTATGAACTTGGAGAAATGATGATAGTTATAGAAAGGCATTAGGTCTTTTGTTGGTAAAGTTGCTATGAATCATGCTCAACTCGAAGGCAATCAACAACAACAATGGCTTGGATCAGGCACTTAGATATCTTTAAACTGGCATCATTACCTTTTATCACTCTGGTGATGTCCTTAACAGCAGCTTTTCGCAATGCAATGCATATTTTTTAATTAGTTTTTTTTTTTTTGATTGCTGGTGTCAAGGGCCTTGGTTGGATTCAAGTAAGATAATATTGTTAACAACTATAATTTTTTCTCCATCTATCATGATGTGGCCTATTGGTGAGAAATTTTGGTGTTTCTTTTTTTTTTGCGCTGCGATATAATTCATATTGAAAGCCATAGTCTGCCTGTAGTCTCCCCTGAATATATTTGTTCATTATTCTGGTAGCCTCCTTCACTTTCAGCAAGCAAGGTTGTGTTATCTGCATATGTTCTTGATTGTATTTTATTCCTATAGTCCAGCTTTTCAGATTATTTTCTCAGAATACAGATTGGATAAGTATAGTGAACAAATACCATCCTATTGCGCATCTAGATACTACCACTTAGATATCTACAAAACATTACAGGGATCTAACAGTAAGAATGGACTGCCAAGAGAACAGGTCTGTCTTAGAGAGGGTGAAACCAAGCTGCTCCATGGAGGGCAAGGAATTTGAAGCTCCACCACACAAGTATAAAGCATGTTACCAGGAAGGACTTGTCCTAGGAAAAGGGGCCAATCTTGGAAGGGTGAAGGGACAGTGCAGGAGAGGAAGATTCTGGATGAGATGGATTGACACAATAACTGAGGTGATGAGGAAAGATGTGTCAGAGACAATGAGATGAGCTCAGGATAGAGCAGGCTTCAGACTATTATGTGTAGGGTCACTATGAGTCTAGTTGACTCAATAACACATAACAACAAAAAACAACACTAAGTATGGAGCCTTAAAAGATGCATGTAGAAGATGGGATACAGTGTATATTAATGATTGAATATGAAAAACACAATGTGAATTAGAGATTATATGGAACACAATGTATATGAATGAAACACAGTGCAAATTAATCTTTGAATGTTGTTGTTGTTGTTGTTGTTGGGTGCTGTCAAGTATGACTCATAACAACCTTATGAACAAAAGATCTGTTCTGCCTGTGCCATCCTCACACTTCCTGACACACAAGAGCCCATCGCAGCAGTCATTGTGTTAATCCACCTGGTGGAGGGTCTTCCTCTCCTTCACCGACCCTCTACCCTTCCCAGCATCACGTCTCTATCCAAGGAATAGCCTCTTCCAGCAACATGCCCAAAATATGTTAGGTGAAAACTAATACAAAAAATTAAAAAAGATGCATGTAAATGTATTTTTTTACCTAGGCCATTTCATGATAGTAAACCCAGTAAAAGAACTCCAAACTCATGTATTAATTGAGTCAGTTTACAAAACCTCAATCCTCACATCATATCCTATATTTTTTTGCTATTGTTGTTATTGTTAAGAAAAATCATGGTAAGGAGAACCAAAGAAAAGACTCCATATCTTCTGTTTTCAACCAAAACAAAAGACAAAAATTGAGCTATATCTTTATGAGACTTGCGGAAATCAATGCCACCATTACAAACATGGGAAAATGTCAGAATGGTTGTTTCCATTAAAAAGCCAATTTTATTATTTGGTTTAGTCACTGCCAAGTATAGATGAGCGTTGGAAAGTACTTGTGGGTTATTGTGAGCTTAATAATATATGACTCTAATTGCAGGTGCTTTTCCTTTCATGGTCTCTTATTAGAGGAAATCAGTACAGCCTTGATATTGAGTATGGAGTTATTAATCTGACAAATGCTTGCCCCCCCCAATATTCAACAGAGAACATCAGAAGCAATTTTATCCCATTTGATGCAAGAAATATATTCTTTTATAACTTTTCTCAGCAGTATTTTAACTCTGCTTTATACTTTTCTTTTTTACATTTTTCTTGGAAAGAGTGATGGTGACCTGAATTAAGTATCTAGGTAGTTGCTCATGGGTTAACCAAGGTGTTATAAAGAGCAAAGTGTGAAGATTTGTATGATAATACTGTCTCTCATTTGAGCAGTCATCAGAAGGTTTCTATTCCAGAGAGTTAGATGGGTGTTATTCAGTCATCTTCTGCAATCTTGGCAGTGTTTGCTACTATGGTAGACAGGATAATAGTCTTCCAGAGATAGCTGTGCCCTAGTCCTCAAAACCTGTGAAAGTGTTTATATTGCATGGAAACAAGAATCTCTGCACATATGAGGAAGTTTAGATTTAAAAATGAGAATATTACGCTGTAGTATCATATTGGGTCTAACCTTATCCCACAATCTCTAAAAACTGAAGAATACTCCTTGCTCAAAGTGTCAGAGAGACATGATAGAAGAAGAGTCAATGTAGATTCAAAGTGTGAAATGGATTCAACCCACCATTGCTGACTTTGAAGATGAGTGAAGGACATCCAGGACTAGGAAATGTCTGAGGACCTCTAAAAACTGAGAATATCCCTCAGCTGACCACTAACAAAGATCTCAGGTCTACATCATGGATTTATGCCAACAATGAAACAAATCCTCTCCTACAACCTCTTGAAAGAAAAGACTGCAGTCCTGTAAGCATCTTGACTTTAGGCAGGTGAGATGAATGTTGAATTGAAATATCTAAGCTAATAAATTAATATTATTTTAAGATACCAAATTTGTGGTAAGTTGTAGCAGTCATGGTAAGTTGTAGGAACAGCTATAGAAAACAAAAACATTACTTAACATCTCATTAACAAAGAGAGGTTGATACTGGGATTCTATAATTTACTGTCAAGTAGAGTGTACAGTTTCTGTTTTTAATAAATCAATAATATGTAGTGATATTTTACATGTGGAACAGAGGGTCTATATATTTGTTCTTTTTAGGTGTCATAGAGTCAACTACCACTCACAGTAACTCAATGGACAACAGATTTGAAACTTGCTTCTCCCATGCCCTCCTCATGATCCCAAACATGCTTGAAACCGTTGTGATAGGCATTATGACAATCCATCTTGTTGAGAGGCTACTTCTCTTTCTCTGACTCTCCACTTTTCCTAGCACAATGTCTTTTTCCAAGAAATGATCCCCTGTGACAACATGTCCTTGTTTACTATCCTTGCCTTTCAAGAGCATCCTGCTTGCACTTCCTGTAAGACGGACTTGTTTATTCTTCTGGCAATCCATGGGATATTCAGTATTCATTCCCAATACCATAATTGAAATGCACCAATTCTTCTTCTGTCATCCTTATTCATTATCCAGCTTTCAGATGCACACAAAACAATTTAAAATATCAGGTACACCTGAGTCTTTAAACTGACTTTTAGCACTTGGAGGAATGCCTGACAGTAGATTTTCCCAGTGTAACATGACTTGAATTCTGTCAATTTTATGTTGATTGGCATACAAAATTCATATGCATTGTGTTTCATTCATATACATGGTGTTTCATACACATTCCTTCATTCACATTGTTTTCATACAATCATTCATACACATTGTGTTTTATAAAATTAATCACCATTAAACTATGCCTACTATAATTGTGTCTTTTAGGTCTCTAATAATTTTTTCCTGATTCCTTTACTCCTCCCTTTCCCCATAAAATTCTGTTATCTTAGAGAGTTCCTCCCTACCTCCCTCATCCTGCTCAATTCCCTTCCCACATCCCCTTACCCTTTAGACTTTTATGCAATCTTACTAGTTATCCTTCTATTTTTTACAATAATGGAGTTATGCGGTATTTGTTATTCAGCGTAATGCTCTCTGGACTCTCTCATATTATTTTACAGTCTTAATGCTGAGTAGTGTTCTGTTGTGTGAATGTACCATAATTTTGTTGATAGACATTTGCGTTATTTCCATTTTCTTGCTATTGTGAATAAAGTGGCAAGAAATTGCACTGCAATCCCAGAGGTGTGTAGTTCAAATCCACCAGATGCTTTGCTGGAGAAGGAGGAACAATCTCCGCCTGTAGCAGTCAGATCTGATTGACTGGTCTGAAGGTAGTG
>NW_006399843.1:8527768-8534849 GCF_000299155.1 Elephantulus edwardii | reverse complement strand
ATTTTTTAAAATAATTTAAAAATAATTGGTGACAGTTCCTCTCTAAATGTATAATTAAACTGAGAGGCCATCTGAGCCAGGAATTTTTTTATGCCCTGCTCAATTTCTTCTTTTAGAATGGGTCTTTCAAGTGCTTAACAACTGTCTGTGTCAATCTGGTTAGGGTGTAAGAGTTTGACAATTTCCTCTAGGTATTCAAATTTACCAGAATATGCTGTTGGTTTTGTTGTTAAGTGCCTGTAGAGTTATGCTTGCAACTCATAATGACTGTATGTACAACAGCTCTGACCCCTGCTCTATCCTGTGCCAACCTCATCTTTTCCAACACACTCACCCCTATTACCCCATTATTTCATCTAGTTCTGTTTTGATGTCATCTCTTTAATTTCTTATTTGAGTTATTTGTGTCTTCTCTTTTTTTTTTCTTTTTCTTTTCTTTTGTTAAATTTGTCAATGTTATTGTTGTTGTTGCTGTTAAGTGCCATGGTGTCGCAGGTGACTCATAGCGACCCTATGAAGGAAAGTCCTCAACATTTATGTGTCTTTCATCCTCTCTCCAGGTTCTTAGAGTTTCTGGAGGCAAGCTATTATGGAAGTAGATGCCATTCCTGCTTCCAAGCTTGTTTTAATAGGGGAGTTCCACCCAATGCTGTCCACCATAGGTAAGCAACCTTTAACGCATTTGACACATCAGTGTCACAGTGTTCAGCCTCACAGCAACCACAAGTTACTGCAAGTGGACACACCAGGACTATACAACCTAGAGGAATGTTTGAACAAAAACAATGAAAGACAGGCCCGAGGGCCGCATATTAAAAGTCACCCACCTTTGGCTTGGTAGCATCGCTTTCTGTCCACTGGGCTAACTGATCACTTTCTATGTTGATGCTATTGTTGTTAAGTGTCATCGAGTCACAAGCGACTCATAGTGGCCCTGTGAAGGAAAGTCCTCAACACTTGTGTGTCTTTGTCTATTTTCTTGGCCCTTTCAAAAAAACCAGCTCCTGGTCTTGTTGATGATTTCAATTGTTCTTCTGTTTCTATCCCATTGAATTTCAGGGGTTTTGTCCATAATATCCCTTCTTCTTGAGAGATTAGATTGTTTCTTTTTTTATTTGATAACGGTTTTGAGTTAGGTCATTAACATTACTGCTTTCTTTCGTGTGTGTGTGTATGTGTTTGCCTGTTGTTATGAACTGCCTCCTGAGAACTGCTAGAGGTTTTGATATGTCTTATTTTCATTTATTTTAAGAAACTTTTAAATTTCATTCTTTTGTGTTCTAGCAGGGAGTTATTTTGTTTATTATTTTTTTAAGAGTTGGCCATGTTTTCACAAAATCCTTAAGTTTCTGCTTTTCTGCAAATGACCTAATTTCTCCTTCATATTGATGGACAGCTTTGCTGAGTACAGGATCCTCAACTGGCAATTGTTTTCTTTCAACCTTCTGTATATGCCACTCCATTTGTCTTATTGCTTGAACATTTTCTGCTGAGAAATTGGAACTTAATCTGATTGTTTTTCCTTTGTAGGTGACTCTGTTTCTCTCACACTGCCTTTGGTGTTTCATCTTTGATTTTGGAGAATTTGTCTTGATGTTTTTCTTTTGAGGTATAGTCCATTTGAGGTTTGCTGAGCTCCTAAAATGTGTATTTCCTCCTTTATCATGATGTCTGAGACATTTTCTTCTAGTACATCATCTGCAGTTTTCTCATACTCTGCCTTCCTTATGATCTGGAATTCTGACCATATGCATATTGTTTCTTCTGATCTAATCCAACATGATTCTAATGTTTTCATTATTTTCCTTCTGTCTCCTCACTGTTTTTTCTCCTAATATGCTCCCATTGAGGTTCTTGCCCTCTAGCTCATTGATTCTCTATTCCATCTTTTCTGGTCTGCTTTTTTGCCCCTCCAGCTTATTGGAAACTTGCACCATTTTGGTCTTGATATTCTGGATTGCATTTTCGAGAATTTTTGTTATGTCCAGGACTATGTTGGCTGTACCCTCTCTACCTAGTGATGATTTTTTACATTATTCTACCTCTTTATTTTTGCTTTCAAATTTCCTTCCATATTTTGCAAATTTCTTCAGTAGTTGTTCCTCTTCTTCTATTTTGATATATTTCTTCTAGCTCCCTGTCTGGAGGGTATTTGCTTTATTTTTGGCTTTGATTCTTTCTTCAATCATCTTTCCCTTCTTCAGTAGCCATTAATATAGCTGTATGTTGATATATTTCTTCTGCCTGCCTCTTGCTGGACTATTCACTGGGTCTGCAATATGTTCTTATTTAGGAAAAGTTTTTTAAAAACATTCACAATGTTTGAGGCTGCCTGCTCTTTTCTTGGCATTCTGTGAAATCTTTGTCACGTCTGTTATGTCTGCATAGGTTGTTGATAGTTCTTTGTATTTATGAAACTATTGACAAGCTTAAAGTATTCCCTTTATGAGGGAAAGCAACTTGTTCTGCTGGAGAGCCTTCCTTGTCCTGTGGTAAAGGTCACCCAGTGGAAATTATTTCCTCATGGGCGTAGCACTTATAGACCTGTCCCTCTTGATCTCCACGACTCCTCAAAACTCCTGCAGTCTCTCATTTGCCAAAATAAAAGGCCTCCTTACTTTCCAGTAGAGGTTACTGTGATCTACCTATCTATACTTTGACTTATAAGGGACTGGAGTGGAGAATAGTAATAACTTATTGCACTGAGTGACAGTAATTCTAATGATTCCATTGCCTTGATGGCCTCTTCCCTGAAAAAGCATCCTGTCCACTGCAGCCACTTTCATTATTGTGGATCCTGACTTCACTTTCATTTCATCCTTTAAACAGTGGTAGGAGCTACATCCTGGACCCCTTTCTTTCACCACAGGGTACAACTTACCTTGATTCCCTTGTGAGGAAGAAAGAGAAAGTAACCAGTTTCTGATGCCCCCTGAGAGCATGAAAAAATGTCAATAAGTTTTCACTGGAAATTGCAGAGACACAATCTGAGAACAGCAACACAAAACAGGAAGAGATTTTGGAAGATCTAGTTTCTCATTGGGTACAAAGTGACACTGGTACAATAATAAGAGATACTATTGAACTAGATGGGACCCTAAAACTCCTTGAAACCAACAACTAAAGCTTTACATAAAGCTTTATTCCAAGACAAAACATCATAGCAAAGAGAAAGTTCTCTGAATACTACCCAAATTGAACAAGGCTGGGAAAATAGAAGCATAAGATAAAAGTGAAGGAGAGGGTCAGAAAAGTCAGATCTCAGAAAGTAGGATCACTTTGTAAAATAATAGAAGAGAAAACCTCAAGAACCTTGAAACTAGAAAGTCTATTCTGACAACCCCTCCTTATTTTATATTAACACTGCAAGGGGTCATAGTGAAGAATAGGGATTCATGCTGTAAGCAAATAACAAGCACTGAAAATTTTCAGACAGTGAATTGGTAGGAGTGGATGGTCTACTTTTAAATATAACAAGTTGGGATGGCAAATACAGCAGGTATATGCTCCACTTCCACTTAACCCTCTTTCTGATGTGTTTTCCTCTACTATATCTATTTTCCAAGTTCTCTTAGCTAGATTTGGAGGTTTAATTTTAAGTAATCAAAATGAAGTGTAGCCATGCAAAATTTGGAAAGCAATCATGGAGACCTTTTTAAGAGCTCTGCTACTTTCTGGGCTATTTTCTGGTGTTAGTATAGCTGTGAGGCAATGGGGTTAGTGTAAGTAAGCATAGGGGATGTGTCTTTTGAAACAACACATATACTGGCAGTAATATCCTAATAATGCCTGGATTTTACCTAAAATGGTAGGGCCTAAATAAAATGTTCCTGTGGCTTTTTCTTGACTTCTCCTACAAAATTGACCATAGGGAACAACTTCCCACATGAATGAGTTCTGTGATGTTTTGGGAGTCTTTTTTAAAGAGCTCATTGCAAGCATGTTCCTCCATCAGCCAGCCTTTACAACACTACACAACTCCTTGTATTTCATCCAATTTTGCTTCAGGAAAAATAACACGACTGCTGTCTTTTGCAACAAACCCAAGGTTTTCGGAGAATCAAGGATTAGAGCATTGGAGAGAGAGGTCAAAGCAATCAGAAAAGACTTCATAGAATATAAAGAACTTTTATCACATCTTTAAAGATGGATAGAATTTCAATTGACAAAAAGAAGCATTTCAGACTGGGATGATATCTATGGCTAAATAATAAGAAAAACTTATTGACATTTCAGTGCAAACCAACAAGGAAACAAGACTAACCAGAATAAAAATTGTGCCTAGAGGAGATCTGAGATACTAAATGAATAGAAGGGATGTGGAGGGGTCATCAAGGAGCCTAAAAGCAAAATAGAGAATTGTATCATACATGAAAGGGCAATTGGAAGTGGTACCACGAGATAGATGCAAAGAGGAGAGAAATGAGCATATTCTGAGAGGAGAGGTGCTATCCAGTTTTGGAGATATTGAATGGCCATTAACTATTCCAGTAAAATGAATTCTTTTTACTTCTAGAAAAGTGTTATAGAATATGTGGCTAGTGAACCACTGCATACCACCCACATTAATGACAGACTTTTCTGATCAAATGTGACCTTCTTTCTTATTGAAATCAGACTCAGTCTCAGAATTCTTCTCACAGAGTTCCAAGCAGTCATTAGCAATCAATAGCACTTGGCAAGGGAAATAATATCTCCTAGTTGTATCCAATGTAATGCATGTTGTTCTAGCAAATCTTAACAGTTACAATAAAATATTTGCATACTATATTTATTCACATATTTTCCTGTAAACACAATTAACATTTCAAACACAACAATAATTATTTCAGTGCTTGAACTCTTAAAAGAGCAGCATATAGCTGTCCGTGACTAAATACAGGTTTCAGAAAGCATAAGCAGATTGTGTCAATAGTCTACTCCTGTGACAGATCTGAAGTGTCTCTAATTCTCATAAACATTTCCATGCACTGTATTAAGTTCAAAATAAATGACATGTGTTTAGCATTACATGTTGTAGAAATGCTAAGATTAATTTCAAAAGGATCAAATAAATAAACACTTAGAGATGCATGTAATTCTCATAAACACTCATTTCATTCTTGTTACCTGTCAGTGTCAACATTTTAAAATGAACCAACGAGAGGCTTACAAGCTCATTGGTTGTTGTGATCCTATAAAAATCAGGCCCAATCAAATTTGGGAAAGCAAATCTCACCATTTCAAAATGGCAAATATCTCCTACTAGCCTGGAAGTGTCAGTTCTAGGAAAAGCTTGGGTGTCAATAGACCTGATTCCTAACGCTAATAAAGTAGAAGGATCATCTAGGGGGAAATGAAATCCAAAAATGGACATTTAAAATCTTTGGGTATTTATTACTGTAAGAGAACATAGACAAATAATGGGCAAAACTCATTGCCATTGAGTCAATTCCAATTCATGACAAACTCCATGGGTTACAGAGCAAAATGGTCCCATTACTTTTTATTTTATTTTTAATCCTATACTGTGTTTTTGTGGGGGTTTTTTCTTACAAGAGGTGCAATAGCAGCATACAAAGTTTTATTCAGATTGTTGAGCCACAGTTTCTATGAAAAATTATAGAAATTAGGGTTTACCTATTCTCTACTTGTAACTTAAAGCAAATAAATAATCAACTAGCTACAAATAGAACCTTCAGCTTTCCTCTAAACTTATCTAGAAAAACAGTTTGTGTCTTTTTTAATTTAAATTTGTGCCTTTTTAATAGAGATACAACAACAACAAAATACTTATTTGCGAATAAACATCTAAAAGAATATAGTAACAGCTGATCTGGGGTAAGACAGCCAAACAAAATGATGATAGTGGAAGAAGACAATGTGAACCACACTGGCCTCTGATGCAAGAACCTCCAGGGCAGGGAATTTGCATGTGTTGCACAATGATACCACGTGCATCACAATGATATGCATGATAGGTAGGTACTTCCACCAACAAAAGGCTCCATCTGGAACAAGCATAGGCTATAAGGGTCTCTGTTATCGTTGTTGTGTACCATCAAGTCAGAACCGACTCATCCCTGGCCCTCCAGTGGCAGTAATTGCACAGGAGGAGATTGGCCATCCTTCTCCTGCCGGGCAGCTGGCCTTTCAAACCTCATGCCTTCTGATTGCAGTGCAGATTCTTACCACCAGGCCACCAGAGCTTCCATGAGGGTCTCAATGGTTTTAATTACCTGAACGGAAGGAAATTGCCTCTACCAAGACCACTGTGCAGTTTTATTAACCATTCAAGTACGGTAGCACCTGGTAAAATTGGGATTTAAAAGTGAACAGATATTCAACATTTAACAAGTTTTGAAAGAAGCCTCTACATACTCTTTTCACAACATGTTTCCACAGAGCCAATATAGAACTAGCCATTAACACAGTACACCAAGTGTACTGAAGCAGAAAAGATTCAACAAGGAAAATAGCTACATTAGAAAAACTTCAGCACTTTGAAAAAAGAGTCAAACACTTTTCAGTTTCTCCCCTTCAGCGCCTAAAACAACATCATACAGATTAGATCTATCTAAACAGTCTGACATCAGCTTCTAGAATATTTTTCAGGAGGATAAAAAATAAATAATATGATGCTGGCCAGTATCGTCTTTGGATAGTTAGAAAGTGGAAGGGGAGAAAGTCAGTTCTCAGAACCAGCTAGTCAGCTTCAGTCTCTTTGGCAGGAACCTTGGAGTCTTTGTTCTTCCTCACTTCTTCAACCTGCTTGTTCTTTTTCTCACAAACACTCCCATTTAGCCACTGTTTGTGCCTCTTGAACCTCTCTGTTTGGCTTTCACTTTGTGCGTCAGTTTTCTTTTGCCATTTTGCAAAAGTTGTTTTCTTCTGTGCTTTCTGAAGCACTTCCTTCTGGTGCTCTAGCTCCTCAGCAAGCTGCTTCAAGAGGTTGTGGAGAGACTGGAACCCTTATTCACTGTTGGTGGGAGTGTAAAATGGTGCAGCCACTGTGGAAAGCGATGTGGTGCTTTCTCAAAATGTTGCAAATAGAGATACCATTTGACCCAGCAATTCCACTACTGGGAATATACCCTAAAGA
>NW_006399843.1:8510761-8526003 GCF_000299155.1 Elephantulus edwardii | reverse complement strand
TTTTTGTATACCGTCTAATCCAATCTGACTGGCATAGGAGGAGATTGCCCCTCCTTCTCCAGCAGAGCATCTGATGGATTTGAACCATGCACCTTCAGGATTGCAGTGCAACTTTTTGCCACTGTGCCACCGGAGCTCCCTTCTGTAAAGTTTTCTTGACTGTAATTTTTATGAAAGCATATTGCCAGACTTCAGCCCTCCACCTTAATATCACTGGAGGAGTTCAAACTACCAGGTTTAGATTAGTAAATGAGTGAAAACCATTTTGTCACCCAGGGACCTTGTAAACACAAATACTAGAAGGGTTTTGTCTTCTAGCATGATAGAATGAAGAGCTAGAATGAAGAGCTTTTCTGGCCTGCTCCTCAGTGAGACTGGTTAAAACATTACTTAAAAGCAAACGATATTAAATAAATCAATAAAATTTAAATAGCAATCATTTATTGGAAATTATCCCATGGGAAAATAAAAAGTGTCTATCCAAGAGGCTCTATGAAAATGTGGTAAGCAACACAAAAAGTCAGTGGTATTTGAACCAAGGCTACTCCTGTCTTCTCCCATTCCAGTCTCTACCAGGTAGAGGCTTCACTCTGACTGCTGCAGGCAAGAACACAAAACTCTGTCTCACTCGAGCTGCCAGTAAGGGAACTTTCTACCTGGGAGCAGCAGAGCCTCACCATCTGCATTTTGACTCCCCTCTACCTGTTAGTGAGGCTATATCCTGACTGGGTGTGGCTCAGAGCTGGGGAACTCTTTCTTGTGCCTAAATCCAACTCATGGGATAGAAGTTCTGCATTTAATGTGGCACACTAAGGGTAATAGTTCCCTGATAGTTCTTGCTCAGCTCATGAAGTATCAGGATCATGTCTTTAAAGACAAACTGCAAGGACTTCAAGTTGCTTCCCTCCCCCCACATCTTAGCATTCAACTTCTAGAACAGGATTTCACTCAGAGGAAAACTTGTCATTATCTTATCCTCAACTCTTTGCTTTGAGATTTTAGAAGCAGGCCAGAAAATGGCACTCTTCAAAATGATTCACAAAGTAATTGACATTATTTGAAACAGAGCATGAGGAAGTTCAAACCTAAGGGCATTCTGTGAACAGTAGAGGTCGTGCCAAAAGTAATTGGTAAGAGAATTGTAGATTAAATAAAGAGTTCAAACTGTAGACTGACTAGTTTTCAGGAGACTGTTGGGAAGTAACAGAGCTGAGCTGAGCCATTTTATGGTAGAAACATAAAACATGAGGCTCAAAAACTATTGTTTAGAAAAAAATCTTCATAAAAAACATTGCCATTGAATCAATAAATATTGGATAGGATGTGGAGAGGTGGGAGCTCTCATACAATGTTGGGATTGTAAAATACAACCACTCTGAAAGGCAGTTTGACATTTCTTTAAAAAGTTGAAGATAGAAACTCAGTATGACCCAGATATTCCACTACTAGGAATGTACACCAAGGAAATTAGAACTGAGACCAAAAAGTGGAGTTTTGTACACCAATGTTCATAGTAGCACTCTTCACCATTGCAAGAACATGGAAACAGCCCAAATATCCAAACACAACTGAATGGATTGAAAAATTGTAGTATATTTACATAATGGAATACTATGCAGCACTCAGGAGCAAAGATTTTAAAAAATACTTTGGAGACCCTGGAGAGCATTATGCTGGGTGAACTAACTCAGTCTCTTAAGGACAAATAGTGCATAAGACACTTAATTATAAAAATTGAAGGCTAACTAGTAAGACATGCATGGGGATCCAAGAGGGAAAGGGGTGGGAGTAGAGGAGTGAGGATGGGTAGGGGCAAAATTACAGGGTTGTACAATTTGGCGGGTGGAGGGAAGGGGTAAAGGATGTGGAAAAGATCTGGCAGGCACCTCAAAAGGCAGGGTAATGATGGGCAAAGTCTAATGGTAGTTGACTTTATAAAGCATAATACAAGTGAATGATTGTATGAAACACAATGTGAATGAAGAATGGTGTGAAACACAATGTATATGAACTTTTTGAGCAAACCAATATAAAATAAAAATTTTAAAAATAATAAAAATAATAGAAAGGGAGCCAAGAAATCAACTCAGCTGCCCTCCAGTGGGTTTCTGAGGCTGTAAATTACTTTAAATTGCATGAGAAAAGATTGCTCAGCTTTTTCTTCCAAACACTAGAGCTTCAAATAAGTCATAATTTCCTTGGATTTGTTTGTAGACCATTTATGTCTCAGAATAGCATTGTAAACAATACAGCAATTAGCTGGAGTTAAACAGCCCAGAAGAGTGTGGTAGAAGTCAGGGCGAAGAGAGAGAGTCCTATGCACTCTCATATCAAAATATATCCCTCCATGAAGGACTGGATTAAAGGTTTGACACTCTCAGGATTCAATTTCACCAGAACAATTGATGCAATCATTAAATAAGCAAACTTGCAAACAACAATGGCAAGTTCCAGGATAGGAGGTGCAGAATGTAACCAGAGATTCTACAATATATTGGCCAACATGTCCTGTTCACAACAAAAATGAGAAGGTAAGCAGGAAAAAAAAAAAGGAAACAAGCATCCAGGGAAGTATGACCCATGGTTACCCATGGTGAACAGTGTTTGGTGGAGCTCCCCGATTAAAACAAGCTTGGAAGCAAGAGTGGCATCCACTTCTAAAATAGCTTGCCTCTGGAAATTCTCTGAGCTTGAAGAAACAATGAAAGTTATAAAAATGTTCAGGTCTTTTGTTCATAGGGTCGCTATGAGTCATTTAAGACTTGACAGCACTTAACAACAACAACATAATGAAATAATCCTCAATAATAAAGTCCTTATATATATGACAACTTTTAAAACATGAAGACATTTTGCTGAGTGATATTATTCAATAACACATAGGTAAATATATTCCAATATCATTTATATGAAGTACGTAAAAGCAACAACATAGAGAGAGCTCTGTTGGTGCAGTGCATAGAAAGTTATGCTCCCAAGACAAAGGTGGGTGATTTTAATCTGCAGCCCTCAGGCCTGGTTTTAATTGTTTGTGATTAAACATTCTTCTAAGTGGGGCCCTTTTGACCTTCTCTGCTCCTGGTCACTTATCTTCCCTCTCAGACAATGCAATAAAGGCCTGTTTATTTCTTGCTGGCAGGGGTAGGGAGGGGGAATTCTTCTAAGTGCTTTAGCACAGCTCTGTCCATTTTCTGTACAGAGGTGACTCCTGGTTGCTGTGATGCTAAACACTGTAACACTGATATGTCAAATGTGACCCACGGTGGACAGTGTTTGGTGAATCTCCCCCATTAAAACAAGCTTGGAATCAGGAGTGGCATCCACTTCTGAAATGGCTTGCCTCCAGAAACTCTGTGAATGTGGAGAAACTATGAGAGTTATACAAGTGCTCAGTTCTTTCACTCCTAGGGTCACTATGAGTCATCTACTACTCGATTGCACTTAAAAACAACAATTCAAGAGAGATGAAGTAGAAGAAGGCAGTACAACTTTCTGTAAAAATGAACAGATACAGGAGTCAAAGGGAGAAAAAACCCCAACAACCCAACAACATCAAAATGTTGTTGTTGTTGTTATGTGCCGTCGAGTCATTTGCGACTCATAGTGACCCTATGTACAACAGCCCTAAACCATGCTCTATCCTGTGCCAATCTCATTGCCTCTGACACACCCATCCCGAGTACCCCAGTCACTGAATCAATCCACCTCATAGAGGGTCTTCCTCTCCTGCGCTGTCCCTCTACTCTACCCAGCATGATGTCTCTCTCTAAAGACCTGTCTCTCCTTACAACATGTCCAAAGTATGTCAGACGAAGCCCCAGAATCCTTGCCTCCAAGGAGCAGCCTGGTTTAATCATCTGTACGATGAATCTGTTTGTTTTCTTGGCAGTCCATGGTACATTCAATATTCTTCTCCAGCACCACAGCTCAAAGGCATCAATTCTCCTTCTATCCTCCCTAGTCATTGTCCAACTCTCTGATGCATAACAAGTGATTGCAAAAACCATGGCCTGTATCAGGCTGACCTAAGGTCTCCAGAGAGACACTGTTGCTCTTGAGTATTTTGGAGAGGTCGCTAACCGCAGACTTTCCCATCGCAATACGTTTTTTATTTCCTGGCTACTGGTGCCAAGAGTGTTGACCGTGGAGCCGAGCAAACTGAAGCTGTGAACAATCTCAATCTCTTCACCATCCATCCTGATGCCACCGATTGGTCCAGTGGTGAGAATTTTTGTCTTCTTGACATTGAGCCTCAGTCCATATTGAAGGCTGCAGTCCTTTACCCTCTGCAGTAAGTGCATGAGGTCCTCCTCAGTTTCAGCGAGCAAGGTTGTGTCATCTGCATAACGCAGATTGTTGATAGATCGTCCACCAATCCTAACTCCACACCTCTTCTCATAGAGCCCCGCCTCTCGGATAATCTGCTCTGCATACAGGTTGAAAAGGTATGGAGACAGGACACATCCCTGACGTACACCCTTCCCAATTTTGAACCATGCATTGTTGCCCTGCTCTGTTCTGACGACTGCCTCTTGGTCCAAGTATAGGTTTCGCATTAGCACGATTAAATGTTCTGGGATTCCCATTCTTCTCAGAGTCAGCCACAGTTTGTTGTGATCCACGCAGTCAAATGCCTTTGCATAATCAATGAAACACAGATAGACATTCTTCTGGTATTCTCTGCTTTCAGCTAAGATCCACCTAACATCAGCTACAATATCCCTAGTACCACGACCCCTTCTAAACCCAGCCTGGACTTCTGGCAGTTCTCTGCTGATGTTTTATTCCAGTCGTTTTCGGATAATCTTCAGTAGAATCTTGCTTGCATGTGAAATCAATGATATTGTTCTGTAGTTTCCACACTCAGTTGGGTCGCCCTTCTTTGCAATGGGAACAAATATAGACCTCTTCTAGTCAGTTGGCCAAGTGGTTGTTCTCCAGATTTCTTGGCACCACTTGGTGAGCACATCCACGGCAGCATCTGTTAGCTGAAATATGTCAGTTGGTATACCATCTATTCTGGGGGCCTTATTTTTTGCTATTTCCTTCAAAGCAGCTTGAACTTCTGCCTTCATTACCATAGGCTCTGGCTCAAATGCTATTTCATTAAATTCTTGGGTATCTGCCAATTCCTTTTGGTACAATGGCTCAGTATTTTCCTTCCCAAACCAAATTGCTCATTATTCATTTTTGTCAAGAGTTCCAATTCATAATGTCCCTCCATTTGGTTTGTGAGTCTACAAATCATAATGGGAGGGAAATGTCTTTCTTCCTTCTATGGAGCAACTAGTAAAATTGAACTTATGGAAAGACTTAAAAAGTTTTGGTTAGGAGCACAGCTTACTATGGTCTACTGCACCAGAGTGCCCTAAACTGAAGATAAGATTAAGTAAATAAGTAAATTTATCATAACACTGTTGCCTAGAAAGATAATATTGTAGAAAAAAAGTTAGAAGGTACATAAAGGAACCCTGTGGAAATTCTAGAGTTGAGAAGTACATTAATCAACATTTAAAAAACAAAAAATCACAAGAGGACTGCAATAGTGGATTTGAGGTGGCAGAAGAAACAATTAGTAAACTTGAAAATAGGTCAATAGGAATTGTGCAAGTTGAATAACACAGAAACAAAAGGATTTAAAAAAGGGTTGTTTTTTTTTTAATTTTGGGAAAATATGAGGTATCAACAAAAGTATACATAGCAGAAGCACCAGAAGGAGGAAAGATAAAAAGGAGGTGGGGGGAATGGTTGCCAATTTCTAAAATTTCTTGAAAAACAATAGTTTATACATCGAAGGAGGTAGGCATTTTCAATTAAAGAATTGCCATTTACTATATCCCTAATTTTGTAAAATTCAGTCATGGGGTATTATTTCTGTAACCAAGATTGTGCTTTCCAACTACAAACTTTGTTTCCAACTTTCATGTTCCATACACTAGAAATCATCAATATATCTTGAATACATGTTTGATCAGCTTCTGAATACAGAAATTGGTAAAAATATTCAATTTCTTCACATTTGACATTAGTGGTTGGTGTATAAATTTGAATCATATTTGTATTAACTGGTTTTCATGTAAGCATGTGTATAGCAGCCTGTTACTTACAAAGTCATTCTTTAGAAAAGAACTGAAATACTCTTTTTGATGATAAATGCAACACCATGCCTCTTCAATCTTTCATTCTTAGCATAGTATACCAATTCCAAATGGTCGATACCAGTCCATTTCAGCTCACTATTGCCTAGAATATCAATCTTTATGTGGTCTATTGCATATTTTTTACAATTTACTACTTTCCTAGATTCATGCTGTGTCCATGCAACATTTTGATTCCTAACACATGTTTAAAGGTGTTTCTTCTCCTTTTGAGTCATGCTGCAGCAGCAAATAAAGCTCACTAAAGGTTTACTCCATCCACATTAGTAAGGTTGACTACACAGAGGAGGCAGTTTTTCTCCAGTTCTATTTTCAGTACCTTCCAATCTGAAGTGCTCATTTTCTGGCACTATATTAAACTATATTCTTCTGCTAATTATAAAATTTTCATTGGCTAATTTTTCCAAAGCATATAGTCAAGTTCACTTTATTTATTCTGTGATACGCTGAAATGCCTGGTGAAGACCACCATAGGAAAATGCTACTATTTTAAAAATATGTACAAATTCTTCCAGGTATATAACAATACACAAGTCACCACAGTATGACAAACTAACAGAGTGGTAGAAATAGTATGATAGAATTTTTCAAGACCGTCAGCTTATTCATTGTAAATAACTTTATTCAACACTAATGACTATACTTGGAAGCAGGAATGGCATCCACTTCCGTAAATAGCTTGCCTCTGGAAACCCTATGAACCTGGAACAAGAATGAAAGCCATGCAAGTGTCAAGGACTTTCATTCATAGGGTCACTGAGTCGTCTATGACTCGACAGCATTTAACAACAACAATGACTATACACATGGACCTCAATGGATGACAGGAGTCAAATTCATTACATCTGTGTAAAGAGACAACAGAGAAACTCAACCTCATCAATCAGAACAAGATAGGCAATTGGCTGCAGAGCATCCTATCAGTTGATCATAGGCAAGTTCAAATTGAAGCTAAAGGAAACTAAACCAAGTCCATGAGAGCCAAAGCATGATCTTGGGTATAACATACCTGAATAAAAAGATCATGTCAAGAATATGCTCGAAACATTGAACAACTAATAAGTTGTAGAAAGGCATGAAGGACACCATACAAAAAGAATACACAAGCTTATTTAAAAAATAAGAAAGGAATTTTTTTTATAAAAATTGAAAGACTGAAGTAGACATTACAAGAGACTGTGAAACTGCTCTTGAATGCAGAATAGCAAGAATTAAAGGAATGATTTAAATGAAGTAACCAGAATATTTCAAAGGGCAACTTAAGACAAAGTATGATAAGAAAAAGTGCAAAAACTGTTAATAATTCTAAAAAAGATCAAAAGGAACAAACACACTTGTCATTTTAAAAGTTAAAAAAACTGAGCAAAATATTCAAATCTTGAGTTGCAATATTGAAGTACTGTAAGGGTAAAAAAAAATTGAAAGACACAGGAAGCATTAAAATTTTTTAAAAAAGAGGGTAGAAATACATGGACTTACCCTAAAGTCAGTCAATGTCCAACCGTTTCAATGATAGCAATGATAAAGAACATATGATATTAAGGGGGGGAGTCCAAATATCACTGAAGGCACTGGAATAAATTTTTCCAGGAATTGATGGAATACCAACTGCAATGTTTCATACAGCAGATGTAATTCTTCCTTCGTCTGTGCCAACTAAAATTAAATTGTCGACGGATAACCTCAATCTTTCCTCTGTCATGGCATTGCTTTATTGTTCCAGTGGTGAGGATTTTTGTTGTGGGTTGGTTTTTGTTTATATCACATGTAAGAAATGTTGCTGTAATTCATATCGAAAGCTGTAGTCTTTGATCTTCTGCAGTAAGTGCTTCAAGTTTTCTTCTTCTTCATTTTCTGCAAGGACCATTGTTTCATTTCCATAAAGTAGTTTGCTGCTGAGTCTTCATTGGTTTCTGTGCGTCTGAAAGTTAGTCAAGGAATAAAGATTGAAGAAAAATTGATGCTCCGAATTTAGTGTTGGCAAAGAATAGTGAGTATCTCATGACGTACCAGTATAACAAACAAATGTGTCTTAAAGAAAGTGCCATCAGAGAACTCCTTAGAGACAAGGATGATGAAGTTTTGTCTCACTCACTTGTGGCATATTCTTGGGAGGAACCAATCCTTTGAGGGGCATCATACTTGGTAAAGTAGAGGGTGAGTAATATGTGAACAACCCCCAGTCAAATGAATTATACAGGGGCTGCTACAATATTTCACACAGTAAGGACTGAGCAGTGCTCTGTTCTATAGTAAATAGAGTAGCTGTGAGTCAGATCTGACTCAAGAGCTCCTATTCACAACAGCAACTCACATCTTGCAAGATTAAACATATACTAAGCCGATAAATACAAAGAGATCCATGAACAGACACATAATAGCAAAAAATGTTATAAATAATGGGCAAAGCATTGAAGGGTGGGGGGAAGTCATAGTTTAAAAGGAACAGTGGCATTTCTTTGTTCTTTTAGAGTTTTGTATGTATGATGCCCCATAACCTTCTTAGCTGTAGGATTTCCACAGAGAAATTGGAACTTAGTTTATTAATTCTGTTTGTTTTTCCTAAGTTACTTTCAGAACTTCTTTCTTGTCTTTGGCTTTTTAAAGTACGATTATAACATAGCTTGGTAATTTTCATTTGTGGTCTACCCTATTAGGGGTATGTTGCGCTTCCTGAATGTGTTTTTTCTAGTCTTTCATGAAGTGTCCTTTCAAAAAAGTTTTAATAATGTTCTCTGTTTCTTCTTGTTCTGGAATGCCAATCATACATAAATTATTCATCTTGATGTTGTGCCACAGAAGTCTGAGAATATTTTCTTTTACTTCATTCTCTTCTTTTCCTGATTATTCCTCTGAGAGATTAGTATGTAGAGATTAGTCTTCATTCATGTTAATTCTATCTTTCATTGATTTAATTCTACTCCTTTATTCTTCTGATGTACTTTCTATTTCTAAAATCTTAGTGTTAATCTCCTAGATTTCAATTTTCTATTTTTGTATGGCTTCTATTATCCTTTGTTTTGTCAATTTGTCCTTATATTTCTATAAATTTTTTGTAGAATTTTGACGTTTTTTTGCTTTGGTTTAATAAACCAACCCACAAAAATACAATATGTGTGTGTGTAAATATATATATACAAAGTATAAATAAATGTGTGTGTGTATGTGTGTGTGTGTGTGTATTTCTGGTTTCTCTATTCTGCTCCATTGGTCTATGTCAGTTATTGTACCAGTGCCAAGATATTTTTAATATCATGATTGTATAGTAGCATCTGAAGTCAAGAAGTATAGAACATTCTACTCTACTCATTTTTCAGTAGAGCTCTGTTTATTCAGGGTCTCTTCCCTTTCCATATAAATTTAGTAATTGGCTTTCCATTTCCTTAAAGAACACCAATAGAATGTAGATCAGAATTGTACATGTATCTATATATCAGCTGCTTTGGATTATTCTTCATTGCTGTCAGATCACAATCAACTCATAGCTAACCCTCTAGGAGGTTCTTTGAGGCTGTAAATTGCATGGAGAAAGATCACCCATCTTTTTCCAAGGAACAGCTGGCAGATTTGAACAGCTTGCCTTTGCGTTGGCAGCACAACTCCCTAGGCACTAGGCCACCAGAGCTTTCTTTCTTTAATAAGTCTTTACATGTTTGTAGTATTACATATTTTGTATCGATGAGCATGTTATTTTTGTCACACACACATATACATATATTATATATACACATATATACATATATAAACACATATATGTATATATACATATGTACATATATGTATATGAGTATATATGTGTGTATATATATGAATATACATATATGTGTGTGTACATGTGTGTGTGTGTATACACTTTAGTCATAAGGATTTGGGCTGTCAACCCAAAGGTATGTATTTCAAATCCACCAACTACTCTAGGGAAAAAGATGGACAGTCTCTTCCCAAGTGATTTATTGCCTCTGAAACCCACTGGAGGGTCAGCTCTGAGTTGATTCCAACTAGACAATATACAACAAGAACAATATACATATATACACACAACCACATCCATACATATAAGTATATATGAGAGCTCTGGTGGCCTAGTGGTAAGGAACTGCACTTCCAATCCAAAGTCTTGTGGTTTGAGGGCACCAGATACTGTGTGGTAGAAAGACGAATAATTTTCTCCCATGTGATTGATTTATTGCCTCTGAAAACCCACTGGAGGGTCAGCTCTGAGCCAGTTTACACACACACACACATACACACACACACACTGCAAAAGGTCAAGGACTGTAGTCTTCAATATGAATTGGAGCTCAACACCAAGAAGACAAAGATTCTTACCACTGAGCCAATTGGCAGCATCATATTGGATGGAGAAGAGATTGAGGTTGTTAACATTACAGCTTGCTCGGATTCACAATCCACACTCCTGACACTTGCATTCAGGAAATCAAAAGACAAATTGCGTTAGGAAAGCCTGCTATCATAGACCTCTCCAGAGTGCTGAAGAGAAACAATGTCAGTCTAGATACAAAGGTGTGCTTTAATCCAAGTCATGGTATTCTCAATTACTTGTTATACTTCAGAGATTTGAACAATGACTAAGGATGACAGAAGAGTCTTGAACACAACATGGACTGCCAAGAAAACAAATAGGTCTGTCTTGGAGAGAGTGAAACCAAGTCTCTCCTTGGAGGCTAGAATTTTGAAGCTTCCCCTCACTTACTTTGGGCAAGTAGCCAGGAGAGATCATCATGGAGAAGGACATCATGCTTGGAAAGGTGGATGGACAGTTCAGGAGAGGGAGAACCAGGATGGGATGGATTGATACAATGACTGGGGTGATGAGGGTTGGTGTGTCAGAATTAGTGAGACTGGCTCAGGACAGGAAAGGGTTCAGAGCTGCTGTGTATAGGGTTGCTATACATCACAGGTGACTTAATGACTTATAACAAGAGTAACATACTATGTCAGGTTTGGAAGCAGGAGTGGCATCCACTTCCTAAATAACATGTCTCCAGAAATTCTATGAACTTTGATAAATATTGATAGTTGTAGAGGGGCTTGAGGCCTTTTGTTTATAGGGTTGCTATGAATCATGCTTGACTCGAAGGCAATCAATAGCAACAATGGCAATAAGCTGCAGTGTAATCCCGAAGGTATGGGGATCGAGGCCATCAACTGCTTCACAGGATAAGGATGAGCAATCTCCTCCCATGTGATTACTTGCCTCTGAAAACCCACCGGAGGGTCAGCAATTGTTCTGTTCCAACTCGACAGTATGCAATAACAGCAACATCAACATATTATATGATATGATATTAATTATATTAATTATAATGTTTAAATTCTATATGTTGCTTTTATTTTCTATATTTAACTCTACTATATTCAGTATAGTTAAATCAACAAAATTCAATAATTCTCACAATATATCTTAACATTAAACAAACAAAACCCTTAATTATTTTTGCAATTGATCTTAACATTAAATTAACAAAATTGTAATTGTTTTTATATAATTTAACATGTCTTTCATGTTTATTGTTTTATAATATTTCCCAACATTGTGACATAAAAAGGAAGAGGGAAAGCATAAATATATAGACTCTTAAAGAAATTTTCTGTTTCAACTTCATTCTTTACCCTTTTGTCTCAGGCCAGTAAAGTGCCTTCTCAACTTTTCTTTCTATCTTAAGTGGCAGCAAAAGCAACCTTTTGGGTTTTCTCTTTCACTTTGTAGCAACAAACAATAACCATTTTAGCTGTGCATACTCCCTAGCACCAAGTTTACAAAACTTCATGAGTCTGGAGGAATAAATTCCACTGCTTCTGAAACCAACTGCAAAAGGAGCAATGGTAAAACGGACAAAGTAGAGAAGGCCAAGTCTGACTTCCACTAACTCTGCAAGGAGTTAGTTATTGTCTCCAACAATAATTATGCAGTCATTGACTGTGTGGATCTCAACAAATTGTAGCTAACATTGAGAAGAATGAAAATTCCAGAACACTTGATTTTGCTCATGCAAAATCTGTGCTTAGACCAGGAAGCAGTCATTAGAACAGAACAAAGAAACATTGCATTGTTCAAAATCAATCAAGAAAAGAGTGTATCAAGGATTCATCTCCTCTCTATACCTTTCCAATCTATATGAGGGACAGATCATTTGGGAGCCTGAACTTTTTTTTTTGAGCCTGAACTTTTTATGAGGAGGAATGTGGCATCAGGATTGGAGGAAGGACACTCATCAACAACCTGTATTATGCAAATGGCACAGCTTTGCTTGCTGAAACTGAGGAAGATTTGAAGTGTCTGCTACAAAAGGTCAAGAACTGCAATCTTCAATATGAACTGAAGCTCAACATAAAAAAAACAAAGATTCTCACTATAGGGCCAACTGGAGCACCATGACAGATGGAGAAGAGATTGAGACTGTTATCAATTTCATCTTGCTCAGTTCCACAATCAACACTCTTGGCACCAGCAAGTAGGAAATCAAAAAACAAATTCCATTGGGAAAATATGCTGTCAGGGACCTCTCCAGAGTGCTGAAGAGCAGTAATGCAAGTCTAGAGACTAAGGTGCCCCTGATCCAGGCCATGGTCTTCTTAATTACTTGCTATGTATCAGAATGCTGGACAATGACTAAGGATGACACAAGAGAATTGATGCCTTTGAGTTGTGGTGTTAGAGAAGAGTATTGAACATTTCATGGACTGCCAAGAGAACTAATAGATCTGTCCTGGTAAGGGTGAAGCTAAGTTGCTCCTTGGAGACAAAGATTTTGAAGCTCCATCTCATATATTTTGGATAATTTTCCAGAACTTGGAGGATGACATCATGCTTGGAATGATGGAGGGATGGCACAGGAGAAGAAGACCATAGATAAGGTGAATTGACACAGTATCAGGAGTAATTGGGGAAAGTGTGTCCAAAACAGCAAGATTGGCTTAGAATAGGGCAGGGTTTAGAGCTATTGTTCACAGGTTGCTGTGAGTGGCAGTCAACTAGACAATATAACAGGCACATAACAACAACATATACAACTGATTCTGTGGTAAAACATACTGCTCCCACACTGCTGCACTACTTCTACTAATCACAGGGTCTGATACTGGTTGCAAGAGTTGTGGAGTTTATTATGGAAATAGACTGGGGAGTGGCAGGGAAAGACAAAGGATATCGCACACATAAAGTCCAAGTTCAGTCCAGCAACACAAATTATCCTCTGGTTTCCTCAGCCATCCAGCAAGCCTTGCCTCATAGTAGGCTCAAATCAGCTCTTTGGTTATATCTCCAGGGCTCTTTCAGGCTATGCCTTAAGGCAGTCTGTCCACAGTATGTCCAACTTTCTCACTTCTGTTGACCCCATAGCTGTCAATGATGTAGAAGACATTGATCAAATGGCGAACCATGTGTAAGCAGTTGAGGCAGCTAGAGACCACATCTCCAGAAGGGATTAAGGCAGTGGCTGGAAAAGCCATTTTCAAAAGTCTTAACACCACACCATCTTTCTCCCATGGATAGCTGGTGGTTTAAAACCCCTTGCATTTGAGTTGGCAGCACAACTCCTTACCATTAGGCATTAGTTGAATGTTATTGTGTATTGTCAAGTCAGAACCAATCCACGGCTGATTCTTCAATAGGTTTTCAGAGGTAATAAATTGCACAGGAGAAGATAGCTCATTCTCTTCCTGCAGAGAAGCTGGTGGATTTGAACCCTTTGTGTTGATAGTGCAATTTTTTTAGCACTAAGCCACCAGACCTCCCTCTAGGTCACTAGAGTTTCCTATATATAGGTTTATTGTTGTGTGCACAGTAAAATGCATGGTAGGAGATTGCCCAATGTCTTCCATACAGGTTGTTGCTTGTTGTTAGGTGCCATCAAGTCGAATATTAGGCATAGTGACACTATGACCTGAACCTTCTCCTATCTTGTGCCATCTTCATAATTTCTGATATACTTAAGCCCTTTGCTGTAGTCACTGTGTCAATCCATCTGATTGAGGGTCTTCCTTTCTTTCACTGACCTCCCACTTTTCCAAGTATGATGGTCATCTCCAAGGAGTAACCTCTCTTAGAACATGCCCAAAGTACGTGAGACAAAGTTTTGTCATCTTTGACTCCAAGAAGCACTCTGGCTGCATCTTCTTCAAGACATACATCTTTTGTTTTTTTGACAGTTCATAGGATAGTCAATACTCTTCTCCAACATCACAGCTCAAAGGTTAATTGTGTCATCCTTACTGGGAAATGTGTGAGTCCAGATATCAGATGCATAGCAGGTGATTGAAAAGGTCATGTCCAAAATCAGGTGCACCTTAATTTTCAAACTGATAACATTGCTTGCTCCTCAGTAATTTGGAGAGGTTCTTAATTACAGACTTTCCCAAAGCAGTTTGTCTTTTGATCTCCTGACTGCAGGTACCAAGTGTATTGAATATGGATCTAAGTAAGAAATCATTGACAATTTCAATGTTTTTCCTCCTTCTATGGGATGTATTCTGTCTCCATACTTTTTCAATCTGTATGCAGAACAGATCATCTAAGATGCTGGGCTGTAAAAGGAGGAATGTGGCATCAGGATTGGTGGAAGAGTCATCAACAACCTGCGTTATGCAGATGATACAATCTTGCTTGCTGAAACTGAAGAGGACCTGGAAGCACTTGCTGCAGAAGGTCAAGGAATGCAACCTCCTATCTGTATTGAAGCTCAACATCAAGAAAACAAAGATTCTCACCACTGGGTTGATTGTCAGCATCATGATAGATAGAGAAGAGATTGAGACTGTTAGCTTTAGTTTACTTGGCTCCACAGTCAACACTCTTGGTAACAGCAGCCAGGAAATCAAGAGACGAATCATATTGGCAAAGTCAGCTGTGAGGGACCTCTCAAGAGTACTGAAGAGCAATGATGTCAGGCTGGAGACTAAGGTGCACCTGATCTGGGCTATAGTCTTCACAATTATGTGCTATGCATAAGAGAGTTGGACAGTGAATAGGGATGATAGAGGAAGAATTGATGCCTTTGAGCTGTGGTACTGGAGAAGAGGGTTGAATATACCATGGACTGCTAGGAGAACAAACAGGTTTGT